>NW_027526203.1:46769255-47251578 GCF_048455015.1 Haemaphysalis longicornis | reverse complement strand
ACGTTCCTCTGTTTGTCTTTGTAATTGGGTCATTCCACGCGAAACGTCCCAGCCCAAAAATCGACCATCGCCAATTTCATTGAAAAAATTTGTGCTAGGTGCCGATGAAGTGTAGGAGGTCGGCACGGAGTATTTCTCTTGAAAAAAATTTTTCGGTCGTGGGAGCGCTCCTTGAAATTTCTGCAAACACGCAAAATGTGGTTGGAGATAATAAATTTTAAATAAATAGTGAAACTATGTATAATGACAAATATTATTTTGGATCATTCCCCTTGCATTGTTCTTTCATGTGGGACTGTGTCTGAAGCTGTGTAAGTATTTTTGGCGTTGTATTGGCTAAGTAAAAACACAAAAAATGGCACGTTTTTAGGAATTTTTCGAAAAGGCACCGTGAAAGTGTCACCAAAAATATTTCTATCGTGCATTGATGTCGCCTTTTATTGTCGAGTAAAAATAATTTAAGCCGATTACAGAGCGTACTTTTCAAGCAAATTGCTTACAAAGATGCAAGAAAATGAGTTTTTGCCGAACTTCACACCTGAAAAAAGCCCCAAGGCCCTCGAGGTAAAATTACATGAGATGGCTCACTATACGCACCAGAACCTTGCCTTTTAATTTAGAAAATTTGATTCGGGTAAATTTTTTTTGAGGCGAGAAAAAAATTTTTAAAGTTCACAATCAGCCGCACTTGTGTCCACTATGGAACTGCGCCCCCAACTCGGAGCGCGTTCGTGCCGCCACCCCTTTTTGTGGCAGGGATGTGCACACGTGGCTCGATACTGAATGAACATTGGTTGTGTCGCTTGACAACACAAAAAATACACCGTAAACAACATACTCCACTCTGCCACTTTTTTATTTGAAAGTCTTTGCCCAGTCACTTCCCATCATTGCAGTTTACATATTTAAGAGCGCAGTGCTCGGAATACAGAAACAAAATCAGCCTCAACTAAATGAAGAAATTTAATATTTCTTTGACGGAGCTTCTTCGCAATACAAGAAAAAAAAGTAACTTCGGGAGTCTCTTCTACACAAGGATGGCCATAAACTGTCGGCATAATAGAATTTCTTTGCCACTTTACACGGCAAAAGTGGATGTCACGGCGTTGGCGGCGCACTTAAACGTCTGACGGAAAGAGCATTTCTCCAGACACCTTCTCAAGATCCGATTGAGACCCGAAAGGACCTGTATGCCTGGGCTAAAACAATATCAAAGGAATAATGGTTCCAAGTTCTAAAATACAAACAAGGGAACAACTTGGTTGCAATCCCAGTCAAAGGAGCGCGACAATTTCATCACTTCAGACCAGCTACTCTTTCAACACTTTTTTTAACCATTGCATCCTAATCAAGCTAGAAAGAAATGGAGGTAAAAAAAAGAACAAGGCAGACTTCGTTGACGGTGATTATTCACCTGGTGAAGCGTTGAATATCTGTGAACAACAACAAAAAAAAACCGTAGGCAAAAGAAACAAGTGGCAAGAAGTGTAGCCAGTAGTAAGGTGGCTAGAATGGGGAGGTGTGAGTACCGCGGCGCCTTTCTTCGGCCGCGCGTGACTCCCTTGCGCACGGATGACACCAGGGAAAATGTGGCGCTGCCCGTCGAGGCGCGGTAGCCGCAGCCGGCCGCGCCGTCCTGCCCGCGCTCGCCCTGCCCTTGCCTCGGCCAGCTTCGTCGTGCGTTGTGGACTGCCTCGCGTCGTTCTCCCATTCTTGGCGCGATGCAGTCGACAGCAAAGAAGACGGAGCAAACGGAGAAAACAAGCTAACTCGCGCATTCAGCGTAACACGTTTGCATGCTAAAGCGGCGGTAGAAATTCGCTAGTCAACGGGTGATGTGTCGCAGATTGCCTGCCCAGGGCATTCTGCTGCCCTGACGGCAACTGTTGTACGGTTTTATTGCATTACGAGGATACACTTTATACTTAAGGTGTGAACCAGCAAGGTAATTAGAGAGAGAGAGAGAGAGAACAACCTTTATTAATGCCTGCAATTAGGAGCGAGCCCCGAAGGGGCGAGCCTCTAAGACGCGGCCACGACGTCGTGTCGGCGTGCTCTACTAGCCGCTGCCAGACCACGCACCGCAGGTCCCGGGGTGTGCCCGGATCCCGCAGGCACGATCAAAGGCATCTGGCGTTCGAGGGCTGCCTCCACTTGCTGGACGGCCCGGAGTTGTGAGTCATATGTGGATGATATCATGCCTTCCGTGATGGTCGGGGGGAGCTGCGTCTGTGTGGCAGCCTCATGCGGGTGCAGTTCACAGTCCCACAGTATGTGGGCCATCGTTGCTCTAGCTGACTCACACACACGGCACACATCAGACTAGTAGATTTCAGGGCACACGTGCATCCCTAGCACCGGGGTCAGGAGAGACCCGGTTTGTAGTTGGCGGTATAGCACCGCTTCTTTCCTTGAAAGTCTTGGGTGAGGCGGGGGTCTCGTCCGTCGGTTGTGGCGGTACCATGCCAGGATGTCCCCGTACCTCGTGATGGGGGCACACTCGGGATGAATGCAGTGAAGCCTTGCGTGATGTAGGCTGAATTTCACAAATTCTTGTTTTTTTTTTAATTCTTCACCTGTGGAAAAAATTCAGGGAAGCTTGCATTTACGCGCAGTACTTGAAGGGCGAAGCTCTTGTAGGTGGGCATGCAGGAGCCATAGTTAAGTTTCATTATCATTGTTTATTTGCATAGTTGCGGAGCTAGTAAGAGCTATTAATTCGTCGTCATATGCATTGAAGAGGTCGTCGTCTTCTTCGCAGCGAGTAATAGATGCAAAGTCATCCTCAGCATTGCAGACTTCCACTATGCTCTTCTCATGCAGCGGTGGCGGAATCTGTAAGTCGTCTCGGGAAGGAGGGGCACACTCCTATCCATGTGTCCAATTATCCGTAATGGCTTATGCGGCGGTTCCGTGACGTCTCCCAACAGGGTCTTTTAAGTTTGACATTGCGATAAAGTTTTTATCTATTTTTACATGGGCGGTAGCGCTTGACGACAGCGCGGTTTATTATTACTAATTATTATGAAAGCCAGCGCGCGTACCGAAGTCGCTCGGTGGTCGCCGCGAGGCACGCGTTCACGAGGGCTCGGCATTTTCTTTGTATCTTTTTCCTGCAACGGCGAACTTACGGCTTGTACAACAGCTCCACTGTTAATACATTTTATTTTTTTCCCTGTAAATATACTTTGTTTCCTCTTCACCTGTACGGTACGGTACGACAACTTTATTGATAGTGCCTGCAGACGGCTTGTCGCCCTGGTCTTGTTAGGGTACTTCGCCGCGACGCGGCCTTGACGTCGTCTCGGTTGGTGTCGCCTCTACTTTGGCCGCGGCCCCGCTACTTCCTCGGGTCGACCACGCCTGCCCCTGGTCTGGAGCGGCAGTCTTCCCTCGGGTTCGCTGGGTCGCTGCCTTTCGAGTGCGGCCGAGACCTGCTGGACGGCCTGGATCTGGGTCTCCCTGTCGTAGCTCCTCGTCGCTGCTTCTAGCAGCGGCGGGATCGTCTTGCTCGTTGCCGCTTCGTGTGGATTTTTGCTGCAGTCCCATAGGACGTGAGCCGCTGTGGCTCTCTCCTTCTTCACCTGTAAATACTTTTTATTTCTTCATCACCCGTTAGTAGTTTGTTTTCCTAGTTTTTTTCCTACTTCATTCTTCTTTTTGTTTCTTCACTGTAAAGGTTTTTTTGTTTCTTCACCTGCAAATAGTTATTCCCCTCTGAATACTTTTTGTTTTCTTTTCACCGGGAAATTCTTTTTTTGTGTGTGTTTCTTCACCACCTCTAAATATAGTGTGCATCTTCTTCACCCGAAAATAAACCGTTTCTTTTTTTTTTCATTGTAAATAAGCGATTTCATGACGAGACCAGATGTGTTGCTTTAATGTCTACTATAATTTCTAATGTGAGCGGGCTGCCGGTTTGTTACGGCCGGGTAGCAGAAAGCGCTGCAGTGTCCGTCGAGACGCCTTCAGTTAATGACAGTTCGCAGGCTCTACGGTAGTGCCGATCTGGAAGACGGCGGCTGTATGACGAGGGAGGCGAAATGCATAGCCCCGTGTACCGGGCGGTGTCAGTGCATATTATACAACCCCAATTTTTTTTTAATAGAACCCGGAGCCACTTCACGTAATGCGCAAACGCTTTTGAAACTGCAATGCGAACTGGGACCATAAAGCTACATTTCACGGGTGCAATGAAATTGGCTGACAAATTTTTAGTGATAAATATTCGTTCTTTTACTCTTACAGAAAGCGCGCGATACCGCAACGGGCTCGTTTTCACCTTGATGATAGAAATGCAGTCGACGCGATGCCGGCGGTGCGCTCATTCCAGCCGCGCGCCTTACCGCGCCCTACCGCGCCTTGGTCAACAGCGCCGCCCATGGCATCACGTTTTCGCCGCCGGTACTCACACCTCCCCATTCTAGCCACCTTACCAGTAGCCAATAGCCGCCTAGGATGTTTGTGTCGCCAGTAGTAGCCTGGGAGCTTTCTGCTGATGCGGAGACAAAAATTTCTTTGGCTGGTTAGAGGTATACTGCTTCCCAGTAAAACGGAAGACAGAAGAGATGAATAAATAAAAACGCTCGTATATTTTCTGTGCCGCATAACTTGCATATCGGTGGTTTTTATATGCCCGAAGGTAATGGCAACTGGGTAGCTCACTTCAATTTTGGCCCGCGTTCTACCGAGATCGAACAGCGACAGCCGCAGACATGAACGGAGGCTCCCGTGCTCTGCTATTTCGCACTGAGGTCAGCGGACTGCCAGAAAAACCTCCCTATGATGCGAGGACCAAGTACATGCGTTCTGCTGTTAGTGCTGTTTTTGGAGTCAGCGTGGCCATATCCGCCGTCCTCTGGATGCTCGCCTGCTGAGACCACCACCGTGCGTGCAGGCAACACCACCGCCTTCGGGGCAACAGCAAGCACGTGCACGTGGACTGCTTCTAACCAGACTCCTTTGCACCTGGTCAAGACTGCGGCAGGCCTGCAGGACTTCCAGGTCCTTTAGTTGAACACCTAACATTGCCCCGACTACGCCACTTGGTCCATCAAGGACCGTGCGTTCGAGGTCTCCGGTCTTGCATGGGATGCTACCAGCTTGGATGGAAAGCCGGCGGGTCTCAAGCTACTACTCTCCCCGGAAGTGGCTGCCACTGCCTGTTTCGCAGACCTTTGGTTTTTACCTGTTCATACATGTTCGCCCTGGTGAAGAGAAAATGTTGCCTGGAAGTGTCTATTTATGTGTTAAAAAAGAAACACCAAGAAAGTCAGCTTCTCCGTTAGGATTCAAATTATTCCACATCCGGCAAGGCAACGCGGTGAAACAGTGTATTCCGGGATCGCTTTACGCAGACGTACTCATTCCTTTTGGCTGATAACTGCAGAGGTATGCAAGTGCTCACAAATATTTGAAGCCAGGACTCCGCAGACACCGCGGGATGAGTATAGCCCTTAAAAGCCTGGAACAACGCTTTTTAACTGCAGTAGCACTGACGCAGTGTCCATTCAGAATGGCCAAATAGCCAGGGTCAAAGACTAATATTTCGGAGGGTGGTTAGTAAAACAACTTAAAACGCATCTAAATGAAGCACAGAGCACGGTGAGGGTATAAAAATCACAAGTAGGGTGACGAATTTGCAAAGTAGTAGTTGGTTGGGCCTCACATTTACAAATGCAGTACTCTGCTCAAAATGAGGCTCGCTACTATGCCTTGAAGTAACCCAGAGAACTGTGGGCCGTCTGGCTTTAGGCACGCATAGCAAAGCACAAACTAAACAGTGCAGTGAAGTATGGGCAGGGCTCCATTTGAAGTTTGAGAAGGGCAAAGTTAGAAATTTTTAAGAGACGTTGGGAACTATGGATCCACGCAAGTGAGACAGCGCTAGCTTTTTAATACTCCCAAGTGAAAAGCGCGGACACAAAGTAACTAAGAAATATCGGAAAGGCTTGTTATCAGTTGCACAAAATATGTAAATAAGGGGTGATGAGAAAAGATGTCCAAGATGACCAAAGAAACAGGAAAGCAGATATAAACAGATTGAGACAATAATATAATCGAAAATGTCATTAACGATAAACAAAGAAAAGAAATGTGATATCAGAAAGCAAAATCTCTGTGATAAATCGACGCGCAGTGCTTTGCTTTTTGAGGCTAGAGCAGGTTGCTTGAGGGTGAAGAGGTTTGCAGAGAAGTATACACAAAATGATGAAGCATCTGTGGTCTGCGGAAAGGAAACAGACGACTCAGCTCATTTTGTTGGAATGTGTTTGTATTTATTCTGTGGGCTAACTTATGGTATAAAGAAACCCCGGCTAGCTCCGCTGGAGAAACCACTGCCAGCCGCACACTAGCCCCAGCGGAATCCGAAGACTCATGCACGGGTTCGAGTACTGGTGCACAGTAGACAGACTCCGGCAAACAAAGTTCAGGTCTTATTGCCTGGAAAGTACAGGCTACATATCAGACAACCCGACTGTATCTCGCGGGGACTACAGTGCTTCTTTCGCTAGCTGAAAGCCGCAGGTACCCGGGCTCTGATATCAGCCACCGCAGCCGCGGGAAGAGAGACTTCCCACCGACCGGTCAAGACAAAATCTCAGAGCCGAGTCCCCGGAACCAACTGGGTTTTCAGTCATCGTGGCCGTCAGAGTAGGCACTCGTGGTCCGACCAGCACCGACCAAATCCCCCAGCCGATTTCCCCGCAGAAAGGATTGGTGCCGTCCGAACACGGCTCGGTGAGAAAAGGGTTCCTTCGGAAAAGTGTATGCCGGAAGGCGACCAATGAGTGTTGGTCCTACCTCCGTCGCCCTCGTTCGCAAGTCACGTAGTATCGTGGATACGCCGCATGCACCGAGGAAGCAAACATGCATGTCACCACGCCGCTGGCCAATATGACCGCCCCCACGACCGGAGAACCCTAACCACATGTGAAAAAAACACATTGGGTCCGCGGGCCCCCACATCACCCGTCATCAAGACCGAGCCGTACCATTCGGACGACCACTGCAGAGCAAACTGCCGTATATCCCGACAAAGTTCTCGACCCCAGTCTCTTGCGAAATAAGTCTGCAACAGTTATCCCGTCCTATGTAAAGCATGCACCACACCACACGTACATACCAGGATACATCTTCAGTCCAGCGCATCATTTTTAGTCAACAAGGGGCTCAGGGCCGCCCCAAAGCAGGGTGTAGAGAACTGCTTTGCTCTCAGTCGGCATGTCCCAAACTTACGCGTCGCTAGCGAGTGAAAAGCCAGGGAAGGCTTTAGCGATGCAGAAGCAAGTAGCCGCCGACAAGGATCATCTTCACCGGCCTCTGTAGCCCCGTCTGCTGCAATTAGCCCGTAACGCCTGAAGATCAAGGCACTTGAAATCGCAAACAGCTTCAGTGTTTCCCGCTATGACTTTATTTCCAGCAGGAGTTGGATAAGCAATCTTATGAAGTACAAACATTTTTGGCTTCCACAGCTGCATACGCCAAATAAAATATCCCTCTTCCAGGTACGTGGTGTCATGTCTTTTCCATCTGCGCAGTGCCGTCAGTGTCAGATTATTTTTTTTTTTCGAATTTTCCTGCGCGAACTTACCCGCGCGCTAGGATTGGGGGCGCGTTAGAACCGCGCAAATACGGTATTCTGCTCCCCGCGGCCCGCCGACTCAGCCCGACGAACGAGCCAACCCACCCGCTGCCTCCGAGTCGACTGGACTCGCCGCGACGGCTTCTGACCCAGCCCGTCCGCTTATACATGGGAGGGTTGAGTACAAAAAACCTGCTTATTTCGACTCAACGCGCCCTCGTCAGGTCAATGTAAACGGGGCTCATGTATCCCGACATTAGCCCCGTTTACATTGACCCGACAAGGGCGCGTTGAGTCGAAATAAACAGGTTTTCTGAACTCGACACCCCCATGTATAAGCGAACGGGTTGGGTCAGAGAGCTGTCGCGGCGATTTCAGTCGACTCGGAGGCAGCGGAGCCCCGTGTACATGGACGCGATGGGGGCGGGGTGAGTTGAGTGGCGGGTTCAGCTTACCTCGACGCGTCCGAGTTTATATGAACCCCGTCCAAAGAATCGAGGTGAGAGAAGCGGCGGGGTTGACGGAAAAGGGGCTACCGTATTTTCACGATTCTAACGCGCACCCTCTTTTGCTAAAAGGTAGCTTAATATTTGTGTGCGCGTTACAATCGGGCTCAAAACCGAAATAGGCTTTAAAGCGGCCAGCAGCATTGCCATGCGCAACGGACACGAAGTACCCGCAAAATCCAACTCAATCCAATAAAAACAATCCGTCAACACCACGTGAGTGAATTTCGGCGCACTGATTCCTCAATGGCATACCGCATACCCTGGTCAGCTGTTGCACATTTTTTTGTGCTTCTGCTTAGCCCCTAACGCTTAGAATTATGAAGATCAAGGCACTTGAAATCGCAAGCAGCTTCAGTGTTCCTCGCTATAACTTTATTTCCAGCAGCAGCTGGATAAGCAACCTTGTGAAGCACAATTCATTTTTGGCTTCCAGAGCTGCATACACCAAATAAAATCTCCCTCTTCCAGATACGTGGTGTAATATCTTTTCCATCTGCGCAGTACCGTCAGTTTCACATTTATTTTTTTTTCGAATTTTCCTGTGCGAAGTTACCCGCGCGTTACGATTGGGGGCGCGTTAGAACCGCGGAAATACGGTATTCTGCTCCCCGTGGCCCGCCGACTCAGCCCGACGAGCGAGCTAACCCACCCCCTGCCTCCGAGTTGACTGGACTCGCCGCGACGGCTCTCTGACCCACCCCGTCCGCTTATACATGGGGGTGTCGAGTCCAAAAAACCTGTTTATTTCGACTCAATTGATTGATTGATTGTAGGGTTTAACGCGCCGACGCAACGCTGGCGATGAGGCGCGCCGTAGTGGAGGGCCCAGGATTAATTTTGACCACCTGGGGATCTTTAACGTGCGCCGAAATCTCGAACACACGGGCGTTTTTGCTTTTCGCCTCCATCAGAAAAGCGACCGCCGCGGCCGGGACTCAACGCGCCCTCGACTCAACGCGCCCTCGTCGGGTCAATGTAAACCGGGCTGGGTGGGTTGGCTCGTTCGTCGGGCTGAGTCGGCGTGCCGCGGGGAACAGAATACCGTATTTGCGCGGTTCTAACGCGTCCCCAATCGTAACGCGCTGGTAAGTTTTCAAAAGCTATCTTCAAAAAGTGCGAGAAACTGAAAGGTACAAAGATAAGTATCGCTGACGATTACTCGTACGACACGCTTCAAAAAAGAAAGTTGCTGTGGCAATCGGCTCAAAGCGATAAAAATGAAGGATCCAAGATCAAGCTTGTTCACGACAAGCTTTTTATCAACGACATTCCCTACACATGGGACGCGCAGTCTAACTGCAGGGTAAGGATTCCCAACAATGTTGTAGCCAGCCCCGGCGGCAGCAGTGTTGCAGCCAGCCCCGGCGGCCAAGACTGACAAGGAAAGGCGCATGAGCTCAGACTGATAAATGTAAATGCACGAAGCATTGTTAACAAGGCGGAAGACCTTGAATGTCTATCGCTACAACATGACCCCCATATAATAGCAATAACTGAATCTTGGCTGCACGCGGATATTACGGATGATGAAGTTTTCCCAGGCCCATACAACGTGCTCCGTACAGATAGGGCATCGAGGGGAGGCGGCGTTGCACTGTTAGTTAAGAAATCACTTAGACACGAAGTATTGCCGTCAATTGATACCCATGAAAGCGTATGGTGTAAGGTATTTTTCCACCACTTCGCGTTGGTAATCGGCGTGATTTATAGACCACCGGGAAGCCTTATTAAGTTTTTTGAGGACATTGACAACCATTTAGCACAAATAACTAAAGACAGAAGTAAAGTTATTTTGGTAGGGGATTTTAATTTACCGGGAGTAAATTGGGACGCACGAATTCCTGGATCGTTGGACAGGCCACATACTGAACTTATGTTAGAAATGATGGTAAAATATGGTTTGGTTCAGGTGGTAGATAAACCTACGCGAATTCAAGGAAATTCCAGCGCCCTTCTAGACCTTCTATTCCTATCTGAGAGTACCTTTGAACATAGTATAGAAGTGAATGACGGAATCTCGGATCACAAGATTGTTGTCGCCACTCTCAAAATTAACAAACCTTTAGCTAAGAACCGGATAGTTCACGTTTATAATTTTAACCGAGCCGACGATACGTCTGTCCTAGACTATTTAGAATTGGCTTTAGACCGTATGCCAAACGATAATGACGTAGACAAACTATGGAATTATTTTACCGATGTAGTACATATTTCACTATCTAGGTTTGTGCCAAAAAGAGCCAAGCGTATACATAAAGACAATCCTTGGGTCTCCCGTGAAATAATACATTTAAAGCGCCAGCTACGTCGTGCGCGGCAACGGAAGCCTAAAAACTCTAAGCGAATAGCGGTACTTAGCACTCAAGTTCGACAGGCATTAAGAGCGTCCAAAACACGCTTTTTCACCACAACACTGACTGAATACCTTAAAACATCCCCTCAAAAATTTTGGCGATACCTTGCCCGATCAAAGCCTTCAATGAATGGAGTAGTTGTAAATAATGCCGTGTGCAACAATCCCTCCGAAATTGCCCAAGAATTTAACAATTTTTTTGCCTCTGTATTCAGCCAAAAAGATGAGAGTACTGCAGTAGATTTTGAATTTCAAAACCATAGCGATGTAAGCACTTTTTTCTCAAAAGAAGGTATAGTCGACATGCTGCTAAAACTTGACGTAAAAAAGTCTCCAGGCCCTGACAAAATACCAAACGAATATTTAAGGCGATACTGTGAATGGATTGCATGCTTCCTGGTTAAGATTTTTTCCGTATCGCTAATAAGTGGTGCATTACCAGATCAATGGCTATTAGCGAGGATTGTACCTGTTTTTAATGCAAGAGAAAGGTTGCACATTGGAAACTACCGTCCTATATCAATAACTTGTACAGCCTGTAAAATTATGGAGCATATTATTTGTAAGCAACTAGTAGAGTACATTGAAAACAACAATATTTTTTACAGCAAGCAACATGGTTTTCGGAGGCGCCTATCAACGGTCACGCAATTATTTGAAACAATACACAGTTTTGCAGAGGCACTTAATTGTCGTGAACAAGTTGATGTCATCGCTCTTGATTTATCAAAGGCGTTTGACAGGGTCAGCCATACGAAGCTTATTGCAAAACTTTATGGGTACAATATTAACTTACAAATTATAAAATGGATTCAGGCCTATTTGCGCAATAGACAACAGTTTGTAGAAATAGATGGTGAGGGCTCCTCTTTCCTTCCTGTTTCATCAGGTGTACCTCAGGGGTCGGTTTTGTATGACGGTCACGAATAAGAAATCTCCATTGATGTTTTCATACGCTGTTAATAATAATGTAATTAAGCGTTCCACGAAACTGAAATACCTTGGCGTAACGAGTAACCTTAATTGGAATGAACATGTCGAAAATATTTGTGGATCTGCCCAGCGCAGGCTTGGTTTGTTACGACGTAAACTAAGGGATGCTGCTCCAGATATTAAACTTAAAGCTTACACCACTTTTGTTCGTCCAAATCTAGAGTACGCTAGTATAATTTGGGACCCACATCAGCAATACATAATAGATAGATTAGAACGAATTCAGCGAATGGCGGTCAGGTTTATTTTTTCTGACTACGATAAAACACACTCGGTAACCACTATGATTGGGAGGGCTGGTCTTACCACATTGGCTGTGCGTAGGAAAATTGCACGCCTTAAATTTTTATATCAACTTTATAACAATAAGCTAAACTTGAGCCCCAGTTTGTACCTAAAGCCTCCTGGAAGAGTTTCGCCGCGAACTAGTCATGCTTATGCCATTATGCCTTACGTGCCTAGAGTGGATGTCTTTAAACACTCCTTCATTGTCAAAACAATTGTTGAGCGGAACAACTTAAACCCATGTGTATTTCCTATCAACAATACGGTTGACGCTTTTGTGCAAAATTTGAATGCACTGTTTGTGTGAACCTTGCATTGTATTCCCACCCTGTATTCCCACCCTGTAACAGCCCGGAAGGGCTCACAGTATTGAAAATAAATAAAATAAATAAATAAATAAATAAATAAAATTTCGCGCAGGAAGATTCGAAAAAAATTGACATGACGGTACTGCGCAGACGGAAAAGACATGACACCACGTACCTGGAAGAGGGAGATTTTTTTGGCGTATGCCGCTGTGGAAGCCGCAAAGGATTGTGCTTCATAAGATTGCTTATCCAGCTCCTGCTGGTAATAAAGTCATTGCGGGAAACACTGAATCTGCTTGCGATTTCAAGTGCCTTGATCTTCATAATTCTAAGCGTTACGGGCTAATTGTAGAAGTACAAAAAGATGTGCAACAGCTGGCCAAGGTACGCGGCATGCCATTTAGGAATCAGTGCGCCGAAATTCACTCACGTGGTGTTGGCGGATTGTTTTTATTGGATTGAGTTGGATTTTGTGGGGACTTCGTGTCCGTTACAACTTGCACATGGAAATGCTGCTGGCCGCTTTAAAGCCTGTTTCGGTTTTGAACCCGATTGTAACGCCCACACAACTATTAAGGCTACCTTTTAGAAAAAAGAAGGTGCACGCTAGAATCGTAAATATACAGTAGGTCCTTCTCCGGCAATCCCCCGGCCCCCTCGCCTCGACTCTTTGAATGGAGCTCGTATATACGCGTGAGGGGTCAAGGTAGCTGAACCCGCCAGTCGACTCGACCCTCCCTCGTCGGGTCCATGTATCCGGGGCTATTGACCCGACGAGGGCGCGTTGAGTCGAAATAAACAGGTTTTTTGGACTCAACCCCCCCATGTATAAACAGACGGCTTGAGTCGGAGAGCCGTCGCGGCCAGTCCAGTCGACTCGGAGGCAGCGGGTGGATTGGCGCGTTCGTCGGGCTTAGTCGGCGGGCCGCGGGGAGCAGAATACCGTATTTGCGCGGCTCTAACGCTCCCCCAATCGTAACGCACGGGTAACTTCGCGCAAAAAAACTCGAAAAAAAAAAGAATAGTTTGGCACTGACGGTACTGCCCAGATGGAAAAGACACGACACCACGTACCTGGAAGAGGGAGATTTTATTTGGCGTATGCAGCTGTGGAAACCAAAAATGATTGTGATTCATAAGATTGCTTATCCAGCTCCTGCTGGAAATAAAGTCATAGCGGGAAACACTGAAGCTGTTGCGATTTCAAGTGCCTTGATCTTCATAATTCTAAGCGTTACGGGCTAATTGCAGCAGCACAAAATTAATGTGCAGCGGCTGACCAAGGTATGCGGCATGCCATAGAGGAATTAGTGCGCTGAAATTCACTCACGTGGTGTTGACGGATTTTTTTTATTGGATTGAGTCGGATTTTGCGGGGACTTCGTGTCCGTTACGTATGGCAATGCTGCTGGCCGCTTTAAAGCCTATGTCTGTTTTGAGCCCGATTGTAACGCACACACAAATATTAAGGTTACCTTCTAGCAAAAAAGGGTGCGCGTTAGAATCGTGCAAATATGGTAGCTCCTTTTCCGGGAACCCCGCCGCTCCTTTCACCTCGATTCTTTGGACGGGTTTCATATAAACGTGGGAGGGGTCGAGGTAGCTGAACCCGCCAGTCGACTCGGCCCTTTCTCGTCGAGTCCATTTATCCGGGGCTTATGGCGCTATGAGGGCACCGAGACTGTCCCCCAAGTTTTTGCCCTTCCCCAGTTGCTGCCACCCGTACCTGGGCGTGTAAATTAAACAGTCTTCAAGTGAACCCCATACTGTTCACATCGTTCCTCGGGAGGCTCCTGCGTGCGCGGCTTTGCCGCCCCTTAAAGTTACGAGCAGTCGAGCGGGAATTGGCTAGTAGTTACAGGTAACTTCTTTATCTTTATCTTAAGTTCTGGTTGTGTCCACTGCAGGACGAAGGCTTCTATCCCTCTAATGAGTACGCTAGTCGCCAGCGTGTCTTTATGCTCATCCGCTGCTACTCCTGAAATACTGGCTTGCTGAAATATATGCGTCACAATGAGGGAAAAAGTGAGGCAGCTTTTGAGAAATGGCTCCTCGCTGGTTAGGCATTCGATGCTTCTAAGAGCGTCAAGTAGACATGGCGAATTTAGGACGAAGAAAGCCCGACGGAAAGCGTTGCCGCTCTCCTCGCGCGATCTACCGTATGCACCGAACATGGTACGCCTCTAAAGCGTTGCACCATGGACCGAAATGCTGCCTGGTCCAGTATATAACGTCACCGGATACCACGGGAGGCCGTACCTTCGTCCTGCAGTGGACACAACCAGACTTAAGATAAAGATAAAGATAAAGATAAAGGCGACTTCGGCCCTGAAGTTTTCTGGGTGGTTTTCTACAAAGGAAATACTGCACAGGGAACAGCAGTCCGGGCAGCAAGTTAGAGGAGCTGGCCATAGCAGCAGGGAGGGCGATTTCCCATCAGAAGGGGCCCGCAGTGACGGCCGTTCAGGGTCGCTCGCCTCCAATGAGGTGTGATGGCAAGGTGCGCCAGTGACCAGCGCTGGAGGGAACCTTGCTTGAGCGACCAGGCGCAGCCTCATGGAAGGTGCGCTTGGTAGGTGTCGGAGAGGCGCCAGGTGTGTCTGCTCAGGTGGCGACACCTTGATCATCGCTGGATCACGTCACACTAGACGCTGCGATGAGGCCTGGGCTGCCAGCCGCGGCCGGCGGCAGCAGGAATCGACGGCGTGTGGTGCGGCTGCGGGAGACAGGACCGGGGCCGGAGACAAACGCAAGGCGGGATGGGCAACAAAAACATGTCGATACCCTACTCCCCTGCTGCTGCTCTCCAAGAGAGAAAGCGAAACAGGCTGCTCGAGCCAGGCTAGGGCCAAAAAGAAAACCCTAACACTGGTGCGGCGGATCGATAACCTGGAATTTCGTGAGCTCGGAGCAAAAAGCCACCACCGGTGCCGCCCGCACTACACCCGAGGTTATCAAGCCAGATTCCGGAGTGGCAGAACATACAAAGCAAGCCCCATAGGCCCTACTCGTGAGCGGACAGCCGCTAGTGACGAAAATAGCTCAAAAACAGCTCTTCGCAAACTGCGCGGGCCTACCACTTGAAGGAGCCAGAGATGGGGTGTGTATCAGCAGGACTTCCCCTAAGATTGAGCAGATACCTATCCTACAATAAAACTAATAACGCAAAACAAGCACAACAAGTACATGTGGCTACAGCAACACTGGCTGACGCTCGGCGCCGACACTAGCTGTGATAGGACGCCTCAGTGGCCTCGCCTCCACCGCCTCCTCAAAACTCGACTTTTTCCTCAGACTTTCAATGAATTGGCTGCGCAAAAACATCCCGGGCCATCTCCACTAACGTGAAACCTGGGAGGGACAAAGCATGCAGTGTGCGCCGGTGTTTTCCACTGAAAAATCGCTGCTAATGGGCAATGAAAGACAGAAGACGATATTGTTTCAACTAAGCTAACTATTCGCCCCCCCCCCCCCCCAAACGAGAACCTTGCGCACGCCTATGGGCAGGAGATGGGTTTATAGCTTTCCAAAATCGCTTTGGATTATTTTGTAGCATATGAGGCAATGTTGTCTCAAAAAAAGTTTCGCTTGGCAATACCAATTGTTTTCGTTAGCTTCTTTACCGCGCTGTTATATGCTTGCCATGTGGACAGATTACTTCTGGCTTTTGGTTTTCAAAACAGCCGCTTCTTTCTGCGCATTTCGTTTTTAATTGAGCTAGAAAACCACGGTGCAGATTGCTTGCTTTCAATTTTTACAGTTGGACCATGTTTGTCAGTTAATTCTTGCATTTTCTACTAAAACAGGCTTCAGTTTTGTTCTACTGAGTGGTCGTGGAAGCCTTGCTCAAAAAAAAAAAAAGGTTGAAGCCTTGTAGCTAAGCGGCATTTTTTTCGTAATTTTCCTTGTAGTGAAGTTTAACTCGTTTCTCTAATGGTTTTTCTGTCTGAAACCCAGAGTGAGAATACGCTACGATAACTTTATGACCTCTTATTTCTTTTAGGTAATTCACTGCTTGAATACTGCTCGGGTCAGACGTTAGAATTAAACCAAGAATGTTCGCAGTATGTGTGGTCTGTCTCGTAGCTTAGGTGATGATTTGTGTTAATTGAAAATCCTGTAGGGTGCTTAAGAACTGGCCGGATTCCCCGTTAGTTGCGTGATATTGATCACTCCAATCAATAGCAGTGTAGTTAAAATCACCGCATAATATTAGATTAGCCAGGGGATACTTTTTGCGTATAAAGTCGAGTGAGTCGTTAAAGTGCCTGCAAAAATCATAGTCTGGTTTTGGTGGGCGATAGTATACGCTCCAATTATGGTAAGGCGTGATCGGGTTCGACATGCTACGTACGGGGCCCTCGTGTTCTAGTTTAAAATGACTATTTGAATTCTTTGTTCCAGTGAGAACACCACCGCCTCGGCTTAGCAAGCGATCACGGCTGTAAACGGCAAATCGAGGCATATACGGAGCGTCTTCAGCGTCAGTTATACGCGGTGAAAGCCATGTTTCGGGAAGGACGGTATTGTAAGTACCCAACTCGAGGAGTTTTGCGTAGCCGTAAAGGTGGGCAGATGAAGGGCTGTTTTGTAGGCTTTCCGTATTAATATGTCAAGTTTTCTCAATTCTGCGGGTTTTAGTGCAACATTTTTTTTGTGCCCTTGATGATGGTAATTTTGTTGATTGTATTTTTTTGGATTTTTCCAAAGCGTTTGATCTTGTTTCCCATCACTTGCTCTGTCAAAAACTGCGTAAACTAAACATTGACCCCCAAATTCTCGCTTGGATTGAAAATTTTTTATCGAACAGATCACAATTTGTAACAGCCAACGATTACGATTCCTCTTATTGTTCAGTCACCTCAGGTGTGCCGCAAGGCTCTGTACTCGGCCCTCTCCTGTTTCTTATTTTTATCAACGACTTACCTGACGCCATAACCTCTTCCATTAGATTATTCGCAGATGACTGCGTGCTCTATCGAGTGATGTCATCAACGTCTGATCCATCCGCACTACAATCTGACCTTGATAGGATATCGACTTGGTGTGACATTTGGAAAATGCGTTTGAACACTAACAAATGTAAAATGATGAGAATCTCGCGACGTTCCAATATTTCTGAAAGGTCACCAATATCATACAACATTCATGGCCACCAACTTGAAACAACAGCAACATACAAATATTTAGGAGTACACATAACCAACAACCTATCCTGGGAAACACACGTGAATTATATAATTAGTAATGCAAACCGAACACTAGGCTATCTGCGACGTAATTTTTTTTATGGCACCTTCCGATCTGAAACTAATCCTTTACAAAACCCTAATTCGCCCTAAACTCGAGTATGCCTGTTCGGTATGGGACCCAGCACAAGATTACCTTATTAATGCAATAGAATCCATACAGAACCGTAGTGCACGCTTTATCCTAACTAACTACTACCGCAAAGCGAGCGTAACTTCAATGCAACGAACCTTAAATCTGCCGAATCTTTCCGTGCGCAGAAAGCTGTCTCGACTCAACTTGTTCCACAAAATTTATCACTTCAATTCACAACTAAAAAATGAACTCCTTTCCAGCCCGTCGTACTTATCATCGCGCGTTGATCACCCTTTCAAAGTAAACGTCCCTCACTGTAGTACTAATCTGTGCTTCCATTCCTTCATACCAAAAACATCAGATGAGTGGAACCGCCTGCCAACTTCAATAGCTACAATCACAGATGCGCGCGCATTTCGTTCGGCAGTTGAACGTCATTTGTGCATTGAATAATCAAGTTTTTTGAATTTTCTTATAGTCTTTTTTTTCACAACTGTCTTTGTATAACTCCCCAGCTTTTGAGTTATATTTCCCTCCGCACCAAATGTTTTTTTTTCTCGGTGTGTATGTACGTGTATGTGTATATGAATGTATATATATGCATATGTGTGTATGTATGTATATATATATATATATATATATATATATATATGTATATGTATATGTATAGTTTTTACCTCCTGTGATTTGTTTACTTTTTCGCTCTTGCCTTTAAGGCATCGCATCTATTCTTGCTTTGTATATTTTCCCCTTATTGTATATATATTTTTTCAATATCTTGTAAAAAAGAAACCCACTCCCTTCTGTAACACCCCCTGGGCATTGAAGGTACCGAAATAAATAAATAAATAAATAAATAAATAAATAAATAAATAAATAAATAAATACGGAGTCCCACGGGTAAGGCGACTAAGTAGCAGAACTTGTATGAGTTTGCAAGATTCATAGCCCGGTGTTTTGGTGGTTTCCACGTTGTGTCAGATGAGTAAGCTGGGCGCATGTTTTGTTGACTTGAGGGACAAGGTCCGCCCCCGAGCCATCATGATGGGAAGGAACGCCAAGAATACGTAAAGTAGGCACAGATACGCGGCCGATTTTTTTAAGCTATAAAGTTGCTCCAATGGGTAGTCGCACCGTCAGCTTGGTGCGAATGGCGCAAATAAAATATTCCCTCACTTGCGTTTTATCCTTCTCCCCACAATGAGCGCAGAGCAGACATGTACACGTTACCCAAAAAAGTAACTAAATACCATTACTAGTTACTCGCTCAAAACGTAACTAAATACGTTACTCGTTACCGATTCTCACAAGGAACGCGTGAGCGACCCGAAGAGTAAGGGGTTACTTTTCACGTTACTTTGACGGCCAAACGCGCAACTCTTTTGTTCCATGGTTCATTGTTTTCATTTTGGTAGTCGTTTCACTTAAGCAGTAGCTGCCTATCGAAGTTTTCCCTCTGGTATGTTTCCTTCCCCGCTTCCTCAAAAATAGATCTCCGGCAACGCTGACGAGTCGCCCTTCCCAGGCCATCGAATTAAGGAACGGCTGTGTTGTGCTTCAGGACCGAGAAAGTTCCTTCGGGTCATCGACGGACGTTGACAGTGGAAAACTAAAAAAGTCGTCCGCTAGATCAGGTTTCTCTGGGCGCGTGGTTCCAACCTCGCTTCCTTGAAACTTTGAGAGTTCGTCCTTTACCATGCTTCAAGTCTCGGAGCGTCGTGAGCTATCTGAGATTCACGATAGCTTAAACCGTGGGATGATATAGTCACCGCGAGGATCAGCTGCCGATCGTTCATGAGGAAGGAAAGTCTGTTATACATAACAAAAAAATGATACTTCTGTAATTAGATTTCTCTTCACGTTCTCCCTGACCGCCATATCAGTTACATGTTAATTCTGAATAAAAACACGATATGCGGCTTCAACTTTGGTGCTTGTAAAGGGGAGCTGAGGCAGGGCTTCCTGACAAACCACGAGTGAAATTGTTTTGCAAACCGAGCTCTAATGTACAATACAAACACAAGAAGGAACATGTTACCTTGAAGGTAAAAACGTGAACATTGTTATAATATGCCGAAAATGCTTACCTTTTCTGAATTTTATTCAAGAAAGCGGTGACAAGAGGCGCGCAAAATATAAACGACGCCCCAAACCACGAGAACGCAGAAAACGGCACTGCAAACATATAAGCAAACTTCGGGCAAACATTAGATCAATGTATATATATAGACGCATGAACAGGTTAGTATAAAGACAAGGCCGTCCGAGCGGTGTTGTAAACGTTACCCCTTTAGAAGTAATGAGATACCGTTACTCGTTACTTGTTCTTAAAAGGAACTAAATACGTTGCCCGTTACTTTTTTTAGAAAAAGAAACCAAATACGTAACTCGTTACCGAAAATAGTAACTAGGTAGAAGTAACTCGTTCCTTATAACGCGTTCCGTACATGTCTGGCGCAGAGCGCAGACCCGCCAGCTTACAGAGCGAGCCACGGTAATAAAATGTCATTAAGACAGCGGCGGACTATCGCTGGGCGCGCGCCCGCGTTCGAGCAGAATGACGTGCGATTGCCCTTCTGCTGCGCGCGTTCCACCCAGAAGGCGCTGAAGCAGGAGATTCGTCTGCGCCATGACCATCATCATCGGCGGTGCAAGCAGCAGCAGGAACAGCAAAAGCGCGAAAGTCAGCCAATCAGCCAGCGGCAGTTGCACGAACGCCGCTAGACCCACGTGAGACGCCAGCGCCCGCGTGCGCTCTCTTTCTTCTCGCGCAGTGGCACGCCGTTTCTCCTTTTTCTTTCGCGTGAGCTTCGAAGCCCTCGCTTCGAAGATGATGCGTAGTGGCCGATGCCCAGACGCGACCATGGACGCCAGCAGCACGCCGGAACTCATGAGGCAGCGGGCGTTCTGGACGAGGGACAAAGAGGACCGACTTATTGGCCTGTACAGCCAATTCAGCCTGCTGTGGGACTGCCGGCACAAACACTACTACAAGAGGGACAGGCGCGACCACGCCATGCACGCCATCGCCGAAGCCTTGAACAACGAGTTTGACGGTGAGCCCATGAGCACGCTTTATGCTATTCACGTTACTGTGAACACTGTCGTTTTCTTGCGTTAGCGTCTGCCCGCTGTGGCTACGTTGTGCCTTGATGCTCCCACCACGGCCGCTTGTTTCCATCGAGCAGACGCGCTCCTGCGCTGACGTGAGCACGCTGTGGCGACGCTTCTGCGGCGACGCTCGCACGCTATAGCATGAGCTCGTAGCCCTTGGAACGCGCTGTGACTTACTCGTTTAGCGGAAGATCGGAGAACTCGGTGCTTCTTGCAGAACCAAGCTGTGAAACAAAGAACATTGTTGTGTATTTAATTGTGTACAATACGGAAATCGCTCGCGGCACTTAAATCGACTGAAAGACTTTGAATGCGCAAGCACTATCGCTTTCCCTGGCGATACCAATATTGGGCTTCCTCGATTTACCAGTCCTGGATGGTCCGCGGCCAGTGCGAGGAATGCCTTCGGACCACAGGTCTCATAAAAATACATGAGAAAATCGAGTGCCGGATCACTTCCTGGGCAGGAGGCCTATTTACGCGTTCTGGTTCCATGAAGCCCACCGTAACGCAGATTAGTTGCTTCTCAGTACGGAGTTACCAACGATCTGCTGTTTGGTTTGGAGAGAGAGAGAGAGAGAGAGAGAGAGAGAGAGAGAGAGAGAGAGAGAGAGAGAAAGAGAGAGAGAGAGAGAGAAAGGCAAAGCGCGGCAGTGCCAGATGGCGCGAGGGTGGGAAAGAGGGATGGTGAGAAGTGGGTGAAGCGAAGAAAGAGGTGCAAACACGACGACGCCGTAGTTTTCTGAACCACGCGCTGCGCCCGCGCGCTCAGCAGCCGAAAAGCAAACGATCCTTTCGCGCTGTTGCGCTCTTCGCGTCGACACACGGTCGGCGGAGTTCGATGCTACGTGTTACATAGAGGCTGGGGTCGACGAAAATGACGCGGTGCATCACTCAATGGCTACACCTGCGAGAAGTTCCGAGTCAGACTTTGCTGAATGACCACTTAGCTGTAATGACCACCTTAGCTGGAATGACCACTCAGCGGCGTTGAATCGGGCATGAAAGATTTAGCGTACACAACCCATAGAAGTGTTTAGGTTTCCAGTGATGATTTATTAGATTACGGCGAAAGGCGTGCGCTACAAGCGAACAGTATTTTTTTTTTTTTTGATGACGCCGCGTGGCTTGTGGCCATTCGACGTAGACGACGCCGCATATTTTCCGCTTATGAGCCATATAAGGAGCCTCAATCCTGAAAGACCCGCTGTGCACAAGCCACACGTGGTCTGCACGACCCTTCGGTGCGTTCTCGCAAACCACTGGATTTCAACTTAGTTATGCTGGCCGGTGATGCCGTGAGTGTGTGTTTATCAAAATCCTTGGGTACGCGCGTCGTCAAAGTTATGCATCGTGAGCGCACCGTGATTGGGCGTTTCTTCAGGCGGAACTGAATAGAGTTGTAATTGCCCAATGGCTTTACCAGATTAGCCTTAAGAGCCCGGTATTGATTTATTGATAGAATAATTAATTAATTAATGGACTGATCGATCGATCGATTGATCGAACGTCATTTTCAGGGGTAGTATAAAATTTTGATGCCAAAGTATGGTGTAACAGGGGCCTTTTGTTAAACACCTCCTTACGATCCGATGTATCCCTATGGAGCGCTATTCACCTTATTGATTGATTGATTGATTGATTGATTGATTATTGATTGATTGATTGATTGATTGATTGATTGATTGATTGATTGATTGATTGATTGATTGATTGATTGATGAGACAGGATTACTAGCGCAACGGAATAGTTATGTAAAGGAAAGTGGCCAAGTGTTCCTTCTTGACATCCTGTGACGATAGTAAGCCTGTCTTGTTAGGCTCGATACAAATTAGCTTAACTTTCTGCCTTAAAACTGGGCGTGCAACATTGGATGCAGATTTACAGTCGGCCAAATATTTAACTAGCGTGTGCGAGCTGATTTTGCACTATTAAAACGCTCTTAGGAACGAACAGCATACATCAGACGATGGGCCTGTTTGCAAGTTGGTTTCCGACCTGTTTGCTACATGGCTTCCGTCATACGCCGCTGAAGCTTGAAAAGTCGTCGCTCCCGAACGCTAGGTAAACATTTGGCCGACTGTACAGTAACATCAGTGACATACACACGCGCACTTGCCAAGCTCGTATTCGGCTGTAAGATGCACTGGGCTGGCACCTTCCGGCAAAATTAGAGTATGCGGCTTCTGTGTGGGACCCCGGTCAAGAATCACTCATTGCAGAAATAGAGAAAGTCCAGAATCGTGCGTCGCAATTCATTCTTTCTAATTATCACCGCACTTCAAGCGTTACGGCCATGAAATTAAGCCTTTCTTTACCACTGCTCGACAATCAGAGGAAATTATTTGGGCTGTGTCTTTTTGATAAAATATATCACAAAAATCCCATTCTAAAACAACAGCTACTATCTTCTCCATCTTACATTTGGGCACGCATAGATCATCTGCAGAAAGTTAACGTCCCATCCTGCTATACAAAGCATTTTCGTGATTCGTTTATCCCCAGCACTTGCGTTAGTTGGAACCGCCTTCCTTCGTTTGTTGATGCGATAACAGATGAGACTGCGTTCCGATCTGCTGTAAGCAACCTGTTGTGGTGATTTCTTATCTTTACGTTGCTCGTTTCAGCTTGTGTTTGTGATGTGCTTTTGTTTTGTGATGCTGCCTTTGGTCCCTGAGGGTAACCAAATAAATAAATAAATAAATAAATAAATAAATAAATAAATAAATAAATAAATAAATAAATAAATAAATAAATAAATAAATAAATAAATAAATAAATAAATAAATAAATAAATAAATAAATAAATAAATAAATAAATAAATAAATAAATAAATAAATAAATAAATAAATAAATAAATAAATAAATAAATAAATAAATAAATAAATAAATAAATAAATAAATAAATAAATAAATAAATAAATAAATAAATAAATAAATAAATAAATAAATAAATAAATAAATAAATAAATAAATAAATAAATAAATAAATAAATAAATAAATAAATAAATAAATAAATAAATAAATAAATAAATAAATACGAAGGTCAGCAAGAGTAAAAGGTTGCGTTGAAGCTCACAGATGCGTACTTTTAAACACTTTTGCCTCCTTTTTTGCAAGTGTGAGAATAAAAGCGCTACCATGTTTGCAGTAAAAGCATTAACTGATTAAAACGGGACATTATTACATTTTTAGCTAACTTGGCTCCTGCGACTGGCAATCGCTGTTTTCATGCGAAGTTGCGGGTGCTTCGATTATGATTATTCTATTTCGTGCGGCTTGATAATCGCTCCAGATAAAGGGAGACACTAAAGATACTTAGAGGAAAATTATTCCAAGCTCTAGCACATAGCTTATCGCGCACGCACGCACGCACGCACGCACGCACGCACGCGCACACGTACACGCACACGCACACAGACAAACGCGCACACACATAGACAAACGCACGCACGCATGCTGCCGCACAGTACTGCGCTACGCCAGGGAAACAAAAAGCTTTGGTAGCCCAGGCGGCCTGCCGTGGACACCATGGCTCCCTCATTTTCTCCCCTTATCATCGTCTGTTCGCGCTATTAGCATTTAAAGTAATGAGTTGGCAAATCTCCAAATCTGTCTTTCGAGTGCACCGAGGACTGGTTATTAAACAAAAAAAAAAACTCTGTGCTAGCAACAAAAAAGCTTGTATTTTTACTCCGCGTTTTATATTCTGCAAACTTCGTCTTAATGTATTAGACTCACCCATCCTAACTGGTGATATGTTCGGAAGCACTACGTGCATATTCCACGGAAATGGTGTCATGGGAAAAGCACCTTGATCACTCACTTCAGAAACTCCAACATGCCAACGTCTGTTGCAACGCTGCTGCTTCGCTGTACCTCCAACTTTCTTCTGTCTGTTTCGCTCTGCGCTGAGTCATGGCGCACTCGAGTGGCAATAACCACTCGAGAAAACATGATAAAGACAATCGTTTCGCAAATTCAAGTCGTTTTTCTTAAAACTTACACCGTTTTTTTATAAATGGTTCATCCAGCCGGGGATGCCTATCTCGCAGTGACAAGTGCAGTGCGTCCCTGACGGGGTTAACGGAGAAGAAGACATTCGTACACTTTAAGTTCACCCTTTTATCAACTGAACAAAAACCTTATAAACACGATTTTGTTTATGAAATGGCTTGCGCACCGGCGCAGTTGATACCATTACAAGTCCGCCCATGGGATTTTGAATACAACTCATCGCGACTCAACTCCAAAATCACTGCGAGTCTGGTTTTTTTCCCATTTCATCGAGTCGACCCGGCCTGGTGCTTTGCTTCTCGTTATTTCTTTTTTTTTAATTCCCTGCATTCTTGCATGAAACGGCAAGTGCTCAGGAACCTCGTAAGATCCCCGAAGAAAAGTAAAATGTCGTATATAGCAACGCGATGGTTCCAAGATGTACACTGTGAAAATATTTTAAAGAAATAGAAATAGTTGTGGAATGTGGCCGCCCATAAATGCGAGGGGGATAGTTTCCATGGCCCTGCTACCTGGCACAGGGACGTGTTAAACTTGAAACGGCGCACGAAGCAAGCTTTTGCCATCGCTATGAGCTGTGCAAAAATACGTTGTGTTACACTGAGCAACTGCAGAATAATCACTCTTGACAGAACTGCGATGAGCGGAAAGTTGCACCTGCCAAAGAAGTAGTGCGCAGTTTCCTAAATTGACTGTTTATTACCGCGCTTGATTTTTCCTTTTCAGTGGAGTCCGTGAAGGCGAAGATAAAGAACATGCGCGACTACTTCATCAAGGAACTGCAGAAGGAACATGCCACCGCGCGGTCGCCGCCTTCGGAGCGTTACTTCTCGCGTTGGGAACACTTCAACGCCTGGCATTTCTTGCGCAGGGTGATCTACAGTGTCCCCGCCGCTCCGCACTACGTCAACGTGCCACAGGCCGTAAGACATTTCGAGCTAAGCGACGAGCGCTGTGCCCTGGAATGTTTGCATGCGTAATCTTGCCCCTGTTTTCTCGGGGCATGCAGTGCCCTTTTACACCTGCGCTCGACAGAAGCTACCTGTAGAACTCTGGTCAAAATCGAAACGGTGTCGCTGCAAGATTGGAACGAACTTGGCTCATAACTTGCTTCCGCCCCCCTGCCATGGTCGAGAGCGTATACTACCTGCGCATTTCACTGCGACGAACCTAACGACAACTACGAATGTACCTGCTTTTATGCAGACGAATGAGCATCGCAAGAAATGCCGGTGATGGCGCTGCTACTCTCTTTCCTCTCTTAGTTATGGAAATATTCGCGGCACACAGTAAGCGCAGGTACGCATTCTGGGAGCATACCAGTTTAAACCAATCTGCCGAGTCTTCTTAAAATCCATAGAAAGCCTGCATAAAGTAAACTTCAACGTCGTCCCAACTCTCAAAACGGCGAAAGTTAATAGGGCTTGCTACATAAACGGAGGCGTTACAGCGCCTCCGAGGCACCGCAGACATTGCCGAGAGCGTGGCAGGATTGCGTTTCATATTCAAATTTTCTGTGTTTAAAGCGCCGAAGATACATGTGGGCTATGAGACGCGCCGTACCACCTGGGGATCTTGAACGTGCTCAGAAATCTCGACGCATTGGGTCTTTTCGCTTTTTGTCTCCATCAGGAAAGCAGTGCACCGCGGTTGGGGTCGAACCCGCGACCTAGGGTTCAGCAGCATAACGCACTAGCCACTGAGCCGCCGTGGCGTGTAGGAGGGATTACGTGCCCTGTTCGATGGTAATACGCTAACTACGCGGCAGACGTGGAACTCCCGCCACAAACCAAGCAGGGCGCTTCTGTTCTTCAGGCGCAATTCCCGTCAAAGCCGCCGGGACGGCTGCTACGCTGTACGGTGACGGTCTAGTTGTATAGACGAACTGAAACGGCAGGTCGACTTTAAGCTCAAATGCTGATCGCGTCAAATAGCCGTCTGAAGGTAACAGCAGCGTCATCGACGCCGTCCTTGCTTGAGAGAGAGAGAGAGAGAGAGAGAGAGAGAGAGAGAGAGAGAGAGAGAGAGAGAGAGAGAGACATCTTTATTTGCCCTTATATTACAGCCTTCTTCGTTGCTGGGGGAAGGAGCTGCTATTACCAGCCGCCCCCAAGAACTGCTTCAATGTGTTGGAGGAGGGCCTCCCAGCGCTCCTCTTCCGTCAGTCGTAATTAAAAGGCGGTCAATTGTACCCATCGCGTGCTGCTTGAGCTCTGTTCAGAGCCAGAGTTAACCATTGCGAAGTGCACGGTCCACTGTAATCAAGCAATGAATTGCTAGTGTTACTCCTATAGCGCGGGGAAAATTTAGGGCAGGCGACTCGTTTCACTGACGCTGAACAAAGGGAAAATTTCTATGCAATATGCCGCAGCGCGGCGGGCTTAGCGAGGAGGGTACCGAGCTAACAGCTCAATTTCGAGGGTATAGATGCTTTCGGGATCACCTCTCTTGTCAATTTAGAAGGCTATTACTTACACCAAGCTGTGCACAGATACCCTCTCATAGTTCAATCGTGCCCGGTGTCCGTATAAAAAGAAAACACAGGCAATTTGTCTGCGACAAAGGCAATTTTCTCAGGAATTCTCTACGGCTCTCCATCTAATGTAGATATCTTATAAACATCGTCCGGCAATCGACCGCTAAGACCATAACCACGAGTTTCATTTACTTGTCATAGTTGCAGTGAGGCGTGACTGGTGAACCAATACAAATGTTACAAGTACACAAAGTTATTAGAAAGCGCGGGACGCAATTTATAAGGGCATCATTTGCAGAATAAAACCAAAACGGCAAGCTGCAATGCAATGCAATAAGCACAGTTAGCACAAATAAATGCGGAGAATTAGGTGTGACCAGTGAAACTAGCAGATATGCCCGATTTAAACAACATGTCAGAAATAGACACTGTCGGTAGTATGCGGAACGGGGTTCTATCTAATAGTGCGTGGTAAGGTGTATTGTAGTATATACGTTTTTGTCAACAAAAATTAGGACCGATTTTATATGAACTGTCGAAACGAGGTATGTGTAGAGATGAGATTGTCAGAATTGTTCATGCAGCGGAGGGATAACAGACAGCTGTCATTGTTATCGTCCAATTCCACCGAGTGTGTACAGGCGAATACCACATATGGCTTACTCATGAAAAAATTTGATTTGCCACTAAAACCACGGATGTTGCCCAAAAGCAAGTTCAGACGTCACTTCAGAGCTGACGTCGATGAGAGAAAAAGAAAAACTTTATTTCAAGCGGCCCTTGTCCGGGCCGCCGATAATAGGAAGCGGACCGGGAATGCGCGCTTTGCGCAGGCCTCGCCCGTGGACAATGCTCAGAGCGAGGGGGGAAGAGGATGCGGCGAAGATCCGGTGGAGGAGCTGCCCAGCTCTCCCAGGTGTATGGAATGTGGGGGGCTTAGAGGTGTGGATGAAGAAAGTGGGGCGATCTTCTAGCACGAGGACAAGTCCAGTAGGTGTGTTTCACGCCACTGGGAGCGGCTGAATCTGTCACGAACCGCTGTCGCCGAGCCATTAACGACCACTTCTGATGAGCGTAGGTTCCGACTGTGGAGGGTTACCTTGCTGCGGAGATCGCGGGGTCTCAAAGATTGTAATGGTGAAAAGTACTTACGGAGAAAAGTACTGGCTTCAAAGAATACAGCAATCGAGGAAATAAGAGCCCCCACGCCAAGTAAGAATTGTCAAAGACCATTTCAGAAACTGGAAAGTTGGAGAAGGAAGAGCACAAGAAGAAGCAAAGGGGTGGAATCACGAAGAAGACGAAAAATAAGACCAGGCCACTAGGAGGTGATGATGATGATGATGATGATGATGATGACGACGACCAGGAATTCAACAACGACTACTAACGTGACAGAATTCTAGGCCTACGAACTTTATCCCGCGAACTCAATTCAATCTTAACATTTTAATGCAGTGTTCAGTTTATGGTTGAGCAAAATATCGTCCACATGAATTAAAGGGGCCCTGAAAGGCGTTTTGAGCACACTAAATTGACTAGCGCAATCGTTAGATTGGGTCGCAAACATCATCTGTGCCAAGTATTACTCTTTTACGCGCAGCGGAAAGCTCACACTTTTGTTGCAAAGTTTGTCGCTTTTTTCTCGCCCTTTCCTTCGTGTTTTTGGACGCCGCCATCTTCACATGTCTACATCATCGATTCCCAGATGTTCGTCATGAGCTAGACATCCTGCTATTGGGCGGCTTTTCACGCACTTCCGGCAAAGAGATGAGTCGTCTGCTCAGCGTCGGCTCGCCGGCTGATCTGCCAGCGGAGTGCCGGAGTGCTTGGACATTTTACGACAAACGAAACAAGTGTAAACAAACGCTTAACCGTTTGTATTGAATGCAACAGGGCCATAACACGACATGAATATTCTCTTACTTGAGTACGTTCCACAAAGAAAGCGTTGAAGCCCCGTGGTACTTCTTTCTTGCAATCGCAGAGAACGCCCTGAGCCGAATGCCCGGGTTTGACGCATACATTTTATTCAACTTCCAAACGATCCAGAGATGCGTTTCGAACGAACACAACGTCACAACATGCGTTGCAAGTCCGAACCGCGATTGACAGACGATGGGTTGCCTCCTCCTGCCCCTCGTAAATTCGGCACTCACCTCGCGCGCGGTTTGCGGGGACGAACAGCAAGTCACTTAACTCTGGCGCACAAGCCGAGATGGCTTTTAGCCACGCACACTGCACATACCCCATGCGAGGTTGAGTCGTACGCCGCTTGAGAAAGATAATCCAGACCATGGGAAGCACTATCCACCCGCAGAAGCACAACGTCGCATTTCATGGCGAAACAAAGGCGTCCACAACACACACACCATCGCCTCCTGTAATGCCAAACGCATCTCGCACTTCCAAATAGGAGTGAGTAGTATGCCTGCAGTGCCCATATGCCGCGAGGTGGGGCCCCAAGCTGAACCGGGATCACGCAACCGTAACTGACTTCTAGAGCGGTTTGTGCCTTGTTGCCAGGGCAACCGATGTTTGATATTGTCAAAGAAATGGTGCTCGCTCCAGCACTAGAAAGCTCAGAGCCGCGGTGGAGCATGTTTTGCCAACGTTGCCGCTCTCCACCACGCGTCGCCCCAAGCTGAACTGGCGTTTTGTGCACGGGTTCTGTATCGGTTTAAAATGGGCCTCCTCGATTATCAGTCCCGGATCGTCCGCGGACTGCCCGAGACGCGATCCGGCGCTCGATTTTCCCATGTATTCCTATGGGACTTCCGGTCGGTACACAGTCCTCGGACTGTCCGCGGATCGTCCAGGACCGGTAAATCGAGGATGCCCAATGTCTTTTTCACATGCCGCCGGCAGGAATTACCACCGCCACAAAATAAGACCCGGCACCAGCGGGGCCACATCTGATACGGCGCTTTTTGGATAAACAGTGCGCTGTGCATCCAAGGGAGCGAGCGCAGGATCCTCCCCGTGCGGCTGCGAGTTCGCCGCCGATAACAAGTCGCGTGCCGCCGATAGCAAAGTTCTGCAGCAACGTACACCGCGAAAGGGCAAGGCCAGGCCGCCGCACACATGGGGCCAGATTTTTTGTTCGCTTTTCCAGCCTTGAGCGGAGTGCGAGATTCATGGTGTCAACAAAGCTTGCCCGTAGCAGACGGCTGTGTGAGCAGCGCAATAGCGGAAGTACGTCACCGCCGGGGAGCGCAGCATCATGGGAGGGAAGGCTCGCTCGCCGTCAACAGCGGAGAGTAAGTTGAAAGGAGGAGGAAACGCGGCGCGACGATAATGCGCGGTTTTTGATTTCCGATTTCTCAGCTAATACTCATCGCTTCAACAAAATTCTTGCGGAAGGAGATTGCTAATACATTGCTTTATTTGGTTACATGTACATTCACGCATCGGCGGAAGGTATTTCAGGACCCCTTTAACATCAGTCACTCGTGTGTTTCCTATCTGTAGTTGGTCTACTGTACCTTATGATGACAGCTTCGCTGTAAAGCTCAGATTTACTATTCCGAGAACAAACAGCTTTTCGAGTAGTGAGTAGCTGTACATTATAAAAACGCCAACACTTACATGGCCATGAATAGGTGACCCGCTGTACATACGCCGGCACCGGTGACACGAAAGCGCCGCTTCTGTGCTGTGTCCCCTAGCTGTACATACCTGTAAACGTACGGCTGTTGCTTTTATAAATATTTACGTGTCCTATGCGATATTGCTTTGAGGTCGCGACAAAAGCGCACGCATAACCTTGGGCCATCTGAAAAAGTTGCGAAACGCCTCCGTGCACCATAAAAGATCGAGCAAGCTTGAAAAACAGATGCAGAAGGATGTTTGATTTCTGGTCGTCGCTCGTACACAAGCAAGAAGAACAATATTTTGGCCAGGTGTACGGTATTTATTAACCTACCGCGAAAGTTGCAACTGAGATTAAATGAGCAGCCAGCTAGAACGTCCCTTTTAGTGTCCTTTGGTCGTCCGCTTTCTAGAGGAATAACTCTAAGTGACGTGCTAGGCCCTTGGTCGAACTCTATAAACGAGCATCTCGAGCGACAAAAGCTCTATTGTCTTTCCTGCGAAGCACAGGACTTGATCAGACTCTTTAAACAGGACTCTCTTAATGAGCGCGTCATCTTCATCACAGTCATTATCATCATCTGTTCATTGATTTCATTTTTTCATACATCTGGTGTAGCAAGCTAGGCCCTTGGCCAGGCTAACCTCACCAGTATCATTAAAGACTATTCTCTCTCTCTCTCTCTCTGAGATTAAATGAAGAAAACCGTAATACCAGCCACACTCGCTGGAAAACGAAGAGGCGCTTCTGCATGCAGCACTTTGGAAGGCTGCATGGGCTTTTCGTCCTTCTGTTCCCTTGCGCTTTACAAAATAAACAGCAGCCTACAATGTTTCATTCAAATCTCAAATATAAAAGAAAAGTTGAACTGCGCGCGGTGCATCTAAAACAAAAATTTGGTTTCTTGTCTTTGAGGTTAATTTAGGTGCACAATTACTTTTCCACAATGCGCACCATCCTTTGTACAACCTGTTAGGTGCTACCTAAAACGTTCGCCAACATGTTACTAATTTGTGCTATTTATATTTCAGCTTTCGTCGCGAGTTCGGATAAACCAGAAGCCAAACATGCCCACACTTTCTGGTCAGCGCGGGGCATTCCATCCTTCACTGACGTCAGAGGCCCACAGCAACAGCGTCCTGACGAGCGCCGCCGATGCCAGAGGACAAGACGGCGCGGACTATGGAAGTTGGGCCGAAAGTCTGGATCTGCCTTCCAAGGACACTTACAATGCACTGTTCTGTGGGCAACTCATCATAGCACTGCGCAAGATGCACAGAGTCCAGCGGGACTACGCCAAACTGCGGTTTATGCAGATTTTATTCGATGTTAAGTACAAGGCTTAACACTATAGTGCGCGGCTTTAGTCCCAAGCATCACCCGCGCGCACAGTTTCACGCGCCTCTATTATTTGCTGTGTGAGTGAGTCACGGCTCCCAGCGAGCACCTTAGTTTAATTTTTTTTTTGAAAAAGTGGAGAACACTTTCAATCCCGGCAATGAATGCCAAGATGCCCGCTTATCGAGTTACTAATTCTTGTGCTCACGAAGTATCTGCCAGTTTGACCTATGTATACTTTTTCGCAGGGAACGGAACAACTGTATGAATAAATCAAGCAATCCGATGAATAAATGGTTTCTATTGTTTTCTTTCAGCCTTTTTAAGTTCTCTTAGTTGTTTTTTTTAACTGATCCTGAGAAAATACATCTTTGTTTAGGACAATCCCAATCTGCAACTACTATATGACCACCAGAAAACACAAACGCTCGAACTGAGTGTTCTCAAGGAACCCCTATGAGCGGGCAAGAAAACTGAAGCATTTGGAAATCTCGATCCGTAACAATTATCGCGACACTAAGTTAAAATTCACGCATCAAAACTAGGCTCGCGCATTTCGCATCGTTGGAGTAACTAAATTATTCAAAAGAATTTCGAGCATTGCTCAAAAATATAATACCGACGGCAGCACGATGCAATTACTACATCTGCTTGCCGAAATAAGTTTATCGAAACCATTTTACGGATGTAACAGGCGCAGCCCAGTATTAGTGAATAATCATAGACTGACCTAAATCGTTACCTCCATTGAATTGTAAAACGAATAATGCGAGTTGAGGCTCCATCTTTATTTATTTAAATAAAATGTATCTATTGGGGATGGTTCTTCTCTACCTCTATTTCACTTGGAGGAATTATCATGGTTTGTATAATGCGGTAGGGATGTTTGCTGTTGCGTGTAAAGTGATTGTGAAATTTGTGTAACTCCCGTATCTTGAGACCATGTAAAGTCTACGTCACGCGGCTGGATACTGAGATATGGTTTTTAAATGCAGGTGACAATAGTAACGATCTCGAGATTGAAGATGCGGGAAAGAGCTAAATTTTGCTTCGTGCAGGATCTGTTCCATATTAAATATGTTAATTACGGAGTAGATATTGTACGAAGTTTTGCTTCGTACAGTATCTTCTCCGTAATAACTTAAAAGCCATTCAGTGCGAGGTCCTACGCCTTTTGAATACATTTTATTCAAGGCATATATGCAATCTGTAACCATATTTATACACAATTTCAATAAAGACATTCAACTTGGCTAATTCGCGGAGCTGCGGAAAGTGTTAATAGTTCTGCTTGTTCTCACAAAAAGCGCAACTAATTTATAGAAGACCAAACATTCTTGCCCAAAAGCTATCTAATAAATACGAGGCTAAATTACAGAGAAAGTAGCGCATACCCGAATAAATGGCTGCTTACCTCCCGGAGTCTCTAGCCACAGATTTTCGAGCTCTTTTTAAGGCAGGATATATCGCCAAAAAGTCCAGCTCCTGATTGTATATATTATTGAGCGATAAAGGAAAGGAACCAAAGGAAACGTGCCGCTGTGGACCAGGAAGTTTGGCAAATGAACAGCCGACTCACGCAATTCGCAAGCGTTTGGTTAAACCCAGTCGTCGCCACCAGGGTTTTTCAGCTAAGGACCCTCGAATGAATTATTCTCAGCCAGTTCTCTGTAAATAAATACTAAGCGCGTCAACATCGACCGTGGAAACCCGGTAAATCGAAATCGGCAAATCAAATTCACTCAGCGTGTATTTAAGGGACACGGAAGTGATTTGTACACGTCGCGAGATTACTAGCGCAAATTGTAGTCTGGCGTCTCTATAGGCCATGTTTCGACCACTGTCGCTGCGCTTACGCGACCTGGGTAAAAAAAAAAATCAATTCCAGATGTCTCCCCTCTGCATACTACTTGCCGATTGCCTATGACGTTTTGTATGTCGCCAAAACGCGATGACTTGGCTTGACTGCGCTACTGCACGGCTCGCCAACCCTCCAACCCTCCGACAGAATCAGTCGGCCAAGCATTTAGTCGGCCGGCCGCCGGCGGGTCGTCGCAATCCGCTCGCTCAGTTGAAACTAATCCACGACACGTTTGTGCCTAGAAGAATATGCCTTTAGTTTGTCAGTTTGTAGACTGCATCAACTCTATATAAGTCCAAGTCGCTCCACACAACCGCACATGCAACGCTTTGCTGACTGGTACGCTAGTAGAAACATTGGAAGACCAATTGAAAACGGGAGAAGAGGCAGGGAAGTTAATATAGGTACTAAGGAATTAAAATCAACCGGCACTTATATCGTACAGCGCAAAACAAGGGTGCGGGAAGCACTTTTTGCGCTGGGTGAACTAGCACAGCGGTCAGCAGCACGACCACACATCTGAGAACGCTTTTCCGCCTTAGGAATGCAGTCGCTGAACATGAGATATTGTGGGAATTTGGGGTACGCTTACTGCACGAGCGTTATTTAAGAAATACTAATCTAAGCTGCTTAGGATGCTAAAACTAAAAAGCCGCCCGCATCTTCCCACGGCGGAACTCGAGTAAATGCGTCGCATCTACTCGAGTCAAGCAAAGCGTCACGTCAAGCGTAAGCCATGCAAAGACGCCCTTGACTGAATTCCGAACGCGCGCTCCGCCGCTTATATACGTTGAGGGGACTGCGTAAGCCGGTCCCAGTCGACGACGTTGGCGTACTTGTAAAGCGGCGTGGACTCTAGGTGTTTGAGCCAACCACGGATGTTGCTTGGCCGGAGAACGGCACACCGGTTATATGCGCAGCGCGCCCGAAGGAGAGGAAACCGCGGAAGAGAGAGTACTGCACATGCGCCGGCCCAAGCGCGTCTGCCGCGGCTATGACGCAACGTGCCGCGGCTATGACGCAACACAATCCAACACAATCCACTTTAATCCAATCCAATCCAATCCAATCCAAATCCAATCCAATCCAAGCCAAGCCAATCCAATCCAAGCCAATCCAATCGAATCCAATCCAATGCCCCTCGCGAGAGAGTGTTCGAATCCAATCCAATGCCCCTCGCGAGAGATGTGTTCGCTTTCGCCTCGACTCGACGCGCATGCGCAGTGACCGTGCGGACTACGGACGCCAACGCGGGTGACATCGTGAGTTACTGAAATGCTCTGCATTTAAAAATGTAAACGGGCTATACATTATATAGTTTATTTTTCCGTGCCTGGTAGCGCTGGCTTTTGGCCGAGTGGTTTAGAGCACTATAGGTACTATATATTGCTTTACCATTCGCAAGTTCAAATCACCGGTAGCGCATGTTCTGTTTTGATTCTTTTGAAGTTAATTTGTTTGTTTTTGGGCAATGTTTTCCATGCTTCATTCACCATTTTTGCGCTGTAACGTTCAATGCTCCACAAGCGAGTTTACACAACGTCTGCAGACTGACACTGACGCGCTGGCAAGTTCTCGTTGGCGTGGTTTTGCCACTGCTTGCGGGCGCAGACCCCTATCAGCCGACCGTTGACCTGGTGCGAACACGCCTCTTACGATACAGGCAAGAGCCAGACAAGCTCCAAAGGTGGGGGGAAATTGCATCGAATTTGAGCGTCTCCGCTGACGCGGAGGGCGTATATCCACTGCGTGCGCCTCGGATAGTGATTGTTACGATTCCAAGCCGTGCTGGTAGGCGACGCATTTTACAGCCGACAACATGGCAAAAGCGCGGTATGCCGATTACTGAGATACCGAGAATGCTCAGCTAACGATAACGTCGGATGCTAAGCATGTTGTTTCACAGAACCGAAACCGAAACTGGTTTGAATTATAATTTTGGTCATCGTCCAATCACATCGCATCTTGTATGGACGCACTGTTTTAGTTGGGGCGGCCGCCCCAGACCGCGTGTGGTAGTTTTTCTTCTTTCGGGCTGCCTGGTTCTTGCTGCCAGGCCGCCTGCCAGGCCGCCTGGTTCTTGCTGCGGCAGGAAACTAAACATCCCCCTCGCGAGGGGCACGATCAAATGCAGAGCATTTCCGGGGGCGCACGACGTTAAGTAGTTTGCGTTACGTTAATGTTGTTGCACTTGTTGCTGTTGGTTGTTGTATTGTAATTAAATGAGGAGACGTAATTACGTGGTCACGCGACATCCTTTATTAGCAGGTGGGTATGATTATTATTCTTCTCTTCTCTTCTCTCTCTTTTCTTCTCTGGCTGTTGCTGTTGCGTCGTCGACGTCTAGATGCCTCTGGTTGAGTTAGTCCCCCTATTCGAGGGAGTCGATGGGAGACGTCATTGTTGAAGTTGTTCTTGTTCTTGCTGCTGCTGTTTGTGTTGTTGCACGACACCGAGGACGACGGCCTTGTGGTCGCTGAAGTGGACCGTCAAGGGATCGGGAAGCAACGGTCGAACGCGCAACGTAGACGCAGACGACGACGACTACGACGACACGAAGGCGAGATCGATGCACGATCCGTGAATCGTCGTGGGCGTTCTGCTGTTGACCTCGTTGTGATCAGACACGCAGTCCAAACCGTGCAACTCCCTCATCCGCCTAACGAGCCAATCGTCCTTGCGAATGTCCACGTTATAGTCACCCACCAGGACCAGGTGTTGAATGAGTCAAGGATATAAGGCACGTTCGTAGCCCTCCATTCTGTGTCGGCTTTGTGGCGCAGTGGGTAGAGCACCATGTACCTCGCGTTCCGCCCGCAGGGTCGTGGGATCGAAACCAGGCGCCGGTAAGTATTATTTTTTTATATAGTGTAGGGGGAGGGGTGCGGACTACTACGGACAACTAGAACGGGTGACATCGTGAGTTAAAGAAATGCTCTGCATTTAAAATGAATGCCGCCGTATCTACCGGATCAACGATGAAAAGCGTGTTTATTTGAGCCAGCCTACGCAGTGCAAGCAAGAACAGGAGCTTGACAAATTCACTTCAGTGTCCCTTGAAGCGAGCGTGAAAATGCGGCGATCTCAATGTACACGCGCAGCGAAACGAACAAGCAGCCAGCGTCCCAACGTATAGACCGTTTACAACGTGGTGCCCCAGGCATGGCCATGTTGGGAAGAGGTTTATTTGTCCATCGAAGCAGATGCCTCGATGGAACTACGCATCGGGTAACAAATATACATTACAAAAGGGAAACACACAGAAAAACAACAATCCAGAAGTGGCTACCGCTGGCCTACACACAAGTTGTAACATTTTGTACCACGCAGGGTACAACATAAACAGAGTAGAAAGTCGAGTTGTTGGCAAACGCGAACAGTAGTTTCAGGATCGAAACACCACGAATGTGGGTAGAAGTGCTACAGTCTTACATAGTTACAGATACACACATGGTAAAGTGAACACTGCAGATAACTATGTATCGTATTTAGTCTGGTTACAAGGCTAATATTCTAACTTGTTTTAGTATGGTTACAGGGCTAATATTCAACTATTCTTATTCCCAAACGTGCGTTGTTGACCTTGATGCAGCGGCACGACCAACGCAGGAGGAACGCCTCTTCCCCCAGCGTGGCGAGTTCCGCTTCCAGGTGTTCGAACAGACGCGTGCGCATGCGCAGAAGCATTGGGAACGTAGCCTTGTGAGGCCGGGACCGCAGTGCCGCGACACCACGACGCCTCCACACAACCAGGGCCCCCACACATAACAGAAAAAGTTACTAGGGCATCGCGAGATTTTGTGCGCTCCCCTAGGCGTACTTTAAACATCCTAGACATCAGCGTCCAAAATGTCCTCGCTACAGAACACTGAAAGATTGCGTGTCGCAAAGTTTCATTTTGTCCGCATTGAGGGCACCGCGCTGACGGAGTTACGCCCCACGCTGTCAAGCGGTCTCTAGTGGGCAGAACGCCCCAACCACGCTCCCACCCGAAATCTTTGACGTCCGCTGGGAGGACCGAAGAAGTCAGCTGCCTCCAGCGCGCCTTTTTAGAGCGCGCTTTCTGCTCCGCAGTGAGTTCCGCCACAGCAAGTTGCTCGCAAAGTTCGCTTGGGGCAATGTCCGAAATTTCCAAGTCGGGGATCTGTGCTAACGGTTCTCGAAAGGTTTTCGTGACATAGGTGTAGAACGACGGCGGTTCCTCTGCCAAAGGGCCGATGTAAGGGTCACTGTAAAACACACCTCGCGATGTGCCCAGGAAGTAGTTTAGAAAGCTGCTTCCTATGTAGTCCGGGTTTCGCGTCAAATCTACAAACCTACGCAACGCCAGGACGCTGCACATTGTCGACATGCATGGAAGGCATGGCCATGTTGTGTGAGAAGAGAATTTATTATGAAACCACATATCAGCACGCAGCGACTAGTGGTAACAGCGCTGCCCGAAAAACACACACAAAAAACAATCAGTTTCCAAGTACTCCGGGCAGCCTACACTTTGCACAACAATTCTCTGTGGTGATGAAACAATTAAGCTACTCTGTTGGACGACATGACGTCATTCGCCATGGCTGGCCTTTTAGAACTCATGTCTCGTCGTGGCCTTCACTGGTGCTCCTGCGTTTTGGCGAATGGAGGCGTGGCTTGATGAATGAATTTGACATTTTTTTTCGGGTGTTGCTATTAATGGGGGATTTGCGTCGAACTAGGTAGAGTGCGCAAACCTTGAACGCTTACTTATTCATGAAAAATCGCACGTAAACATTGTTGGAGCATTTTATTTTTATGTTCACGCGTTTTTACCAACATGAAGCTGTCCGATGGCTTCAGTTTTTTTTTTCTATTTCTACGTATGCTGTTAGAGCATGCAAAGCCTAAGGGCGTTAACATCATGCAATATGGCCCAATTCTGCATTTAGTAATAAAGCTAAAGGTTGTTTTGAACGCTTTCCTTATCAACTAGCGCTGAAATAGTTGGTTATAGACGCACGATTTCATGAATATGAAGGGCTGTGAAACAAAATAACCCTGCATGGTTGTGGAAGCTGTATGTTTTCCCTTGGCCGTGTTTATTCATGTTTAGAGTTTCTATGAAAACGTTGCAGCGCTCAGCGTTTGATTTACAGCATCCTTGTATGCCTGTTCCACGTTATCAGCTGTTGCCTTTTCGGTGTGTGCTAACTTGTGGCTATATAAACACGCATATTGAAAACTGATATATTGGGCATACAGTGGAAGAAAAAAGGAAAACGTGTGGCATGTAACGTGCAGCGGGCTGGTGCACAAAGCGTGAAATAATACGTTGCGCGTAGAGTTTACAAACGCTCAAATCGAGTAAGCAACCGTTATTAGAACATGATAATTCTTCCCTAGCTGGCACATAAGGTTTGACGTAAGAATTTCTTGCGTGTTTAGATTGTGCTTTACATGAACTGGTTTTGCAGCAGTAGTGATATATGGCATTTTTCCCTCTTCCTTACTTTTTTTATTTTCATTGATCTATTCGTGTAGTAATTTTTCCAGATTTGCTGCGGCAGGTTTCATTTATTTCTGCCGTAATTACGATAACCATGCATGTCTCCGACTGGAACCGTATACATACGATCATTACAGAGAGTTGAAGGGACGAACTCCGCTTTTGTGGCAACTTTTAAGTTGTGGCGCTGCATGGGTCTACACTGAAAAATGTAACGTTAGCACAATGGTGTCACGAGGCGACGATGAAGAGGGTAGTGGCGCGTAGCTGTGGACACAGCCTCTTGGTGGCCCTGTGGTCGTGCAATGTCCAAATGATAGCTTTCTATTGGGGGCGAGATTTAGACGTTTACAACTACTCCAGACTTATCGGCAAGACGCCCTTCTCTCTTCTAGAAATTATAGCCACCTTCGTCATGCATGGAAGCCGATGTTTTGTGAATCAAGGCTATGCGAGGTACCAATCACTAAACTTCGGTGCAAAATTCCCCCATTAAATATTTATCTTTATAAATCTGGTCTGGCTCCACTTCCGCAATGCCCTTTCTGCGACGAACTGGAAAATATAGAACATTTCCTGTTTAATTGCCTCAGCTTTTCCCCAATGCGACGCAAGCATCTGGAGTCAACCTGTAGGCGCCTCCACCTTCCGCTATCTACTTCCGAGGTTCTATCACTAGGCACTTCCGCCCTAGGAGTCTGTCACAGGGATGTTGTGTCCGCCCTTCACTCTTATGTTGCGGCGACAGGCCGGTTTTCCTGCTAGCCAGCTAAACGTTCACATTTATTTATTTTTTCTTCCTGACTCTACTTTCATATCATACATATTAAAGAAATTGTTCTGTATTTCATTTTCAAAATTTTGAGATCTAAAATAAATTAGGTCACATCCTGATTAGGTTCAAAGCTTCTTGGCCAATCCCCCGCGTGGGTATGTGCCATGGTCTGAGGCAACCAACCAATCAACCAACTCCGGCGACGACGAAGCTCTGAGAGGAATCGGTTTTATTATGATTAAGAAATGTTAATCATCTTAAATTCTCATGGAAACCTGAATGGTGCCCTTCACGCAACTTAGAGGTGGTTATTACAGCCTTACGTTGTCGAGTACCCCAGTTGAATAGGTACTTACACAGGTCTCGTCTGGTGCCAACAGCTCTGTGCAGCTATTGCAACGAAGACGAGTCTGTCGAACACTACCTTTTGATATGCCGACGTTTTTCCCGACTAAGACGTCAGTCCCTGGAGGTGCCGCTTTACAGTTTGGGGATATTCCTAACAGTGCCGGCTATACTATCGTTCGGGGCATCCGAAACGGGGTTCTGCCGCCGGGATGTATGCTCTGCCCTCCTGCGCTACATTAAAAATTCAAAACGATTCTCTTTATGATTGCGATTGGTCACCCTCGCTTTGACTTTTCAGGTTGTTGTTTTTTTCAAAACTTTTTCCAACCGGTCTAAATTATCTTTCCTACGCGTCTCGTGATTAGATAAGAATTCCATTCATTTTAACCATCCTCTGTTGATTGGCCGATCCCCTGATTGGGTATGTGCCATATCTAAAGGCGCAACAACAACAACGACACGCATCTTGAGCGGACTCTCTGATGGCCGCCCTGTACACAATGTAAATAGATCGCTCCTCGTCTACCATGGTTAGCCTCATCATTGTCCTGCCGTCACGTAACATTTTGGTAGAGGGTGCTGGTTTCATCCCCATCCCGGCCTCGAGCTTCACCCCGTCTCGGCTCATGAAGCGGTCTCATCCCGGCTCTTGGATCGCGTCGGCCAGCCCTAGCCCCGGTGAGCCGTGGACGTCAACATTCCCCTGCCCCGTGTTCCCTGCCATGACCCGCTCGACCAGACAACCTGACCAGCCGCGACCTGACATGAACCCGACGACGTTCCCTCACCCAGATCTCCAGCACGGCTCCGAGGGCTTTGGACGGTTCTTCGTGACGCCGGCGGGAACAGCTGTTCCGGGGCCGGTTCTCACCACGACCATCATCGTCATCCGTGGCGAGACGGAAAGATGAGACGAGAATGCACATGGAAGTCCTTGCCGCCACGGACGATGATGATGGTCGTGGGGAGCACCAGCCATCGAATAGAAGAAGGAAAGACGAGAGAATACACATGGAAGTCCTTGCCGCCACGGATGATGATGATTGTCGGGGTCAGCACGATTCCGGAACAGCAGCAGTTCCCGCCGGCGTCACGAAGAAGCTTCCAAAGCCCTCGGAGCCGTGCCGGATCTAGGTTTCCAAATCTGGGTCTGGAAAATGTTACGTGGCGGCAGAAGAAATAAGACGAACCATGGTAGAAGAGGAGCGATATATGTACACAGTGTACAGGGCGGCCATCAGAGAGTCGCGCAGGCTGCGCGCCTCTCAGAGCTTCATCGTCGTCGGAGGCTGTGTCCACAGCTACACGCCACTACCCTCTTCGTCGTTGTCTCGTGACAATATGCTTGAACAATAACAAGACTTGCGTGGCGAAAGGTCCCGGGGGCCTTCGCTTGGACAGTATCGCACGTGCCGCGGGTGATTGATTGATTGATTGATTGATTGATTGATTGATTGATTGATTGAAAAACCTTTATTAAGACAGGAAGACCAGAGGTCCGAGCATGGTAAGGGAAGAAAGGATGGAAATGGAAGCCAATAACTTAAGCACTTGTCCACATTGATGTCTCGATGAAGTCCAATAGTTGAGGCAGTCGTATACATATATAGGCCGGAGTCTTAATTGTGTCCACTGCTAAATAGTCCAAGCACGACAGTCACCGATGGCGCTCTTATACCAGTCGTGCTAGGCCACTCTTTAGGGAATACGTCGCTATTTGTGCGAGTAAGGACGTGTCCAGTAGAGTTCGGTCTGGTTGAGGGTTTGGGGCGGTGAAGGTACGGTGGCGATTGAAGGCTGGACATGCCCAGACCAAGTGCCGGAGGTCGGCTGGGAGGCTTGACTGGCAATGAGGAGATCGGGGGGGAAGGTGAGGCGTGTACCATTTACGAACTGTTTCCGGTGTGAAGGCAGTGTTTGTGATAAACTTGTTGATGAAGATCTGGCCACTACGTGGTAAGGGCGGAAGTTTACTTAGGTAGCCGGTAGAAGTAAGGTTTGGGTTGTAAGGTAGGAGTAAGGTAAGAGTAAGTCGTTGACGTCTGTCCAATTTGTAGCGATGAATCCGCAACGACGGAGATGGTGTAGATGAACGAGATGGTTCCTCGGCAGAGACCAGCGGAGTTTGAGTTAATGTACACTCCTGTGCGGCCGCATGAGCCGCCTGGTTACCAGTCGAGTTCGGCTCGTGGCCAGGTATCCAGTCAAAGCGGACAGTGATGTGGTTCCGTTGAAGAATTTGCACTTGGTAGAGAATTTCATGCACAATGGGTTTAGTGGTGGTATGGGATCGAAGTGCCTGTATGGCCTCGTAAGAGTCCGTGATGAGTCGAAGCAAAGGTGGGAGAGCCGTCGTAGTGTCATACAGGAGGGATGATACAGCGGCGTTCAAAGCGTGGAGTTCTGCTTCAAAACTTGTTAGGTGGGGTCCATCATGGTGCAATGACCCGACAGAGCAGGAAGTTCGGAGCACGTCCATGTAAGGCCAACACATTGAGGGGTCACACTGGCATCAGTGTATATATCGACTGCGCCGTCCTGCTGCGCCTAATGCATCTGCAGAATGCGTTGTCTACGCAACTGAGGGTTTCTGCGTCCGATGGGGTGCGAGTGCGGCGCTGTGACGCAGTCCGGTCGTGCCCAAGGTGCAATAGGTACTGGAAATGTGCATGTTGCGGGGATTTTGCGTTCGTCCTATGCAATCAGTGACAGCCCTTGGTGGGTTAGCGGCCGCTTGAAGGAGGCCTGTGCTTTTGCCTCTTCGATGATTGCTGACACAGGTGGAAGGGGGACCGATCGCTCCAAACTGTGGATGGGGGTGTGCCGAGGCAGTCCGCTGATCACGCGATGAGTGGCCCTATGTAGTACCTGTATGGTCTTCGTGTGAGTTTTATTGAGGTCGTAAGCCAGTGCCCCGTAAGTAAGGGTGCTCAGTGTGACTGCCCTGGCTAACGCCTGTGTGGCGGCTTGAGTTGCTCCTCCATATTTGTTAGAGACGCCGAATGTTTTGAAGGATGCCTTTCCAGTTTTTCTTTAGGCGCTGTAGCCACGTGTTAGCGCTGTTCTTCGTTCCAATGGGCAGTCCTAGCAACATTATGGGGTCTGTTGAGGCGATTATCGTCTGGTTCGAAATTGTCACTGGAATGGTGGGGATCGATGGAGGCGGTTTGCAGCCGTAAACTGCCAAAAGCTCTGTCTTCTCTGGAGCGAGCGTAAGCCCCAACTCGCACAGTGATGACTCTAGACTGTGGGCAGCCGCTTGAAGTTCGATTATTCGATCTTCCAGAGAAGGAAAGTCAGCTGCCTCTGTCCATATAGTAATATCGTCCGCATAAATGGTGAAGCGGGCCGCGGTTTCGGTGTCGAGCCGGCGTGCTACCCGGGACATTGCCAAGTTGAACAATAGGGTTCCCAAGATTGATCCTTGAGGGACTCCTCTATCCAGGTAGTAAGTGAGAGGATCCCATCCTGGGTGAGACCCCTGCAGTCGTATGGGGCGGCTTTGCAAGAAATTGCGAATCCAGGTTTGGGCTCTGCTGCTAGGATAGGCTTTGGCTAGTTCCTCAAGTATCACCGCCTGGCTAACATTATCAAATGCCTTTCGAAGATCGATGGCCATGACGAGGTCTGGATCTCATCTGTTGTAATGGGGCCGGTTCGTGACCCGCCGTAATAGCCACAGGCTGTCGTGCGTCCCTAAGTTGGGTCGAAAACCAGTCTGGGCAGGATGAAAGTAGGGTCTTACGTATTCAAGGTGGTGGATGCTGCGGATATTGATGAGCCTTTCGATTAGTTTGCACAATACAGGTGTTAATGAGATGGGGCGCAGATTTTGGAGGTTATCGGCTGTCTTCTTTGGCTTTGGTATGGGGAAAATGAGTGTAAGCTTTAAATGGTCCGGAACGAGACCTTGCTCCCATAAAGAATTAATTTGAGTGAGTAGGTGGGGTAGCGCCTCGGGAGGCAGATTACAGAGGTGCTTCCAGGTGTCGTGTCCGGGGGCAGATTGTTGTCGACCCAACCTTATAGCCGTACGGAGTTCCGCCATAGTAAACGGAGAATCTAATTCGGAATCAGGATTGTCGATGGGGATAATGGGCAACGGTGCTGGAGGTAGCGTAGAAGCCGTATGGAAAAATGTGGTAATAGGCCGTTTCTCCACATCACTTGCTAATGCCGTCAGTGTGAGGGTCTCGAACAGTGGCTTGCGGCCCTTGCGTTTGCCGCTCAACTTGCGATGCAGTTTCCATAGGCCCGATAGCCCACGCGCGTGACTGAGATCGCTACACATTGTCGCCCAGGAATGCTGATTTAGTTGTCGCTGATAGTCTGAAATCAGACGATATTTCCGGCGGATTTCTTGTAAATCTCTGTCTTTTTCCTCTAACTCGGTAAGTGCGAGTAAGCTCGTGCACTCTCTGCCAAAGGTTTGCCAGATGATTGTCAATGTGCCGAGTGTCGTCACGGCATTGGATGGTCTCTTGCGCTTGCGCAGATGAAGTAGCAATCAAGTTGCAAAATTCGTCCAGCGATGCCGGTGGGTTGGAGGTTAGTATAATGTGTCGAAATTTGTTCCAGTCGGCCCTGGTCACTGCTTTGGCTGATCTCACGGTCTTGCTCCTTAGCCTTATGAGGATGGGTAGGTGGTCGCTGCCCCACGTAGTCGCATATGGAGTCCACGCTTGAACAAGTCTGGCAGTCGCTCAAGTGAGGTCGGGCGAAGTGTCGCGTTGAGCAGCGTGAAGGCCGATGCGAGTGATTGCGTCTGGGTCGTTAATGAGATGAAGACCTGCTGCTTCTGCAGCATACTCCAAGGCTTTGCCCCTAGGGTGAGTTCTGTTGTAACACCATAAGGTGTTGGGGGCATTGAAGTCTCCACCCAGTAAGATAGGGGTGCCTGGAAATCGGGACGTTAAAACATGCAACCAGATAAAGGAAGCAGTGGTGGAGGATGAGGTAGTTGGCTTGTAATAGGTGGTGGCCACAATAATGGGTTTTCCCCCAGGTAGGCGCGTATGTACTGCCACTACTTCGTGATCCGCCGAGGAGAATTCAGGGTCTTGTATTTGCTGGTTTCCCAGAGATTAACGGACAAGGACGGCGACATATCCAGGTGGTGGCATTATCCGCTGATTCCGAGTGGTTGGTGCGACAGATGGGTTCACATGAGTAATGTATCCCGGAATTTGAGGAGTGCTGCGGGTTTCTTGCAGTAATATGTAAAGTGGTTGGATCTGGATAATCCTCTGCTTTAGAATAACGTGCTGGTGGGAGTAGCTGCGGCAGTTCCATTGCAATACTGTCGGTGACCTGCTCATTGTGACTGGTTGTTGGGCCGAATGGACACTTTGCGCGGCGGTTCCTTAGAGTTTTCTCTCGATGGGAGCTTTTGCAGAATGGACTGAACGAGACTACGGATCTCATTCATCTGGCTGTCGAAGTTTTAAATGCAGAGCATTTTAGTAACTCACGATGTCACCCGCGTTGGCGTCCGTAGTCCGCATCACTACGTAGTCCGCACCCTACACTATATAAAGAAATAATACCGTCCGGCGCCAGGTTTCGATCCCACGACTCTGCGGGCGGAACGCAAGGTACACGGCACTTTACCGACTGCTCCACGGAGCCGACACAGAATGGAAGGTTACGCACGCGCCTTATATCCTTGACTCATTCAACCGTCGGCCACAGGTGCGCCCTCTCCCCCGCGTCCTCCTCGCCTTCTCTCCGCTCGCAACACCCTCTGTCGCCGCGTTCGGTTCGCGTTCATGTGGTGGCGCGATTTCGGCGCTATAACACTCTCTCGCGAAGGGCATTGGATTGGATTCGATTGGATTGGATTGGATTGGATTGGCTTGGCTTGGCTTGGCTTGGTTTGGATTGGATTTGGATTGGGTTGGATTAAAGTGGATTGTGTTGGATTGTGTTGCGTCATAGCCGCGCCACGTTGCGTCGTAGCCTCTCCACGTTGCGTAATAGCCGCGGCAGGGGGTTCACAGCACGTTTCACGTTTCACCATCGACTTCATCGACAATGTCTACGCTGGAAGACAACAATGACAACAAGAACAACCAATACGTAATCCATAAGACTTGCAGGCACGCCCCCCGCGGAAATGCTCTGCATTTGATCGTGCCCCTCGCGAGGGGGATGTTTTGTTCTTGGTCCTTTTTGCGCTCCGCTTGACGCGCAAGCCGTTCGCGGTGAATGTCTGTGCGGACGGTTTGGAGCGCTAACTGGAGAGGGGATTCGCTAGTTGGTCGAGATGTAGGGGTACGTTTTGTGCTCTGGGATCGGCTGGGTCGATTTTGGGAGTTAGGCAGTCTTTTGGACGTTGCTGTTGGCACTGTTTTGCTTTCTAGCTGTCGTTTAAGCTCTTGGTTTTCATTTCGGAGTTGTTGGTTCTCCTTCCGAAGCTGCTGTACATCCGCCCGGAGGGCAGCAAGTTGGGACAGAATGGCTGCCACAGTCGGTTCTTTTTCAGAGTTGGCATTTGTTGGGTGACTTATGATTGATGTCGACTGATCCGTGTGAGTGCCACGGGCCCTATCTGCCCAAGTCACCCCTTTGGTGGCATCCTTTTGCGGGCTAGCCGGGGGCGTTGGGATCCTGCTGGGACAGGTGGGATTCAGCGCAATGTGTCCGTATTCTTTGCAGGCCACGCCGTATATCTGAGGGTCGCATTCTTCACTCTCGCTGTGTGGTTTGCCGCAAGCTTTGCACACAGCTTGCGCCGGACAGGAGCGGGCCATATGACCAACGTTATGGCAATTGTAGCAAACAAGTCGTTTTGGCTGGTAAGGCGAAACTTTTATTATGGCCATGTAGTATTTAACAGCCTTGGGAAGGGTAGGTGTGTCAAATGTGACCACTGCACGGTTAGTACGTCCCAAGCGATGACATGCCAGTATTTTAGCCTGCTCACATCTTAACCAGCGAAGGGTCTCCTCGTTAGATTCATTGGGTTCAATTGTGATGACTCCCCTCGTCGTGTTTGGCTTGTACGGAGAAAGCTTGATCTCTACTGGTATGCTTTGCTGGGCCCCTTGGCGGACAAAGAAAACTGATCCAACCTGAACGAGCCGAGAGGCGTGCGTTTCGTCGTAGACGTTAATGTAAATGCAGTTGCCAGTCGTGTCGTATTTGTGTGAGGCTAGTTCAGCTAAATACGACTGTGGGGCACTTGCACCAATTATGTGCGCGAACGTGTGCTTAGGAATGTCATTCACGTTGTACTTAATGAGTGGCCTGAGCACGAGTTGGTATCGAGAGCGACTTACTCTGTCAGAACGGGTCACTTGTTCTTGATCACGCACTGCAGGGCGGTTCCACTGGAAGTTCATTGAGGCAAGTTGAGGGTTCATTTGGGGGGTCTGTACCTCCGGATGAGAGGCCGAGGGTTGCGTGGGGGACTTCTCCCATGGGGGACAATGTCTCGTCGTGTGGCGATTGAAGCGTCGGAGAGGCGTAGATGACCGACTTGAAGGAGCGGCGGTGCCACACACGGTAGGCATTGCTGACGGTCCTTCTTCATAGCGAGGCGGTGCTGGCGTCGTAGCGCATTCCTTGGGCAGCGCCGATGGCTGCAGCTGCACGTGCAGCAGCGGCGGCCGAAGCAGCGGTGGGGTCGGCGACGCCGTTGCCCTGCTTAGGATTAGCACCCGGCTGGGCTATTCTTCATCGAGGCAGATGGGGCTCTATGACTGTCCGTTGACCAGGCGAGAGCCGAACACTTTACGAGTTCGTTGACACCAAAAAAGACATCCCCCTCGCGAGGGGCACGATCAAATGCACAGTATTTCCGAGGGGGTGCGCCGGCAAGTCGTATCTCTTGATCGCGGGACCCGTGTCGCCATCTTTTGGAAGCGCGGGACAACTTGTGGCGCTTTCGAAACAAACGAGAAATGAGTGAAGGATATAAGGCGCGTTCGGTGCATTGAAATCTGTGTCGGTTTCGTGGCTCGGTCGGTTGTGCGCCGGGCACCTTGCGTTCCGCCCGCGGCGTCATGGGTTCGAAACCGGGCGCCGGAAACTGTTATTTTTTCCTGGCTGCGGACTACGACAAGGCGCGTCTGCGGACTACGACAGGGCGCGCATGCGGACTACGACAAGGCGCGCATGCGGACTACGACAGCGCACGCCAACGCCGCGTGACATTGTGAGTTACTAAAATGCTATGCATTTAAAAGCTCGACGGGCGCCGTGAAGCCACCTTTCATCAAGCTTCGAGGAATGCTGAGATTCTTTCGTCTTACCAGCCGACTGAGGCTGAAATGCCTGGGCTCAGACTTGGCCTGAACTTTAATACAGGACCCGCACCCGACCCAAAAAGGTAGTGTGTGCGGTGGAACGGGCTATCTCTCTCGTAGAGCCCTCACTCCGGGACGAAGTTCATTGATTGATTGATCGGGGATCGCGCCGACGCTACACAGGCTGCAAGGCACGCCGTATTGGTGGGCTCCGGGTTAATTTTGACCACCTGGGGATCTTTAACTTTCGCTGAAATCTCGAACACACGGGCTTTCTTGCTCTTCGCCTTTATCAGAAAAGCGGCCGCCGTGGCTGGGAATCGAACCCGCGCTCTTTCCGTGACGAGGCCCGTACGCGTGCCATCAACTTCCTCACCAAGCTACGGGTCAATCCCGAGGTATCCCTACTGTCCGAGCCTATAGGATCCGGAACGATCGCCGGGTGGCGCTGCACTCTCCCCTCCGCTAGAGTTCCTGTATATATAGCTCCCCTAGGGGAGCTGAGTTGCGCGTCCACCCACCATCTTGAGCTCCAGGTCGTGCGGGAAAGCCACCCTTCTCGCGTGAAAAAGCCCGGCCGCCGCGCCAGCGGCAGCGGCGAGGAGGAGTGGCGAGGAGCGGCCGGACCCCTTATCAGATGAGCGGCCGCCGCTGCCCCCGCTCCCACAACCGCCGATGCCCAGTTGAGCAGAACTGACTGAATACGGGGTCTTGTGCGCAGCACTGAAAGCGGGCTTTCCGTCGGACTGGAACCCGCGGCATGTGGCAATCAGACGCGCAACTCTTGCGCTACGCGATATACGGGAACTCTACCCTCCGCTAAGGTCCTTACTCTCCGCGGGAGTACGCCGGGGCGGCCGCCGCTTCGGCACGTGCTTTTTTCGCTGCGCACGTGCTGCATTTCTCGCGCTAGGAAGAGGGCTGGGTAACAAAACATCCCCCTCGCGAGGGGCACGATCAAATGCAGAGCATTTCCGCGGGGGGCGTGCCTGCAAGTCTTATGGATTACGTATTGGTTGTTGTTGTTGTATTTGTTGTCTTCCAGCGTAGACATTGTCGATGAAGTCGATGGTGAAACGTGAAACGTGCCGTGAACCCCCTGCCGCGGCTATTACGCAACGTGGAGAGGCTACGACGCAACGTGGCGCGGCTATGACGCAACACAATCCAACACAATCCACTTTAATCCAACCCAATCCAAATCCAATCCAAACCAAGCCAAGCCAAGCCAATCCAATCCAATCCAATCGAATCCAATCCAATGCCCTTCGCGAGAGAGTGTTATAGCGCCGAAATCGCGCCACCACATGAACGCGAACCGAACGCGGCGACAGAGGGTGTTGCGAGCGGAGAGAAGGCGAGGAGGACGCGGGGGAGAGGGCGCACCTGTGGCCGACGGTTGAATGAGTCAAGGATATAGGGCGCGTGCGTAACCTTCCATTCTGTGTCGGCTCCGTGGAGCAGTCGGTAAAGTGCCGTGTACCTTGCGTTCCGCCCGCACAGTCGTGGGATCGAAACCTGGCGCCGGAAGGTATTATTTCTTTATATAGTGTAGGGTGCGGACTACGTAGTGATGCGGACTACGGACGCCAACGCGGGTGACATCGTGAGTTACTAAAATGCTCTGCATTTAAAAGGAGCGTGCTTAGGCGTTGCAGTTGAGCGTCGTCGCCACCGCCAAGTGAGCCCAGCAACCAGCGATGGCGTCCTTTTGAAGGCTTGCTTGGGTGCCGCCCACACAGATGCGCAGACGATGCACGCAGCCTACGGTGTCTTCCGTTATCACCACTTTGTCAGGCGTGTGCCAAGCTGATCCAAGCGTCCAAGCTGATCCATGGGCTTCAGCGCGGCGGCAGCTAGAGGCAGTCTGTACGAAAAAAGGAGCGTGCTTAGGCGTTGCAGTTGAGCGTCGTCGCCACCGCCAATAATCATTACTCGTTTCTATATACGGCTTTCGCCTTAATAATGCCGCAAGTGTGACCGAGAAAGATCAGCCCTAATAAAATACCTATGCGTGAAAAAATGAGCCATTCCACATTGTGAAAGTGGATGTCCAGAGAAGCTGAGGTTATACAGAATTGTGAACAAAAGCAGGGACTCCTTGCGGAAGTCGCGCTGCAACTAGCCATTCCTCGATGTCCTTCAATCTAAACGCGGCTTCCCAATTATGACGACAAAGAAAATATGCAAATCAAACAGGTGTCTGACTGCATTTTACTAGCGAAAAATAGACGCGGACGAAGAAGAAGCACACAGGACACTCGCTAGACTACGTCGTAGACTAGACAGGACACTCGCTAGACTACGTCGTAGTCTAGACTTCGTAGTCTACGACGTAGTCTAGCGAGTGTCCTGTGGGCTTCTTCTTCGTCCGGGTCTATTTTTTGCTAGTAAAATGCAGTCAGATAACCAACTAGCCCAACTTTATGCGTCAAAATGGTGTACTGTAACTACTTGCACAACACTTTCAACACGTTCTGCGCACTACACAAACACTTTCATGAAACACAAAATGTCTTGCGAAAAGAACCCCTGCGTGACAGCCATAAGTCGCAAACTTCCTACAATTCTCCTTTTTCGATTTATGAGCTGAAGGCTGTTCTGACCACATGTAAGACTTCAGCTAAAGGTGCAGACAAGATTACATACACCATGATACAACACCTACTCCTACGAATTTGATTTGATTGTGGGGTTTAACGCGCCGACGCAACGCAGGCGATGAGGCGCGCCGTAGTGGAGGGCTCCGGATTAATTTTGACCACCTGGGGATCTTTATCGTGCGCCGAAATCTCGTACACACGGGCGTTTTTGCTTTTCGCCTCCATCAGAAAAGCGGCCGCCGCGGCCGGGAATCGAACCCGCGACCTTGTGCTCAGCAGCGCAACGCCTTAGCCACTGAGCCACCGCGGCGGGTCACTCCTACGAATCAAATATGGCTTTCGAGGCACATTCCAAAGTCTTGGAGGGATGCCATAGTGGTGGCTTTTCTGACGGAGGGGAAGGGCCCTTCCTTCCCCCCCCCCAGTTATTGGCCCATTGCTTTGACACGCTGACTGTGCAAGCTCCTCGAGAAGATGATAAACAGGAGCTGCCAGGCTTGTTTCAGGACGGGCGATGCAGGAACAACCAACTCGTCGCCCTTGAATCATACATAAAGGATGCTTTCATTCACAAACAGTTTTCCGAAACGGTGTTTTTTGACCTTGAGAAGGCCTATGGACCCTCAGCGACCTGAAGTCATTTGGTGTTTCAGGCAACATGATGGGCACTCTCGCAAGTTATTTGTCCGTGAGAACATTTCGTGTGAAAGCTGGCAGTGCACGCTCAAAGGTTTACATGCAAGAAAATGGCGTGCATCAAGGTGGGGGTCTAAGTTGCACACTGTTTATAGCCAGGATAAACTCCTTTGAGAGCATTGCCACCTACAATCTCGTGTTCAATGTATGTCGACCATGTACAAATATCATTTAAACCTTGTAACATGTCCATATGTAAACGCCAAGTCCAGCTTGCTGCCAAAAAATTAGCCAACTGGGCAGACAAGAACGGTTTTAAACTCAATCCAGAAAAATTACGCCCACCTCCCCTCGCGGGAACCCTGGTGTGATGCGACGCTGAGGGGGTTCCAGAGTACAAGCGCAAGCGGAGAGCGACCGTCGACCGAAAGGCCGCCGGAGCGCGGCACACCGGTTATATGCGCAGCGCCGGAGAGGAGACCGCGGAGAGAGAGGGCGTTGCACATGCGCACAGCACGCGCTCCGCCGAGTGCGGCGCCACCAACCGTCGCGCTACGCCGCGCGCCGCAGATGTTTTGGTGAGAGTGTGCGCTATCGCGGAGAGGGGAGGAGAGGCGCAGCAGCGCGGACCACGAACGCCGCGACGCAGGAGGGACAGAGCCGAGAGTAAGAGATGCTCTCAGCGTCGCATCTAAAAAGTACTTGTGTTGTGTTCTCAAGGAAGCGTGGTATCCATCCGGACTCAGACATTTCTCTTAAAGGCGTTTCGATTCGCGTTTCGATTCCTGTCAGAAAGGAACACAAGTTTTTAGGTGTAGCGTTGGATGAAAAACTTACATTCATCCCTCACGTTAAACAACTCAAACGTAAATGTCTACAAGCAATCACCATTCTTAAAATTCTGTCAGACCAGTCCTATGGAATGAACAAGCAACTCCTGTTACGTTTTTTTACCAGCCTGGAGGAGTCTCGATTGGACTATGGAAGTGTGGTATATGGGTCTGCAACAAAAAAACGGCACTAAAACTGCTCGACCCAGTGCTGCATCTGGGCATTCGCCTTGCGTGTGGTGCTTTCGGCACTAGCCCAGTCCAGAGCCACTACGTCGAAAGTGATAAATGGTCCCCACATCACCAGAGGATATACATGAACTTGTTGCACGCCTCAAAAATCATGGCTATGACCAACCATTCTTTTAATGGCACCATTAATAATACGTCCTCATCAAAACTCTTTTTAAATCGTCCATCCACTTCCCGGCCTTTCTCACTTAGGGTAAGAGTGGAAGCCCCTAAGCTCAAGGTCCCCTTTTTAGGCATTCACAAGACACCCATCACTGATTTTATATCTCCATGGAATCTGTGACCAGTCGTTTACGCAGCTTGACAAGAACAGGGCACCAAAAAAATTCCCCCGCATTTCCCCGATGGGGAGAATGTGAAAGTGCGAATGCACGGTTGTCGGCCCGCTTGCGGCGCTTGCGCTCGGCCCCCGCAGCCCACCGCCTCGCCGCCTTCTTTTCCATCTCTTCCATCGGGTTTGTAGTATCACGTGTACACCACGCAGTTATCAAGCCGCTATAACGCCGCTGAGTCGCCAACGCACGCCGCTGACGACGTAGTTTGAATGCGTTAAAGATATAAGGCGCGTCACTAACACTGATATCAGCGTCGCCTCCGTGGCTTGGTCGGTAGAGCGTCGCGCTGCGGCCGCAAAGTCCTCGGATCGAAACCTGGCGCTGGATGCTGTTTCTTTTTTAAATATAGAGGAGCACTGCGGACGCCGACGCCGCCGCCGCCGCCGCCGCCGCCGGCGGTGGATGGTTTGGGGTCGCTTATAAAGTGCATTCGCACTTAAAATTGCGATTCTTCAGTATTTCTTGTTTCTGCAGGATAAGCACCGGTGCGCAGAATTTTATAGCGAGGCGTCAAAGCCTGTTACCGCTGTGTCTTTCGCTGCGCACGGACAGAACTTTCGTGTCTGTAAAACCATGAACGTATAGAACAGCATTTTCACGGCAGAAGCATACGGTGTCCTAATGTTTTTTTATCACATTGTACAATATGAAATGCAAAAGTCCATCGGGTACACGGACTCCCTTAGCGTTGTACGTGCGCTGTCATCTAACAAACGATGTAAAAACTGTGCAATTAATCTATTTAAAAATAGATTAATTGCAGAGTTTTCTATCCGCATGTACCTCAAACCTAGAAATAACTATATGCTTGGGTTCCAGGCCACTCTGGGATCGTTGGTGACGAGATCGCTGATGAAATGGCTGCCGGTGTTGCACTTCAAGACGCAGTTGATATAACAACAGTACCGTACACTGTCATGAAGCCACACATCAGGCAACAACTTTGCAAACATGGCAAGCTGACTGGAGTGAACAGACAGACAAGCTACCCGTAATTAAACCACACTTGGGACCATACACCACCGACACACGCAACAGATACACAGAAGTCGCCTTGGCTAGGCTACGGGTGGGCCACACACATGTTACACACTCACACCTGCTCACTGTATTATCAAGACCCCTGTGTAGCAGGTGTGGGGAGAGCCGGTCCGTAGTCCACATCCTAATAATATGCACGGCACTCGACACAACACGCCACAAACAATTTTCCTAGCTTTAAAAACAACACATTCCACTCCACCCATCGTTGTTTTTGGGTGACAATGCCCTGGTTTCTGTCAAACGCGTTTTTAAATACTTGTCAGATGTTAAGTTTTTAAACCTGATTTCCTATCATGCATAATCAAAACTGGCCCTATAGACCAGCCATCGCTATTGCCTTTAATTGATTTCTTTTTGAAGAAAAATCAATTAATTAAATTGCCTTTAATTGAAGAGCAGGTGCACCGGAGCTGCCTTTGGAACACACCCGCTCCCACCGGAGCAAATTCCGAAACATGATGGGAGCAGGAATATCCCGGCAGCTTTTGCGTCGGGCCCGTACAAAGGCGTCTGCTTCCCTGCAAGCATTTCCTTCTTTCCTGGTCTCAACTTAAAGCTTTTATGACTTTAGTGTCGACGGCGTCCAACTCCGACCATGACGAAAATATCGTCGGCGTTTTCGTAGACAGGCAAAACAAAAAAACCTGAAACGCCGATGGCGCGTTTATACGCCTTGTCCACCCAGTTACAGTGACATCCACTCGTTGTTCGAGCTGGGCTCCTTGCCACTTGATTCGGAGTTTTGGCGTCGCCTTCAGGCAGCCGCTGACACGGTGCAAGAATACGTAACCCAAGGAGGCCTCGCATGTTCACCACAAAAACCGGAAGACCTCTTCTACAATCCAGCTAGGCGCGGCAGGAGACCAAGACATGACCCCAACATAGAAATCCCGCTGCACGGCAGCTCAATACCCAGAACTGAATGCATACGAATTCTAGGGCTTAAAATACATGAGAAAGGAATTAACACGGTTACCATAGAGGCCCTGCACAACGCAGCTGCAAAATTGGCAGGCTCATCGCCCGCATAGTTAATAAACACCATGGCCTCAAGGAGCACAATCTCCTCCGGTTTGTTCAAGCTTTTATCATCAGCAAAATAACTTACGTACGTTACTCCGTACCTGAAACTCAAGAAAGCAGAGAAAGAGAAAATAGACCGAATTATTCACAAAGCCACCAAGGCGGCTGTACGCATTCCAATAGCTGCCTCCACGGAAAAATTACTGGAGATGGGCATTCACAACACGTTGAATGAACTTATAGAAGCGCAACGCATTGTCCAATGCAACAGGCTGGCTGGTACCCCATCTGGGCGGGCCATTCTGGAGTCGCTGCACATACCTTACGCGGACCAGAATGGAACCAAAGACACTATTGAAGCGGACCTACGAGACAAAATAAGTGTGGCCCCACTGCCTAGAAACGTGAATCCGGAGTACCATCAAGACCGACGGCTGGCCCATACGAAGGCGCTTCACAAGGAGTACAGCTCAAACCCAGCGGTATCCTACGTCGACACGGCGGACTACCCTGGCCAACGTGCGGTAATGGTTCTGGTAGTATATCAGCAGGGAAATGCAACCTCATCTTGCTCAATTCCTACGTCCAACCCAGAAACGGTGCACATGAAGAGGTGGCCATAGCTCTTGCAATTATGGGCACGCAGGCTCATCTCGGACCATCATATCGGACTCCAAGGCCGCTCCGTGCAACTATGCGCGCGGTAGGATCTCCACCACAGCCGCCAAAATCCTTACGAACACTGCGACCCCAGTTTCAAGGCACATCCGCCTGGTATGGACGCCAGTTCACTCGTCTCTCCCGGTGAACGAGATGCACATGTAGCAGCCCGAGGATACACAAAACAGGCTGTCTTCGAATCCGACAACTAGCCGTCCGTGACAGGGGGAGGGGAGTGGGGGGGGGGAGGGGAGACTGGCAACTTACCGAGAGATTACTCAGCACTATAGGCTGAGCGAAATTTCCTGCGGCCCACACTGCGCTAAACAAATGGCAAACAGTTGCGTGGCGCAGGTTGCAATCAAATATGTTCCCTCCCCTCGCCCTGTGTCACCGCAGCTATCCGGATGGGTACACGGGCAGATGCAAGGGGTGAAACATTGCAGCAGCCACACTACAACTTATGATCTGGCAATTCTCCAATAAACCACCGGCCTTTGAACAAGTAATGCATATAAGAAGTAGTGAGCAATGGGAGGCCGCATTTCTCAGCTCTCTTCCCGAGATACAAGCTGCTGACATCCAACTGGCAGTGGACGCCGCCATGGACCATGGGTTCCTGACCGCCGTCTGATGGGACGAAGACACCGACATTTCCGCGCGGTGCATTCGTCTCAAAAGAGATTACAATAAAATCTGTTTTCTCTCTCTCTCTCTCTCTCTCTCTCTCTCTCTCTCTCTCTCTCTCTTGGCATCGCATTCTTTTTCCTCGTGTAGCTAGCACGAGCGCGACACGGCGTGCAGCATGTTTTAGCTTCGTGGGCGCAGCGTGCATTCACCCTGCGCACGCCATGGCGGTACGAAAAGGAGAATATACCGGAAGCATACGGCGACGACACGAGCGCCCCGCGAGTTCCCGTCGACTTCGCCGATTTCGGCGGAGCAACCTTTCTCGCACTGTGATCGGGGGACCAACCTTCCTTGCTCCACGAAGCAACCTTGACTGCGACGGCGCACTCGATCTACCATTGGAACATGTAGGATTCGCTTGCTCCCGATCTGCCATTGGAACGCGTTTGCTCCAAACGGAGCAAAAAAGTTGCTCTGATAGTTTGCCATTGGTATGCAACACGGCCCGGTCTCGCTCTTATCCATGGCCAAGAGCTCGCACGTGGTCAGGCGGCGACCAAGCTGCGGAGAGCGCATGCGCCAAGCCGGAAGCGGCGGTGGCAAGCTAGCGCGGTCGTCGGCAGAGCTCTGCCTGGCGAGTCATGTGATGCGTTGCCAAGGGTACGGCGCAGCTACGGTCAAATAAAGGTCTAATTACCGCGACGGCGAAATTGTTTGACGTGATTAGTAAAGCTTTGCTTTAAAACACCAAGTCAGTCCCACCGCCTTATATGGATTCCAGAACAAGAACCATTTTAGCGAAACGGGGTGGGGGTCTAAGGAGAGAGTAACTTATATTCTTCCCCATCTGAGCGTAGTGGGAGTGGTGGGGCCAATGAAACGGCGTATACCCACTCAGCGCGATTGGTCATGCGCTCACAGAGTTTCACAAACCACACGCGGATTTAAAAAAAAGCAACCGCGATAGCAACTCTGAGCGCGGACGAGTGAGGTCCCATTTCCACTCTGGCTGCGACAAGTCGTTTTGCGCAATGAGGTGGGCTGTGAGAAACACCGTCAGAAGAAACGCGGGATAACAGCAACAGAAGAGAAGTTCGAAGGGAAGATGTAAAATGCTGTGTGCGGCACGGGTACTTCGCAGTTAACTCTATCCAAACGTTTGACAAACACATCGACTGATGACAGACCACTTACCAGCGAGCTGTCCACAGCTGTCGCCGTATCCAAATGCTGTTAGCGGCCATTCCTCGTGTGACAGGGGCACATAAAAAAACATCCCCCTCGCGAGGGGCACGATCAAATGCAGAGCATTTCTGCGGGGGGGGCGCGCCTGCAAGTCGTATGGATTACGTATTGGTTGTTGTTGTTGTAATTGTTGTCTTCCAGCGTAGACATTGTCGATGAAGTCGATGGTGAAACGTGCCGTGAACCCCCTGCCGCGGCTATGACGCAACGTGGAGCGGCTATGACGCAACGTGGCGCGGCTATGACGCAACACAATCCAACACAATCCACTTTAATCCAATCCAATCCAAATCCAAGCCAATCCAAGCCAATCCAATCGAATCCAATCCAATGCCCCTCGCGAGAGAGTGTTATAGCGCCGAAATCGCCACCACGCGAACGCGTGATGCTGACGTCACGATCACGCCACAGATGTTAGCGACCGCAGCGCGCGCGAACGACATATGTGGTTTAAGCGCGAACCGACCGCGGCGAGAGAGCGCGATGCGAGCGCCCCACCTGTTCTTGCGCGCGAACCTAACGCGGCGAGAGAGGGTGTTGCGCACGTCCCCACCTGTTGTGCGCCCGAACCGAACGTGGTGAGAGAGGGCGTTGCGAGCGGAGAGAAGGCGAGGAGGACGCGGGGGAGAGGGCGCACCTCTGGCCGACGGTTGAATGAGTCAAGGATATAAGGCACGTTCGTAACCTTCCGTTCTGTGTCGGCTTTGTGGCTCAGTTGGTAGAGTACCGTGCACCTTGCGTTCCGCCCGCAGAGTCGTAGGATCGAAACCTGGCGCCGGCAAGTATTATTTTTTTATATAGTGTAGGGGGAGCGATGCGGACGCGGACTACGGACGCCAACGCGGGTGACATCGTGAGTTACTGAAATGCTCTGCATTTAAAAGAATGCGGGAATAGATGAGACAAAAACTCGCATCACTTTCATTCGGCGCTGCAGCTGCCTCGGCAACGCGAAGAACGAAATTTACTCTCCACTTCACGATTTCATCTCGACCATTGGAAGACTCCTTTGTTAACACGTATTGTTCTGTACGTCTCTCCTCGCCCCCACGAATTGTATGTAGCTGTTCTTTTTTCCGGTCTTGGGATTTTTTTCCCCATTCTAAACAATGCGTACTTAAGCGGCCCGTTCTCAAGCCTTGGCCTATCTCGGTTTCTTGGAATCAGTTAGAACTGTAAAGGAGAAAAGAAGTACATACAAGGAAAAGCTCAAAGATCGTCAATTTTACATTCAGACTGGTTTCCAACCGCTTTAAATTTCCCTATGGGTCTTTATTCCTACCACTGATGTTTGGCCGATCCCCCGATTGGGTATGTGCCGTTCACAAAGAAACATCATCATCCCCATAATCAGCTCATGGTGTCATTCGAGGGCCCAAGCGAACAGCTCGCGCCATTACGCGTGTTCCTGACACATCTCGGCGAGCCAATGAGTACTCGACGCGTTTGAGCCCGCGCTGAATTTGCTTCGTTGCTTGATCGAGGGAGCCAATAGTGGCTTGCCACGGGATGGCAGAGGTGATGAGCAAAAGTCCCCGACACCGACGAGGCAGTCGAAGATCAACCGCTTCCAGCGCTTCCAAGTTCACCCCATCGGAGTCTCAGGGGACCCGAGGCTGGTGGGAAGTTCGGCGCATCCCGAAGCTGCCAGCGGCGCCGCCATCCGACGCTGCCGTGGGCCCGGTAGCCGTGCTTCAGAGCTGGCAGCCGGCCTTCGTTTCCGGGGCGTCTGTCCCGCAGGAGTGTGGCCGCAGTCTGCTGCTGCCGACCCGTCGGCGGACTTCAAGCACACCGGGCACGTCTACGCGCTTCCTCGCTGGGCACGGAGACCGCGCGGCCCCAACGGTCGTCTCTGGGCTCCGACCCCCAGCGCATCACCGACACGACGTCCCCCCCGTAAGCTAGCCTTTCTTTCGTGAACTTTCCCGGGGCTCGCCTCGTCGTCGAAACGCGTAACGCTCGACTGCCGGAATCAGGCGGCGCAGCGAGACAACGGACCCTGAGCCCGGCGAACCGTCGTAGCGGCGTCCCACGGAGGCTTTGAAAACCAAGCGGTTTATATAGTCATAACCGTTCGAAACTATAAACCGCTGGCGTATGTCGTACACCTCCCCGTTGTTTCGCGCAAAGAAATTGCAGGTACATTTCAGGCAAAATACACGTAATTAACCGGCAGCGGCCGCGTTCATAAAAACCAACGCTCGCTGGGTTGGTTTTTACGATAGCAAGCGAAAAAAAGTGGCAGTGCAAAAAAAAAAAATTGCTTGTTCCAAACTGCTCAGTAAGGCGCCGGCGGCGCTGGCACGTGCCTTTTGAGACTTCCTTGGCGTCTCAAGGTCTTTTACATTTGTTTCGTAGCGGTGTCCACTTTGTTGTTAAATTTGACTCGTTGGAATCATAGGAGCACTTTCGGCGTGAAAGCTGCACCCGCAGTTATGGGGCAGACAATGGAGGGCTAGGTATACGCCAGTTTGAGATCTCTACCCTGTACCGAAACCTCGACACAGGTGTTTTCTAGCTCATCGTATTTATCCGAAAAACGGCATCGGGGGTGAGAATCGAACCAACGACAACGGTCTCAGTAATATCGGAGTGTTTATTGGCTTTACCTTATTAACGGTGTTCTATAGCTTCCCTTTTTATGGCGCAGCCCTTTGGCGCGGGTACCTGCAGTGGGTTTCGCGGCGGCGGTGAGTGCTGTGATAGATAGCCAACAGAGCCTTAATCTAATGGTCTGCGATCTTGAACGTTAGGTAACAGGTTCAATTTGCTAAAAACGCACTCGTTCAAAAAGACAACGGAGAAGAGCGTCTGGCGAAAGTGTGAAGGGGGAGGGCGGTACGCGCGGCTATGGCGTAATCTCTCTCTGCTTCCCCCTCACACTTTTGTCATGCGTCGCCGCCAAAGAGCGCGCTCCCCCTGGCGCTTTCCCCAGACGTTGTTCAGTTCGCCGCTAATCCGAACCACGTGACATTTGCGCAGGAGGTATAAACTCAATTTTCTTGCCGGGTCAACATTCTCGCCGGCGGCGGCGACGCGCTGCGAGATTACAGCAGAGTAGCGCGCGCCGCCGTGCGTTCGCTGATGACGCGATCACCTCCTGAGACGCAGCAGATATGCGCCTTGACCGAGAAGACTGCAGTCGCGCTGCGCACAAATTTCGCATTAGGGAGTATAGTAATCGTCAGTTCTTTTTCTTTTTTTTTTTTGCACTTGAAATTATAGTTGCGCAAGTTGGTATACATATTTTCAGTTTGGATGGCTTTTGTTTGAGTGAATGTGTCATGACATCTCATCAAGCGTTCCCCCATATTCAGCACCGGCACAAACACGTCCCATCTGTCGGTAACCGGGAGTTTCCTTGACGTGGCTAGTTCCTTCTAGCGGCGGTGTCTTATGGTGCAAACGGGAAGATTTTCTACTTTGTTGGGGAAGACGACGAAGAAGAACCATAGTGAGCATGGGCTCGTATGAGCTCTTGCCTTGACGGACATTTTTTGCGTTTTCGGCGTGTCTTTGCCAGGGTGATCAGTACAAACAGCTTTCTAAAGTCACGCTTTACAGTTTCATACAAGTCTCAGCGACATCGGACCATCCAGTAGCGGGGAATCGCCATCTGCAGACTGGGGCTACTCCGCTCACAGGCCTTGTGCCACGACGGCTGGGGAAGAAGCTGGCGTGCCGGGACAGCCGGCACGCGATCAGTTTCCACCGATGACGGAGCCAAAACATCATGACACCGCAATGGAGTACGAAGAACTTAGCGGACGAACAATCCACCATCCCGGACCGTGGCAAGAAATGTTAGCCAAACGACGCCAAGTGAAGCAGCAGGCCTACTCACCGATCATGGAACCAGCACCAAGTAAGCCTTCTCGAGTTCCGCTTGCCCCGAGACTCCCAGAATCTGACTTTAAAGTCATCTATCGACCACGAGACGGGCTACGCCTGGCATCCTGGAGCGACCGCCAAATCACGGCAGGGGTACAGCTGGCAAGCAAAATACCAGAGAGAGCATTTAACAAACAGGTTACCGTGCAGGTGCAAGCTATCCAAAACCTCATTGTCACCAGTACCCCCAACGAGGAGTGTGCTGCCGCGCTATGCAAGGTCACGTCCATCATTCTGGGTGCCGCCACATGCAATCTCCAGCCGTATTTAAAAAATTTTCCGGGTAGGGTGCGGGGTGTCATCCACGGACTAGACCCTGGAACGACCACCGAACAACTGCCCTACATGCTTGCATCGTCAGGACCACGGATAGTGCAGGCCAGAATACTTGGCCAGTCAACATCAGCAGTAGTGACTTTCGAGGGCCCGCATGTGCCGTTTTTCATCCGAGCACACGGACTTCACACTCGCTGCAGGCCTTACCGACGGTCCATACAGTGTTGTACGTTGTGCGGCGACATCGGCCACCGGCGGGATGTATGCCCGACACCGGAGGTGACCGTCTGTGCCAAATGTCACGAGCGGGACCCTTCGGCCGAGCACACATGCACCCCAAAGTGCAAATTATGCGGCCTCGCACATCTCACGGCAAGCAAAGAGTGCCGCAAGAAGCTTCACCCACCACCGCCACTGCTGCATGTCCGCGAACGCCTAGCCAGGACCGCGGTAACCTACTAACGACAGCCCCAACAACCAGCTGCTGCCGCCCATCCGCCGCCTCCGACCCAGATTCAGGACAACGCTCGTCGCCAGTACCACTCGTCGCAACAAGTAAGCTGGTCTTCAGTCATAGCACCCGAATTTGTCGCCCCACAAGACTTCCCCCCATTGCTTTCACCCAAAATCCCTGGACCTGACCACAGCCCCCGCATTCAACAATTAGAGCAAGAAAATGCGCAACTCAGGAAACAGAAGCCCAGGCAGCCCGCACAGAACAGCTCGAGCGCCGCATAGAACCGCTAACTCATCTGCAAAAACTCACGCCGGCACCGGCAGAGAGCACATCACAAGTTACGCCTGCTTCAGCAGTAATGCAGCAACCTTGCGTGCCACCCACACCGTCGGATATCGGAAGGCTAAAAAAACTTATTCGAGAGATTGGAACCCAAATGGAAAGTCGCATAACTGCTATAGAACAACGACAGGAAGCTAATGAAACTGTGAGGAGGAAGAATCGTAGGAAACAAAAGACCCCAGGCCCCAGCAACCCGCCTAGCACAATACCATCCCACGATGATTTCGAACCGTGTGAAAGCGGGGAACTCTAAAAGCTCCCTTATAAAACCAACAGTGATTTGGCAGTGGAATTGCCGATCGTATAGAAGCAAGCGAAATTCCTTATCTCATTTTTCATCACTACATACGCCCACAGTAATCGCTCTCCAAGAAACAGGCACCGAAAAAGTAACGCTGATGGGATACAACACGTACTCTGCAGAGACAAATTTGAAGACGGCAACGCTAGTCCGTGCAAGTGAAACAGCGCAGGCACACACCCTCCCCACTACAATGGACTACACATTTGTTGAGCTAATACCGAACAAGACGACGCAAACCAGCCTGTTTATTCTCAACATTTACAGTAAGCCATCATCATCGCTCGGAGACATCGATCGCGTCTTTAAAATCGCGAAGCAACGCACGAAAGGACACGCTTTGATTATTGTCGGTGATTTCAATGCCCATCACACGACTTGGGGCTATCAGCGTGATAACAAAAAGGGCCAGCAACTCTATGACGCCATCCGGAACAATAATCTGCATTTATGCAATGCAAGCGACACTCCTACGAGAATAGGGAATAGTGTCTCCAGAGACACTTCCCCTGACCTTGCTCTAACATACGGCATTAAAGATATCATCTGGGAATGCCTAGAAGAAACACTCGGCAGTGACCATTATGTCATTCAACTGCGACTTCCGCATCACAAAACCCCACCACAGAGAATAGGAACTGCCCGCGTCACCGATTGGCGAGAATTGCGAGAAACAGCTCCAACGAACCCCATTGATGACATTGAAAAGTGGACTGAAGAAATGTTGGAAGCTGCAAAAAAGCAAACTAAAGAACTGCCGCTCACCCAGGATTGTCCCGCCGTAGATGCCCACCTACTGCACCTTTGGGAGGCCCGACGAGGGCTAACAAAACGATGGAAAACTCGACGAACAAATTGAAAATTACGGCTCAGAATAGCTCGACTAACGCAAGAAGCTGCAGACTGCATGTAAACGTAGCCAAGAAAATTGGTCTGATTTCTGCACGAAACTGCAAGGCACACTCGGCACCCGACGCACGTGGCATCTCCTTAGATCCCTAATGGGAACTAAGGCAAGTAAATCAGTCACAGCCCACCAACTAAAACGTCTTATCCACAGCTACGACGGCACGGAAGATCTCCTCGAGGAAATCAAGAAACCATGGCAAGACGAAACTAATCCGACCCCGTCCCCTCTTCAGCCATACACCGGTGCTCCAAACTCTGAAATGGACGGCCCTTTCACCCTAGTGGAAATTGAAGCAGCGGTACGAGGTTTAACGAGAAATACTACGCCCGGGAAAGATAAGATTCCAAACAAGTTGCTTCGAAATCTGGATGCCGCAGCGTTAGAGACCCTTCTAGACTACATTAATGAACATTGGGCAACCGGCAATATCCCTCTTCAGTGGAAGCATGCAGATATTACCTTGATACCGAAACCTGGAAAACCGCTAACCCCTGCTAACCTGCAACCTATTTCCCTCACTTCTTGTGTTGGAAAGGTACTAGAACATATGGTTCAAAATCGCCTCTCCCCCTACATTGAAGATAATGGGCGCTTCCCCAACACCATGTACGGGTTCCGCCCCCACTTGTCCACACAAGACATCCTTTCGCAGTTGAAGGAAGAGATCATTGACCGGCTTTCTAATACACACAAGAGGTGCATCCTGACCATGGACATCAAGGGCGCCTTTGATAATATCAGCCACCAAGCCATCCTTCAAGGACTAACTTCTATCAACTGTGGGCAACGAATGTACGACTACGTCGCAGACTTCCTGACCGGGCGCACAGCAACAATAGGAATTGGTCACCTTCGCTCGACGACATTCAGGACAATACCACGGGGCACCCCTCAAGGATCTGTGATATCGCCGCTTCTTTTCAACATAGCGATGAAGGACCTTCCCCCTCTTCTGGGAGACATCCCGCATCTCCGGCACGCACTGCACGCACTGCACTGCACGCACTGCACGCACTGCACGCACTGCACTCACCCTCTGGACCCCCACAGGATCTATAGGTGAGCAGCAAGATGCTGTGCAAACAGCCATAGAAGAGGCGCATCTTTATCTGCGAGCTAGAGGTCTCGAATGCGCACCAGAAAAGTCAGAACTCCTTGCTCTCAGTAGTGAGACGGCTCAACGAAAGAAGCGGTGCATTCCGGATCCGGAAATACACATAGCAGGAAAACCAGTCCCAAAGGTATCCCATCTGCGCATTTTGGGACTTACAATCCCCCAAAATGGATCAGGCCTCCACACCATAGCCCCACTACAAAGGACGCTCAGTCAATTGGCTCACTTAATACACCACGTATCAAATCGCCGATTTAGATTGAAAGAGTCGGACACCTTGCGCATGGTGCAGGCAATACTAGTCAGCCGGATGGCGTACGGTGCGCCGTACTTGGCTCTCAAAAAGAATGAGAAGGCAAGATTGAATATCTTTATCCACCAAGCATATAAGACAGCCATAGGATTGCCCTGCAAGACATCGACAAAGAAATTGCTTCAACTTGGATTACACAATACCTGGGAAGAGATAGAGGAAGCCCATCATACCTCTCAGATAGAACGCCTCAAATTAACGCCAACAGGACGCGCGACCCTAAGAAGATTGCACTATAAAACGCCGCCAATACAAGACCACAAGGTTAGGATTCCCCTACTTATTCGACAGAACATCAGGGTAAGGCCACTACCACGCCACATGCACCCAGTTTACAATCAAGCTCGCAGAATCGCACGAGCCAGGGCCATGGACATAAAGTATGGGCGAAACCCGACCACAAGGTACACTGACGCGTCTCCTTATCTGCAGCGACCAGCGCAAGCGGTATGCGTCATCAATTCAACAGGGCAAGAAGTGACCTGCCTCACCGTCCGTACAACGCAGACGGAAAGCGCAGAGGATGTGGCTATTGCTCTAGCCGCAACGACTAGCGAGGACGCAATCACAGTGCTTACGGATTCGCAAGCAGCGTGCCACAGCTATCTACGGGGACTCATCTCCAAAACAGCCCTCCGCATCCTCGAAACCAAGGGTCAGCTACCTGAAATAGAAATCGTCTGGGTACCCGGACACACATCCCTCGCCGGTAATGAGGCGGCCCATGCCGCTGCCCGCGCGCACGTACACCGGGCCATTATCTACGAGGGACAAACATCGCCTGCTGCTCCCAAAACAGAACCTCTTGTCAAATATGGAGACATTCTGGCCCACTATCGCCAAGGCCGAAGAATATTCCCGGCTCCACATCCCCAGTTATCGAGACAAGAAGCCACCAGCCTGAGAAGGATACAAACAACCTCCTATCCCCATCGCACCCTTCTTCACGCGATCTACCCCACCATATACCCGGCCACCTGCAATTTCTGTCCTTTACCGGGCACGCTATACCACCAAGTATGGGAGTGCGGACAAACCCCAGGCCTACCATCCAACCCTTCCCCATCTTACGAGCAGTGGGTGGCCTGCCTGAAAAGTCCAGACCCTGGGACCCAGCGTATACTGGTGAAGAGGGCCTGGACTGCCAGCCAAGGCCAGGGCATCCCGGACTAGGGACGCCCCCCACCGGGCGGGTGCCCTAACAGCAGCACCAGTGCTCGTGGAATAAACATTTATTCCTCCTCCTCCTCCTCTACTTTGTTCATGCCTATGTGCTGACGTTTAGCCGCTGATTGATAACCCACTGTTATAAAATTGCGCATTGCATAAATTGCCGTCTAGCGGCTGCAGCCTAGGCTCGCGCACGGCAAAGCGTTTGCCGCTGTGGTGCAGAGGTTCCGTCTTAGCTCCTTGATACCTCGGTGGTGGGTCTATAGCGGCTTTTGCCTCCCTTATTCTTTTTTTTTTCATCTTTTTGTTATTGTAATTATAATCATAAATTATAGTTATTAATTCTAATTTAATTATAATTTTTATGCTTTAAGTTGGTCTTAGGAGGTGGAGGAGGAAAAACTTTATTCAAACGCAACGTTTAGCTTCGAGAATGTCCCGGGCCAGGCTCACCAACGCCGACTGGTCTGTGAGCTGGTCCAAGTTTTCGGTGTTTTCAATGATTTGTTACTGTTTGTTAGGTTAGGAGAGGTTAAATTACGTAAAGGAGTCAAGGAGGGCCAGACGTGGCATTTTCTTGTAAAACACCTGCGGATGTTGCTTTAGTGGAGTACTACCGTCGGACGGCACTCAAGACAGAGCCTTGTCTTTAAGATTCCGTTTTGAGTATTTGCGAATAAGACAACCGGAGCGCTACGACGATTTTGTACCTTGTGCTAGCATTACGTTCAATAATACTGGTTAATATTGCATAGTAGCATCTAGATTGTTTTTGACGGCCACAGGAGAGCTCTAGCGAACCACAATAAAGTACTCCCGCGGTTCATCGTTGTCAATACCAGTCATTTGGTCGCTGGTTCTTCCAAGCTTTTAATCACCAACCTGGCAGTTTTTGCGTAAAAGAAAAGTAATTCTGCCTTTAATGCGGCATTTGAAGAGTAACTGGGGGAAGACCTTCAGTGCTGTGATAGATAGACAACAGAGGCTCATTCTGATGGTATGCCATCCTGAACGTTAGATAACAGGTTTAATTTGCTGAAACCACACTCGTTCAGTCCAAATGCCAAACCTCTTTCGTACGTATCGCTGAAATATTTGGGGCACTGAAGCTGGAAAAAGCTGCGCATTATGCCATCTCAATACTTGTTTGGTATCTATAGAAAAGCACTATAACGCGCTACCTCGTGCTCGGCAGCTTTATAGCCACTGTGGAAGGTTCTAAATCAACCGGAACCCATCAGCCTGGCATGCCTGGTGTCGCAGGCATCGATTCGTACCAGTCTCATTGCAGCTTCCATTTTCGGTCAAGCTGCTTTGTGTTCCCCTCTTTTGAGACCGTGTCTGAAGACAGTGTTGTACGGAGCGCAGGAGCTGCGCTATGGACATAGCGGTGTGGTTCCCCACGATTGCCACACTGGTGCTGTATCATGACCTACACTGCTGCACCTCAACCAAGACTTCAGGCAGGATGGTGGCACCAGGGCGGGTCGCCTGGAGCGAATTCTCGGGACCACGCCTGCCCCACCACGGTTAGCAACCTGGTGGCCAGCAACTCCAAGGTACAGACACTGCTGCGTAGTAAAGGCGCCCATGGCACAGTCTCGTAGGGTGGGTGCTGTTTCAGCGCGTGATGGAACCAACACACGTTGATTGATTGATTGATTGATTGATTGATTGATTGATTGATTGATTGATTGATTGATTGATTGATTGATTGATTGATTGATTGATTGATTGATTGATTGATTGATTGCTTGTAGGGTTTAACGTGCCGACGCTACACAGGCGATGAGGCGCGCCGTAGTGGATGGCTCCGAATTAATTTTGAACACCTGGGGATCTGTAACGTGCGCCGAAATCTCGAACACACGGGCGTTTTCGCTTTTCGCCTCCATCAGAAAAGCGGCCGCCGCGGCCGGGAAACGAACCTGCACCGTTGGGCGCCTAATTGGGGGAACTTTGAGAATGGGAGTAATGGGAGAAAGCGTAAAGGGCCCCCTGGAGATTTGGAAACGACATATTCTTGTTCATTGAGTCTGAGGAAGATCTAAATAACTCATGAGTTGAATACTGGAAGATTACCCTTAACGTTAGGCACCCAAGCAGTCATACACGCTTTAACATAAGTAAAGTGCGAAAAGGTGGATGTAAGTAATTGCTCTTAAGAATTGATGCCGCTGGTCCGAATCACAAGAGACAAATAAGGCATGCGATTAATATTGGCCGAGGTCTATTTGAAAATCCCTTCTAAGTGCGGAAGAGTAGATTATCTGTTACTTAAAAGAATGGTACTACGAATACATTAGTCTGGCTTTAAGCTGAAACTTCAGTCTTACTCAGGAACTTCAAATAAAATTTGTGTCGAATAAAAGACGCCCGGAAGGTGCGTTTGAAAAGTAACACCATATATTAGGGAACAAACTCGAGCCATAGACATCATATTGTTGAGGGACAGAAATAGTATTGGGCCGTTCATGTGACGCGGAGGGCTCTGGGTTCAGGTGGACCACTAGAGGAATAAAATGGCTGCCGAAGGTCGTGATTCGCAGTTTGCAAAAACACCGACCCAAGCCGCCACCAAGGAACATGACCTAGCTTGAACAGTGGGGCCTGTAGTTCCGTTCGATGGTGTCACCTGAATGATAGCGTGCTGCTAACACACCGATAACGATGTTTTAGTGCTGTCACATAATACGTGACTCTTTCCCATTATACGCCACTGTAGCGCGAAATTTGAAAGTTCTACAATATTCCTTGAATTTTCTTCGGTTAAAAAATTACGCTCACCTCCCCTCGCGGGAACCCTGGTGTGATGCGACGCTGAAGGGGGTTCCATTGCCCGTTTCCGTTGGGTCGATTACTCGAATCGCGTGAGCAATCGTCGGGTAATGCGAGAGAGAGAGAGAGAGAGAGAGAGAGAGAGAGAGAGAGAGAGAGAGAGAGAGAGAGAGAGAGAGAGAGAGCGTAGCGCGGACGACCGTCGACTGAGAGACCTGCCGAAGCGCGGCACTCCGCTTATATGCGCAGCGCGGCCGAAGGAGAGGAGACCGTGGAGAGAGCGGGCGCTGCACATGCGCACAGCGCGCTTGCGCCGCGCGCAGCGCCGCGCGCAGTTCTTGGGAGAGAGTGTTCGCTATCGGCGCTATCGGAGAGAGCAGAGGTGGCGAGCGGAGGAGAGACGCAGCTGTGCGGACGCGGACGACGACGACGCAGGAAGGACAGGGCCGCCGGCAAGAGATGCTCCTCTCAGTGTCGCATCTAAAAACACCTTTAAACGGACCTGAGTAATGTACCAAAGACAAGTTCAACTTGTTCAAACTAGACAAAGCTGTATTTGAAAAATTTGGAATGATTAAATGTGACATATTTTTCTTGTTATTCATTTATTTATTTATTTAAAATAGCTAAGACCACATTCAACAGATATACTGTTGAGAAATGCCCATCGCAGAAAGCATTTGTTTAGTGCGAAAGAGAACACGCTTCGCAATGGGCGCAAAATAACAATTAAACTGTGGCGTGCCTGTCACAGCGGCCTACCTTTGCATCCCGGCTTTCTGCTGGTTAATGTTGGAGGGTGTCCACAGTCCTCATGCAGAGCAAGATCAGAGGTTCTCGAGTGCAATTACTGTCAAAAACGCGCATGACCGGAATCGTGCACCTGAAACAGTTGCAGTGCAGCTACGCCTGAGTATACATATGGGGAGGCCGCACCCCTCCCTAGTGCGTTCTCCTATAGATCTCATGATTATGTTCAATTCCTTGTGTTTATTTATTTCGTCTGTTATTTTTTTCTTTACCAGTCAAAGCTGCTATAGCAGCGCAGTAACGTGGTCTAATTGGGCAATAACTCTCGTTAATAGTTATGCAGTTGGACCTTTATTTCCCCTTTCGTTAACTCGTTCTTGTTTGCCCCTTCAAAGGGAGAGCGGTATCACACCCAACTCGGGCCGATACCCCCTCGGAGTGCAGTAGTGCCATTCCCCCAAAGTTCATTGTCACACGGCGTTTCGTATCCCAAGCAGTTGCCCCGCGATCTCTCACCTTCCCGAACGCACCGTGCAGGGTTGAGCAGGGGCTCCCGAGTTACCCGTGGGCTCTGCGTGGAGACGCTGAGCTGAGTCTCGACGGCTCCGTGAGGCAAGCCCGGTGCCCAGCCAGCGGCCGGGCTCGGCCTGCCATGACCAGGCGGCGCACCTCTGCTGTCGCCTTCACCGACTTCAGTTTTGCGGTCGGGACTCTTCTCCCGCCGCCCTCTTGATTTTCTTATTATGCGCTACAATTGAATAAAATGAATTGAAATGGACCCCAGAGACTCCTAACGTCTGTCATAGGCGGTAGCTTCACTGGTCAATAAGGCGAGTCGGAATGGGAGCATTGTGGATGGCATGCATATGTTGCCGCCGCGTAAGAACTTGCGAATCGTCCGTGACCTTCTGACGACTGGCCATTTCCTAATCAAAGCTGCCAGTTGACTCAAAGGCAGCTCACATGCACCGTGCCCACATCTACTTAAAGCCCTTGTACGTCTTGTCACAATCAATCGTCAATAATTTTCGTCATATCAATCGAACGTATTATGGCCGCAGAACTGTCATTTTATTTAGACCTCGGTACCAAACCGTCTCTTCTGATATTGAACATTTTTCGGCATATACATCGCAAAAAGACATTCGACAGTGTCAGGTTTGGAAACAATAACTCCCTGTTAAACAGGAGCTTACCCCCATCGGAAGAGTCATGGCTCCAAACCCAGATATGAACTGGCGGGAGTGGTCAAAAGTTCGAGGCTCAATACGACTGAGTCGTTTGAGACAGGTCGCTTAAAATTAACAGAAAAAGAAAAGGCTGCTTATGCACATTCGTGATTACCTTCTTAAATAGACGAGTGTCCCTTCGACGGTTATTGGCCCAAAAGCTTTAATATAGGTTTCTTGGTTTGGCTAAACTTTCGGTTTAATTGTTTTCTATATTGACAACTTAAAAATGGGTCACTTTAATTATGTTATATACCAAATAAATGTCAATAGGGTGATGAAAATGAAAACCACATAAACCAGGGCTCTGCAAGAACGGCTCTGATCTGTGCGAGTTAACACATACATTAGAGTTTTGAGATCGGCTTCGGGGTCTCTCATTGGAGTGCAAGATTTAAGGTATCCTCACCGCACGGAAGAAAGCACCTCGAAAGCATTGTGCATACACTTATTCCGAAATTCAAAAAGGGCTCTTGTTTCTCTCTAATGCTAAGGATTATACAAATTATCGGCTAATCACTGTACGCAAATATAGCCCGAGATTCCAGATACATCCGGCTAATGATTGCCTTCTTGGCCCAAATGACGTTGTGGCTTCAAAAAAAAAAAAAGAGAGAGAGAGATTACGAGGACACCTATAGCACTGCACACTTGTTTATTTGTGTCATCCTATCTGGGACACCCAACACCCTGTACCACATGGTGTGGGAGTGTATAAAGGCGTCGCGGAACTACCAGAAGTCATCGCACCGACACCGGAGCAGTGGGAGGTCCTGCTGACAAGCGATTTGTGGGAAAACCAGCGCGGCCTGGTGACCAGGGCCATTCGAGCTGCAGCTGGCCATGGCATCCCGCACCAGGGACGCCACCCATCATGGATTACCGACGACTATCCCGCGCTCCTTTCTTCTCATTTAATGGGAGCAATAAATGTTTTTTTCTCCTCCTCCCTTTAGTGTCTTTTTTCTTCTCTCGGCTACTACGACTCAACACACACGCAGCACCTAAAACTCGTCGCCGCCCGCCAGATGCGGACTATTGCTGAAAATCAGTTTACAAATGCCTGAAAGGGTATGATAGTGCGGTGAAAGATTGTGCTGCGGATAGTCGTCGGCGCGGCTTCATAAAGCGGTGACCGAATAACTGCGGCGATGCTAAGCCTTTTCTGCACCAGCGGCCTCGGAGGCAAACGCCAGAAACGCAATCGGCCCGCAGTGGCCGTAGGTGGAAATCTTCTATGATTGTCGTGAAGGACGTGGGTTCGATTTCCGCGACGGCCGCTTTTCTGTTGGAGGCGAAAAGCGAAAACGTCCGTGTGTTCGAGATTTCGGCGCACGTTAAGGATTCCCAGGAGGTCAAAATTAATCCGGAGCCCTCCACTACGGCGCGCCTCATCGCGTGTGTAGCGTCGGCGCGTTAAGCCCTACAGTCAATCAATCAATCAATCAATAAATCAAATGATGTTGTGTTCGCGGCCCCCCTATCTGGCCTTGAAGCGCTGGTTTCCCCTATGCTAGAATTGACGTGCCGTCGCTAGCACGGCCGACGCGAAAAGCAGCTGCCGCGCAACCAGTGTAGGCGGAGCATGCGCGCCGGCTGCTAAAAATGAAAAGCCGGGCGAACCAACGTTTATAGATCTATAAACGGGGGGACGAACCACCGAGCGGATCGAGGCAATGTTGTTGTTGTTGTTGTTGGGAGAGAGAGAGACAAAACTTTATTAAACTGAGCTTGTCTTTAGCGTGAGAAGTTGGTGGTCGTTGTTATCAGCCCAACGACGACCGAGGCGGCCCTTGCGATCATTGAGGTCTGTACCTCCCTGTCGTGGGATGCCAGTGCTTCTCTCCACTGCTCAGCTGTGGTGATTCGGGGATAGGGGTTTGGGGGCAGGCCCACAGAATATGGGGTAGGGTGGCTGGGGCTGTGCAGAGGGTGCAGTTCGGGGATGGGACTTGAGTTGGGTGGATTAGGTGCAGGCGGGTTGGGTGTGGGTACGTGTTTGTTTGTATGAGCCTCCAGTCTTGCTCTTGGGCTGTTGTGAGTTCCGGGTGCGGGGGTGCTAGCTTTCGGCGGCAGAGGCGGTAATGTTCCGTAATATCGGTATAGTTAAGGAGACTGTCTCTGGATGACCTTGCCCCGTGGGATGGGTCGGGCGCCACTCCAGCTCGGAAGGTAAGATCTCGAGCCTGAGAGTGTGCGGTTTCGTTCCCTTCCTGTCCCGCGTGGGCCGGTGTCCAGAGTATGTCTACTGGGGTGAGGGGGGGATTCTTCTGAAGAATTTTGAGCGCCAGGGATGAAATGTTGCCCTGGGCGAAATTTTGAATAGCGGTTTTGGAATCTGAAATAATTGTGGGAGGCGTTGCGTCAATGCTACGGCTATTGCTGCCTCTTCCGCCTCTGCTGGGTTTTTCGTGCGGATGGTTATTGCATGCGCTGATGGTTCGTCTGTGCCTTTCGTTACGACAATGGCGAATGCTGTTTTATGTCGGTATTCGGCGGCATCCACAAAGAGGGTGTTTTGACCTGGAGGGTATCTTTTTTGTAGGTATTGTGCCCTAAGTTCTCGTCTGTATTGGTGATGTGTTGGGTGCATATGCTTCGGCAGTGGTTTTATGATTAGGTTGTTTCTTATTTCTAATGGGATGGGCTCTTTCTCAGCTATTATTGCCGGGGGGTTGATTCTGAGCTGTTTTAGTATATGTCGACCTGTGGTAGTTTTGGTCAGACGGACTGATTGATTAGTTAAATGCGCTTCTATTAATTCCTCGCAATTGTTGTATATGCCTAGCTCATCGAGTCTAGCGTTAGATGTACTTAAAGGTATTCGTAATGCTGCTTTGTATGCTTTTCTAATTAGTGTATTTATTGCTTTCATTTCTTGGGCGCTTAGATGGAGGTAGGGGATGGAGTAGGGAATTCGGCTGATTACAACTGCTTGAATCAGGCGAATAAGGTCTCGCTCCCTAAGTCCTGCTCTTCGATTGGTGATTCTTTTCATGAGGCATATGGTTTGGTTTACGTGGGTTGAGAGATTCTTGATGTGGATTGTGTTTGAGCGATTCGCTTGTATGTGCAATCCTAGTGTTCTGATTGTTTTAACTATGGGTATCTGATGTTGTTGAATGTGGAGTGAAATCTGTGGAGGTGTTTTCTCTTTCTTTCTTTTGGGCGGGAGCAAGAGTAATTCTGACTTGTAAGGTGAGCAGGTTAATCCTGCTTCGTTTGCAGCTTTTGAGACTGCCTCTACTCCTTTTTGAAGGGTTTGTTCTATGTGAGCGTCGCTGCCTCCATGTATCCACAATGTAATATCATCCGCGTATAAAGTGTATTTCAATGTGGGTATTTTGTTTAATTCTTTTGGGATGTTTAGTATTGCTAAGTTAAAGAGGAGAGGTGACAGCACAGCCCCTTGTGGGGTACCCTTAGCTGGTAGTGTTATGGTGTCTGACTGCACATCTCCTACTGATATTGTTGCTGTTCTATTTGAGAGGAAATTTTGGATGTATCTAAGTTCTTTGTCCGGGGTTTGTTGCTTGTAAGTTGTTTAGAATAGCTGAGTGTTTAACGTTGTCGAACGCTTTGCGGAGGTCTAGGGCTAGGATTGCTGCTGTGTCAAAGTGATTTGCTGGGGTGATTATTTCTTGTTTAAGTTGCAGTAGTATGTCTTGTGTGGAGAGTCCCGCTTGAAAACCTATCATGGTCGGTGGTATGATTTGGAGTCTGCTTAAGTGCTGTGTCAATCTCGCATGTATTATGTGCTCTAATAGCTTGCCCAGGCATGACGTTAGATATATTGGTCTTAGATTCTCGATTTTGAGGGATTTTCCCGGTTTTGGTATAAACGTGACCTTTGCATGTTTCCATTCTTGGGGTAGTGTTTCTGTGGTCCAGTATGCGTTAAAAAGGGCTGTGAGGGTTGTTATTGAAGTGTCGTCTAGGTTTCTGAGGATTTTATTAGTGATTTTGTCTGGTCCTGGTGCGGACTGTGTGCGTAGTTTGTGCAAGGCTCTTCTTAGTTCCGATTCAGTTATTTCTTTGTCTAGTTCGTGGTTCACTTCTCCTCGGTAAGGGTGGATTGGGTCCGGTGATGTTTCTGGGAAGTATGTATCTTTGATTTGGCTGATGAGATCTTCCTGTCCTCCTTTATGGCTTTGTACTAGGTGTGTTATTCGGTTTGTTGTTTCTGATTTAGTGTTGTTGGGGTCAATGAGGTGTTTCAATAACTGCCATGTTCTTTTCATGCCCAGGTTTCCTTGCATTTGGCTGCATATGTCATCCCACCCCATTGGGTTTGTGCTAGTTGAGCTGTGTACTTTTGTATTGCTTCGCCCAGCTTTGCTAGTTTCCTGCGTAGCCGATGGTTGAGTTTATTTTTCCGCCATCTTTTTTGGATGCTGTGATATGCTTCTCTAAGGTGTAGCAGATGGGGGTCCATTATTTCATCCGGGAGAGTTTCATCTGGCGTTTTCCTATGTAGCTTGACATCCTCTAGTAATTGCTGTGTCCATCTCTCTAGAGATGTCGTTTCTTGTGATTCCTGTTGGTTTTGTCTATGAAGTCTGAATTTTGGCCAGTCTATTATGTTTGGTGATTTGCGTAGTTGCCTTAGCTTATTACCTATGGGTATTGTTATTTGTATTATGTAGTGGTCACTATTTAGTGTGTGTTCTGTAACTTGCCACATTGCTTGTTTTATGCGATGGATTAAGGTGAGATCGGGTGTAGTGTCTCTCTGTACGCTGTTTCCTATTCTGGTGGGTGTCTGGGGGTCATTTTCAAGTGTAAAATGTAGTTGTTGTATCTGTTCCCATAGGTTTCTCCCTTTTGCTGTGTCTGTGGGGTAACCCCAGGCACGATGTGGTGCGTTGTAGTCGCCTGTTATAATTAGAGGTTGTGACCCCGCTGCATTTTTAGCTAGTGTGAAGAGGTTCTTAAAATTTTGGCGGTGCGCTTTTGGGGGCTGTATACGTTGAGTATGTGGAGCGTGTCTTCTTGTTTTTGGGTGGGATGAATTGCAACAAAGTCGTGTTTGACGTCGGTGTTTTCAAACTGTCCCCTTACTGCTGGGATGTTGCGGTGTACCAGTATTGCTGTGAGTGAACTGTTCCTGTTTTGAAATTCTCTGCACCCAGGGAGTGCGACCGTCTTGCCTGTTTCCTGTAGCGTTATAATTTGGGAAGGAGATTGCTGAGCTTGGATGAGTAACTGTAGGATCTGCTTTTTTTTAGAGTATTCTCTGTAATTCCATTGCCATAGCGTTATACTCTTTTTAGGGTTGGCCATTAAGAGCAGGGAATGACATGTGATCTTGGCCCATTACTGGTTGGACGGTTTCGAGTACTCGTTTAATGCCTTCGTGTAGTTCGTTTCGGAGTGCGTCAAGGCTGGCACTAAAGTTGCTGCAGGTTGATTTAAATTCTACCTTCTGCTCGTGCAGTGTTTTGCGGATGTTGCTTAAGCTCTTCTCAACAACGGTAGTTCGATGGTCAAGTGACGGTTCGGGTTCGTTAGGGAGTGGATCCGCCGCTTTGCGTTTTTGCGCGGGAGGGAGATCTGTGTCCATTTGTGTGTCTGGTTCATAGGTCGGCGTACTCACTCGTGAGTACACTCATTTGTACTCATTTGTACTCAAACTCACGAGTGAGTACGATGATGAGTGAGTACACACCCAGAAAAAAAAGTGAGTACGATGACGAGTGAGTACAGGGGTAAGTCCACTACTCGTGAGTACAGTACTCATGAGTACACTACTCATGAGTATGAGTACTCATGAGTACAGCATTCGTGAGTATGAGTACTCATGAGTTTTAATACTTATGAGTATGAGTACTCATGAGTACACAGTACTCGTGAGTACACAGTACTCATGAGTACACAGTACTCATGAGTACAATACGCATGAATACTGGTTTTGCGAGCGCTTGCACTCTTGAGTACGTGCACTCGTGAGTACAGTAGTGCAAACAAATTTTATCACGAGCTCGAGTTTGGACGCGCGTGTACGAGTCGCAAACATTTAGCGGTGCCGCTGTGCAGCTTAACTGTCAAGGATGGCAAAATTAGACAACGAAAACTGCACCTTCCCCCCCCCCCTTTCCCGGTCCCTGTTTGGCGCTGTAAGCGTTTCTCGGCGGTCGCTTGCAAAGGGGTCACGGTGAAGGGGGAAAAACGAGGGGGTGAGGCACCGGCGGGAAACGCGGCCGCAGTTGCTCTTCTCCTATGGCACTTGTTGACTGCCGCAGTTATTAAATGCAGAGCATTTCTTAGCCTCGCCTGTTCCTGCGTCGGACGGTGTCAACAGTTTCGCGTCCGCAGCAGGTGCGCCTCTCCTTCCCTCCTCTCTCTCAACAGCAGCTGGCGCGCGCATGCGTCGTAGTCAGCCCGTTCGCTCCGTCGCAGTCTCGGCGTAACAGGTGCGTGATAGCAGCGCGGTGGGGCGTGCAAGGGCGCGCGCTGCTTGCGCCTGCGCGCTCTCCCCCCCGTACTGCTCTCCCTCTACTGCGCGCGCTGCAAATATAGCGGCTAGCGGTTGCTCGTGTTTCAGTCACTGCGTTGCTCCTTCCTTCCTTGGTTGACGCTCGTGCCCACATTTACTCGTGTCTGCTACTCCAGCATCACGGAAGAAGCGATGGAAGCAACACTGCCTTCAATCAGTACTGAGGCCCCAATGCTCTGCATTTACTCGTGTTCCCCTCGCGGGAAGGCGCGGGAATTTTTTTTTGTTGACGCGGCCTGTGAACGCGTGGCGGCTTCATTGCGCTTGCTTCCTTCCAGTCGTTTTAGGGGAGAGGTGGTGGAGGCTGCTAACAATGGACGCACTAGGCGTACTGATTTCCCTCTTTTTCGGTCTTCAGAAGTTTCCGTAGACGCATGTCACGCTGTGTAGTCGTTTCGTGAGCCGAACCACTCATTTCAGCAATCGCAGTTAATTTACGTAACTCGAGTCAAACCGACTGCGTGGTTTGTAACGTTTGTCTCACCGAAATTGTCCGCACCATTCCGCTGTGAGTATTCAAGCGAAAATTTGGCTGAAGTACGTGCGCCCATATGGTTTTATTAGGTTCCCGTTTTGAAACATTTTGCTCAGGTTCGCTAGTAATATGGTCTCGTGTAGTGCCATTTACAAGTGAGCATATAGCCCCACCGTACAGGCGCGGCGGTGGAATGTGCCCCAGCAATGGAAATGAAATATCCGAGTACACCTAACCACGTTTGTGAGTTGTGAATCGGACATCATAATATCCAGTTGAATGTGTGCGACGCCTTGTTTAGCCTCGCATATTTTGTCGAAGAGCTCTGGCACCTTAATTGCCGCTGGAGGAGCCGTTTGCTTTCTAATGGCTTTACTTTCGAGTGGCAACCCCATTCGCCGCTTCTCGTTTATGCCACCGTGTAATGACGGCACTGACGATGACGGTGAATTTCGGTGGTTGTTATTCCCCTACCTTCACTACTGTTTACAGGCGGGCGACCACCCCTCACTAGCAGCTACTGCCGAGTTTAAGCTCGCACTGTTGGGGGCATCGTGAAGGAATCGTTTTGAAATGATGAACGCCAACGCCAGACGCCGGGATTGTCGCTTAAGCTCGCGTCTTGGAACGTCTCGTAAAACATGTGGATTGCGCATAACGACGCCACCGCACTTTTTGATCGGTCGCTGTCAGCTTCATCCGCCCTGCTCGAGATAAGAGCTGCAGATTTCCACTGTGCAACCAACCCACCAACACGGCAACACAGTGACGTCAGTGGAAGCTATCACGCCTCCGAAAAACGCGTGTGGAAACTTTGTTCTCGAGTACACGAAGCACGGCAGCGCAGTTCGACACTACTGTAACGGCTGCCAAGCACAGGCAGCAACTGGGTGCCCTGCGGCACTCGACTGCGAGCGATACCCTCTCCACGCCCCCCCCCCCCCCCGAACACACACACACACACACTGTTGGGACTGGGCCATTCCTGCTCAGTCACCACTGTTGCGACGTTGCCCTGCTCAGTCCGCCATCGACGCGGCGCAGAGCAGAGCGATGAAGTTGTCGAGCCGACGGTGATTTTAAGCTGCATTTATATGCAATATATACAAAGGTAGCAAGAGCGTTACATGGCTCGCACAAAGGCGATATCACTTCTCAACTCAGTGCCTCCAATGAAATGACGCCGCACAGCCGCTGCTTCAGGGCTGGTTTTATACCCCCGGGGTTCCGCCGCAGCGGCGTGCAGTTCGAATCTTTCCAATCAGGACTATCACTGGCCGTAGTTTGAAAGCGAAGTGATTGCGTCAGCCGAGCCACGACAAGAAAGGGAAGGCGACTCAGCGGCGCCGTCTCTTTTTCGGGCCGGTCGTCCCAGGCATGATTTGGTGCGGCCGTCTCGATGGGAAAAGGATAGTGTACTCGGAGGCGCTGAGTGCCGCCAAGTCGCGGAACGTCTGCCGCGGGCTGTTTGACCGAGGCGCGAATCGGGCCCAGCGTCGGCGCGTCGCCAGGTGCAGCAAATTTGTGTCGGGCGCTCTGGTTAACCGCACACACACGGACACAAAAATTGGTGATTAAAGGGACACTGAAGTGATATGTAAACATTGCGGGATTACTGGCGCAAATTGTAGTCCGGAGACCCCAGGCCATGTTTCGACCACTCTAGGCGCGTTTACGCGATTTTATTTAGTAGAAAAACTAATTCGAAAATGCTGTCCTCCTCTCTTTACGCTCGTCCATTTTCTATGGCGTTTTCGTGTGACGTCAGGAGAGGATGAGCTGGCAATTGGCTGCGCCACGGCTGCGCTACTGCACGGCTCCCCGGCCCACAGAGTCAGTCGGGCCAGCGTTTCGTCCGCCGGCCGCCGGCGGGTCGTCGCAATCAAGGAGGTTAAAAAAAATTGCTTGGTCGCAATTCGTTCGCTTAGTTGAAACGAAGCCAGGACACGTTTTTGAATGGAAGAATGTGCCTTTCTTTACTTGGTTTGTTTGTACACTGTATCTAGCTCCAAGTCAAGGTCGCCTCACACAAGCGCTGACCAAGCGCACATGCGACGCTTCGCTGACTGGTACGCCAGTAGGAAAATATAAGGCCTCTTGAAGGCGGGAGAAGAGTCAGCGAAGTCAATATAGGTACTAAGGAAATAAAATCAACTGATATTTTTGCCGTACAGCGTAAGACTAGGGCGCGGGAAGCACTGTTTTGCGCTGGGCGAACAAGCACAGCGGTCAGCAGCACGACTACGCATCTGCGAACGCTTTTCCGTCTACGAAATGCAATTGCTAGACGTGAGCTACTGTGGAAACTCGGGCGACGCTTACTGCACGATCGCAGTACAACAAATAGTCACCTAAGCTGCTTGAAATGCCATAACTAAAACGGTTGTACAATATATACCCTATATTAGCAATGCCTCCGCGTCCCGTTCCGTGGCTCAGTGGTCTGAGGCGCAGGTGTGTCGCCGCGAATGTTTTGCAAGTTACGAGGTCGAATCCCCGCAAGTACGTGTGTTTTTTTTTTTTTTTGTAAGTTAACTTTTTTGTTTTCCGCCGATGTTTTCTATATTGAGTTCACCTTTTTTTGGGCCGCGACGTGCATGGCTACACGAACTAGTTCACAAAACGCGCGCAGGCTGGCACTGGCGCGCTAGCGAGTTCTCGTTGGCGTACTGTTGCCATAAGCACCGACTGCTTGCAGGCAGTGGGCACAGGCCAGAATGAACAGACCCTTGGCCTGGTGCGAACACGCTTTTTACGATACAGGCATGAGGGAGGCAAGCTCCAAATATGGGGGAAAAGCGCATGACATTTGGGCGTCTGCGGGTACGCGGAGGGCGTTCATGCACTGCGTAGGTCTCGGCTAGTGAATGCTACGACTACAAGCCGTCCTGGGAGGCTTATCTTGTGCATTTTACAGCCGACAACATGGCAGAAGCGCGGTACGATGATTACTGAGATATTGAGAATGCCCATCCAACAACGCCATTGGTTATGTTTTACAGAACCGAAACCGAAACTTGTGTGATTGCTAACCATGGGCATCGTCCAATCACGGCGCCCCTCCTCTCAACGTCACAGCCTTAGTTGGTGCGGCCGCCGCAAACCGCGCATGGTAGTTTTTCTTCTTTCGCGCTTTGTAAAATAATTACCGATTTGTCAACCGAATTAACGATGAAAAGTGTGCTAATTTGAGCCAGTCTACGCATGCAAGTAAAAACGGGAGCTTGACAAATTCACTTCAGTGTCCCTTTAAGGTCAGACCCGGGGGGGTTTTGACCGTGCTGTTAACGGAAATAGACACAACGACGCGTAGCGCCCCTGTACTGTCCCTTTCTCGCTGCAGGATCTCCCTCTTTGGCTTTTCTCGCGGTAGCCGGTTTTCGTCTTTCTGTTCATCTGTTACTTTGCGGGCTGGCGGTGGTTGCGAGGGGTAGGGTTGCGCAATGTTCGCAGAATGCGGAACAGTGGCGGCAGCGTCTCTTTCCAGCTGGTTTTAAAGACGATAGCCTTTCTTTGGCCACTTGAGCGCGACTGTTAGTCTGTCTGTATGTGTCTGTCATAAAGATAATTTATTATTGCAACTTAATATCACGCCCCGCTGTATACATGGGAGCTACAGGGGTCACCGTTAAGTAGCTTTATGTACATAATGTGCCCTCTCTACAACTGGACAACTGCCCCGCGATTCAGCCGCTCGGCCAAAAGTTAAAGGAATCCTTAATCGAGGGCTTCATATTGGCAAAATATTCCCTCGCTACTAAAGCTCGTACCATGCTTCCTATTTATGAGCTTTGTTCGTCAAAAATAAAACAGGGATATTTAAACCCAGACATAAATATGAAAGTGAGTCTCAGGCTACAATCCCGCGCGCTTCAAAGACACAAGGAGTCTTGGGAGTTCTTATTTACAGACTTGAATAATACACGGAACCGTAGCCATACAAGCTTGGCTAACAGCCGTGCGCTTTCTGACGCTACCGGCGTCGACAGTGCATTATTTATATGCACAGTGGAGCACACAACGATTAAAATGTTGCCGCGCTTTCGAGCTATTATGGGAACTGTACGTCATGAAAGTAAGAAAAAAAAAACACAAGAGCGCGGCGTCAGAACTGCATCAGGAGAGCGATTTTTTTTCTCTCTTCGCTGAGCCGCCTCGCTGGCGCGCCGGCACCGGGAGCGCGAGCGTGAAAGTAAAAAAAAATTTCCGCCTCGTGGCCAGGGATTCATTAGCCTCTATTACGCTTGCGCGGATGTTTATCTCTGCGAAGCCTGACCGTGCGGTCGATAGTTATTGTGTTAAGCAACTTTAATAAACAAATGTCGTTTCAAATCGCGCGCCATCGCGCGCCATCAAGTAGTTTGCGTTACGTTAATGCTGTTGCACTTGTGGCAACTGCTGACGAGAGAGCGCTCGTCAGCAGTAATTTTAGCGAGTCAAGGATATAAGGCGCGTCCGTGGTTAGAGGATATAAGGCGCAGTGGTTAGAGCACAATGTACAGTGCGTTCCGCCCGCAGGGTCGAGGGATCGAAACCTGGCGCCGGATAGTATTTCTTTTTTTTATATAGTAGGGAGGGGTGCGGTGCGGACTACGGACGCCAACGCGGGTGACATTGTGAGTTACTGAAATGCTCTGCATTTAAAAGAAGGGTGTGCAACCGGCGGCACAAGGCGGCGAAAAATCCGCTTTTTTGTTTGTTTGTTTTGCTGACCTCGGTTACCCCACGCCATCGACCAATGAGAGGCATCCCATTCCCTGTTGCCCTCAGTTCCTTTCCTGGCACCGTGATAGCATCCCTGGAGAGAAAGAAAGAAGCGGCGCGCCACCATGACGACGGACCCAGTCCACGGTCCAATCGGTCACGTGATGAGACGTCACAGTCTGCCGCTGTCCGATACAAAGCAGAGCGCATCCACACGGCGGGCCGGCTGAGCGGACCGCGAATGGCCGACCGTCTGAACTCACAAGCTAGAAGGTTGAACACGGGCGCCGTTTGGCCGCGACAACATTTTGTAACGCACAAGCCTGCACGAAACGTTTCATCCCCACAATATATAACGGCCACCTGCATGCAAGCCGGGCGGGCGTGCTCACGCAGCCGCCGCCGTCGTTCGCAAGGAGGCGACACGACGAGCGGCGACGGCGGGGCGATCCGGGCTGTATACGGCTCGTCACCGCTCGCTGGAACCGAACTCTTCCCTTAATTGAGGTCCACATGCGTGAAACAAAGTGATAATCATAGCTAACATCGGACTAGTAAGAGTCATAGGACTCGCAAGAAAAAGCGCAAATGAAGTATGCGTCGCGATTGTAAGCCTAACCCGTCCCTTATCCAACCACGGGTGATTTACAGGCTCTTTCGAGCGCTTCGAAACAGCCGCGCTGTCCGCGCTGTTCTCTGTTGGCGCAACTGGACGCGGCTCCGCCCATGCGACGCGGCCGCTGTCAGACCACGCTGATTGATGTCGCGGTCCGCCGCCGAGACTGCGGACCGAAAAGCCTCGGCGAATATTTGGACCGCGAAGGCCGTTGTCCTGCGTGGTCCAACGGCGGTCCGCGCGAACTGGTGACATCCTATCACGTGATTCGCGGACCACGGTCCAAATAATCGTTTTGGTCCGCCGTGTGGATCGGCGCACACGCAAGCCTTAGCCAACAGGTAAACACATCAGGGAGGGAGTACTTGCGGCGGTTCCGTCGTGAAACTTGCAACTTCGCGCTGCGTAGCGCGAGGTATTGCAGTGTCGCACGTTCCTCTTTCGTGCTGTCCCGGCGCCGGTCCACGCAACCAATGACATCGCATCCGGATCACTGGATATCTCCCCGACAAGCGAGCAAGACGCACGGCGCCCGAAATGCACCATACGTGGCGAACGACCGCACACCAATTATAGGGGAGTTTCCAAGATAAAACGAGACGCACAGCGCACGAAACGCACCAGAGGTGACGAACGACATCCAACTTGGAACAGTGGAGCTGACCACGGCGAACGAAATGCACAGCGCACGGAACGCCGCCAAGCCAGCACACACGGAGGAAACTGCTATTCGCGACATCCTCCGCTCCCGCTGCTGCTATCCGGACTTGGCCAGCGAATGTTACAACCTCAGAAATGACGTGGCCACAAGCCACAAAAGACCCAGCGCACGCGGTTCAACCCAACCGGAACGTACGAGCTCTCCGACACCCGCTGCTCCAGCCCGAGTCCAGCGGACGAACGACATAATGCTCGTGCAGGTAGGTCCGTCAACGAGCAACGACACGGCCAGCGCATGCGGCATGTCCGAGCCAGAATGAACAAGATCCCTTGCACCCGCGCTCCGACCGAGACTCACACGATAAACACCATCCCGTACAAGAGGACGCAACCGCGAGCAAGTGGACTCATGACGAACGGAGCCTGCTTGTATGGGAGAGATAGCGATTATAGGATTATCGAAACAAAGGGCAAAAGACGAGGGCTTGAGCGACGACACGGACACAACAAGAACGGCAACGAATGAACCCGATCCAGACGAAGGCATCGAATGCCCTAACGACGAAGTCACGCTTGCGACGCCAAAGAATGTGGCACGAACTACGGCACGAACTACGCCCGTTTCCCCACCACAACGGTTTCACTTCCGAAACAACTGCGGCGACTGCGAGCACGCAGCCGCGACGACTTTGACTGATCAGCCATGCCACCGTACGAAAACGCCACGCTACCGCACACTAAATGAAAAGCCAATCGGCTCCCGCACCATACGCCACGCACACGTCAATTCAAGGGACGTCCTCGACGCGCCGAACGATGCCATCCCTACACAGCGCAGCTCGCCACCGGACAAACCGGACGTCTACGCCCCCACATGCATCGATGGACGATGTCGATGGACGTGGCTGCCGCCGTTGCTCGGTCGTCGTGTTTTCTGAGCGAGGCGTCCGCGTAGAGTACCCTAGGGTTCTCCTCCAGCTGTCGAGCCAGGGCCTTGGCTCGCGCGGTCCGCCTCACTTCGTTCTTTCCCGGTTGCATGTTCCTGGGGAGTGGCTTGGTTTGAATGGCCTCTTTCCACTGCTCGGGAAGGGCTGCCTTGGTTGGCAGTGGTTCTATCTGCCATCCTATTTTCCGCAGGACGACCCGGCCGTGCTCCGTTTGGCTTAGCCGTGCCCTTTGGTTGGATAGGTGAGCCTCGATCAGCTCCTCCACCGTGTTGTGGGCCCCCATGTCCAGCAGTTTCTGCGTGGACGAGTAGATCGGCAGGCCCATTGCCTGCTTGGTTGCTTTACGCAGCATCGTGTTCAGGGTGTCTCTGTTTGCCTTCGTTAGCTGGAGGTACGCGGCAGAGTAGGTCACCCTCGACACGACGAATGCCCGCACTAGGCGCATTGCGTCGTCTTCCTTCAGGCCTCTGTTACGGTTAGAGACCCTTCGGATCATGCTTAATATCTGTTCCGAGGTGTTCTTGATCTTCGTGACGGCCGCGGACGCTCGTCCGTCGCTTTGCAGCAGCAGACCCAGGATTCTGATCCGTTGCATCGGTTTAATGGCTGTGCCGTCAATGCTGATGGTCACGTTCGGCGGCAGTTCCTTCTTGGGTCGTCCCGGCTGAACCATGAGCAGCTCCGATTTCTGGACAGCGCAGCTCAGCCCGCAGGTCTTTGCATATTCGTGTACGGTAGTTGCCGCCCTCTGCAAGGCTTCCTCCGCCCAGGCATCGGACCCGGCTCGGTTCGTCCACACCGTAATATCGTCGGCGTACAGCGCGTGGTCCACGCCTTCGATTTGTTTGAGTAGACTGGGCAGGGGCGGGAGGGCCAGATTAAAGAGCAGGGGCGACAAGACTGACCCCTGAGGGGTGCCTCTCTCGCCGAGCTCGACGGGTTCCGACTTCTCTTCCCCTATCCTGATGGTCGCGGTTCTTCTCGTTAAGAAGTCTTTGATGTAGCCGAAGGTATTCCGACCGCATCCCGTTTTGTTTAGATTTTCGAGCACGCTCGCGTGAGACACGTTGTCGAAGGCCCCTTTTAGGCCTAGGGCGAGTATCCCCCGCGCCGCGTTCCCCGTCGCCTTCTTGACGACGAGTTCTTGCAGTTGGATCAGGACGTCCTGGGTGCCAAGGTGTTGTCTGAACCCATACATGGTCTCGGGCATTTGGTTTGTTTATTCCAAGTGTTTTTGAAGTCTGCGAAGGACCATACGTTCCATCCCCTTCCCCACGCACGACGTAAGGGAGATGGGCCGCATGTTGTCAATCGTCAGCGCTTTGCCGGGTTTCGAGATAAATCGAACCTCTGCCTCTTTCCATTCTTTAGGCAGCTGCGAGCTCTGCCAGGTTTCGTTGATGTGCCCCAGGAGGCCGCGGGCCGCCGCTTCGCTCATGTTTCCAAGCAACTTGTACGTGATCGCGTCCCTGCCGGGGGCGCTCTTTCTGTTGCTGTCGTCAATGGCCGACCAGAGTTCCGTCATGGTGAACGGTCTGTCCATCTCTTCGTTTTCAGGGCCTCCGTACCTCTCGGGCGTCGGGTACTGGCCTCGCTCGGTCTTGAGGTATTTTGCCTTCAGGTCTTCCAGTAGCCTGCGGCCGTCTCCCTTGTACGTGTTGAGGATCTTGGTGAGGTTGCGGTTGGTTGCGGTCTTGCTGCTCATCGGGTCGATTAGGTGCCTGAGTAAGCACCACGTCTTCCGTGCCGATAGCTTACCCTGCAAGCCGTCGCAAGTGCTCAGCCAGTTCTCTCGGCATAGCTTGGCCGCGTACTCGGCGGTCTGTTTGTTAAGGACCGCGATACGTTTGACCAGCTTCTTGTTGTGACGCTGGCGCTTCCACCTTCGCGTTAGTGAGTGCCGGGCAGCCCACATGTGAGCCAGCCTGGCGTCCACGAAAGGTGTCTGCGCCGTCGTCGTTATTTCTTGCGTGAATTTCTCGAGGGCCTTTTTCTGATCCCTCGCCCATTCGGCGTACGTTTGCTTTCGGTCGGCTTTTTCATCGTTCTCCGAAGCCTCTTCGATTTCGTGCGTGTATTTCCGCATCTTGTCCCAGTCCGTTACGCGTGCCGTCCCCAGCATGGCGCGGTATTGGGGTCCCTTGATGGTAATGCCGATTACGCTGTGGTCGGAGCCCAGGTCCACGTCTTCGTTTCTCCAGGACACGTCCAGTGCCCCCGATAGCCACGACAGATCCGGAGTTGTGTCCCTATTGGCACTGTTGCCCCTTCTGGTGGCCACGTCTGGCTCGTTTAACAGGGCCATCTCATGGTCCTCCATGGTGTTGGCTAGAGCTTTTCCCCTCTTCGATTGGTACTTGTACCCCCACGTTGTGTGAGGTGCGTTGAAGTCGCCGAGGATCAGGAGCGGCCTGCTCCCCGCCAACCTTTTCGCCGGGCTTACTACTCGATCAAAGTCGTACTGCCTCTGTGGCGGGCGGCAGTACGCGCTCATGACGTATAGATTTCCCGTGTTGTCAATTGTTCTTGCGTGAATCTCGACGAGCGTGTGCTCGCATCCGCCCTGCGCCGTAACGTGTTGAGTAGCCGCCACGTTGCTGCGGACGAGCACCGCTGTCCCTTCCTCCGTCGGGTCCGTGTACGTCACGTATCCCGGTAGTCTGGGCTTGCTGTTCATTTCTTGTAGTGCTATTACATCAGGCTTGTGTTCGAGCCCGTCAATGTGGAGTAACAGTTCCGCCTCCTTGTTGCGGATCCCCCGGCAGTTCCATTGATAAATTACTGTAACGTCCCCCCCGTTGGTCTTCTTTTTCTTATTTGGTCCCTGCTTCATCTTCTTCGGATGTTTCTAGGCGGCCGCGCCTACACGCGATCGATGCCTTGATTTTTTCCGCCCGTTCTTTCTTCAGGGACGCGAAGCGGTTCCTTGCGGTAAAGGTTGCTACTTTGGTCGCTAGCCGCTCGTGTTTGATCGACAGCGTCCGCACTTGGCCTTCGAGGGCCTCGAATCTGGCGTCTATCGCGCTCAGTTTCTCGTTGATTTGGGTGGTGATGACCGTTACGATCGCTGTAAGCTCTCCTCCCTTTGGAATCTGCGCCACCGCTGTCGCCATCTCGCTGTTGACGGTGCTTTCTTCGGAGTCCATTGCTTCTTGGTTGCTCGGCGCCTGTTGCGCCGGCCGTGCCACCCCCGCATCCCGCCCTAAGCGGGGCGACGGGGGTCCCTCCGCGGCACCTTGCGCATTCCTCCGGCGTTCTCCGCCGTGTTGTTATCGCCTTGGGGTCTCGCGTTTGCTGAGCTGCCGCTAGCTAGCGCATCGATTTTCCTCATTAAGGCCCTAATTTGGGCGTTCTGCTCTTGTATCTGAGCGTTCTGTCGCTCTATGATTTCCTTGAGCTCTTTTACTTCATTGCAATCCCGTTGCGGGCTAGCTCTTCGGTTAAAGGGACACTGAAGCGAATTTGTCAAGCTCCCGTTTTTGCTTGCACTGCGTAGACTGGCTCAAATTAGCACACTTTTCATCGTTTATCCGGTTGAGAAATCGCTAATTATTTTACAAAGCGCGAAAGAAGAAAAACTACGGCGGTTTGCGGCGGCCGCACCAACTAAGGCTGTGACGTTGGGAGGAGGGGGCACCGTGATTGGACGATACCCAAGGTTAGCAATCAAACAAGTTTCGGTTTCGGTTTTGTAAAACACAACCGATGGCGTTGTTGGATGGGCATTCTCAATATCTCAGTAATCATCGTACCGCGCTTCTGCCATGTTGTCGGCTGTAAAATGCATAAGATAAGCCTCCCAGAACGGCTTGGAATCGTAGCATTCACTAGCCGAGGCCTACGCAGTGCATGAACGCCCTCCGCGTCCCCGCAGACGCTCAAATGCCATGCGCTTTTCCCCCATATTTCGAGCTTGCTTCACTCATGCCTGTATCGTAAAAAGTGTGTTCGCACCAGGCCAAGGGTCTGTTGATTCTGGCCTGTGCCCACTGCCCGCAAGCAGTCGGTGCTTATGGCAACGGCACGACAGAGAACTCGCTAGCGCGCCTGTGCCAGCCTGCGCGCGTTCTGTGAACTAGTTCATGAAGCAATGAACGTTGCGGCCCGAAAAAAGGTGAACTCAGTACAGAAAACATCGGCGGAAAACGAAAAAGTTAACTTATAAAAAAAAAAGCATATACCCGCGCGTATTCGAACTTGTGACTTGCAAAACACTTGCGATGACATACCTAGCGCTCCAGACCACTCAGCCACAGGCGTTTTTTTTTTCTTTATTGCAAAATTCAACAAAAGCACTTCAAAACATCGTATTCACAGTGTAACAAACAATCACTTCATGGCAACTTTAAATGATACTTATATGCCAATGCACTTTCATTTCAATCAATTTACTACATAAATCCAGAACATCATCGTCATAACACATTTTTAACACTTCACGTACCTTGCACACGTTTTCAATAAAATAACCATGAACGGATCGGGCATTTACATCGTTATGCCGTACCGCTACCCTGCTTTGCCATATTGCGTGCAACCCTAGAAGAAAAATGAGGTCGTACGGGATTACATCTGGTTGCAACTCGAGATAGCGGTAGCCTTGAGCAGTCAAAGGTAGATCTTTCTTAATTGTTCTCTGCAGGACATCCCAGAAGAAAACTACATCCCAACAGTCTAAAAAAACATGTTCTATGGTCTCCGGTTTCTTGCACAGATAGCAGTCAGCTCCCCAGGGCAGATAAAATCCTCGCTTTTCCTGCCATGTCATGACAGGGAGAGTGCTCGTATGCAAGTTGAAAAAGAAAGACTTAATCCCGCCCGGAACAGCCATTTTCTTGACTCTCCTTAGCACGTCAGTGCCGTGGCTACTCTTATACATGGAGCGATACAATGGTTCTGGAAACAGGGTTTCCACTAAATCTCTAGATAGCCTTCTACGGGTTACAGTGGAAAGATACTTTAGTGAAAAACGCACCGACAGGAAACGAAAGGCTGACACCACTTCACGCAGGTACCCGCCCCCTCTGTACGATATGTAATCTACAGTTGACACAACATAATCCGGTAGTACCGAGGCCAACAGGATTTGTGAGCATGTTCGAACAAAAGGGTCTGACTGGTCCCTTAGATACAAAAATCTGGACACTACCTGCTTGACAAACAGGTGTGTAAGCCTCAGACCCCCATCCCCAACTCTTCTAAACAAATTACTACGGCTCGTCCGCTCAAATGAAGACTGCCAGACAAACACTGCAAATACGCGATGGAACTTCTGTACATGGACTCTGGCGCATGACAACACCTGCATAACGTACCAGAGTCTGGCTACTAAAAACGTGTTACACACGGTTGCCCGCGCAAAAATGGACAACTGCCTACCTCCCCACGGTAACGTGCTCGCACGCACCTGCTGAACCCTCTCCCCCCAGTACGCCGTGTTTTCTTTATAACGATCGAAAGGCACGCCCAAATACTTGGATGGCGTGGTGAACCATTGCATACCCCCATAAACCGACGGTGTTTCATCCCATTCGCCGTGCCACAAACCTACACATTTGCTCAAATTGACCTTACTACCTGTGACCTCGCAAAATCTCTGTGTCAGAGAGAGAGTGTTGCTGACGCTTTCTTTATCCGCGCAAAAGAATGCCACATCGTCAGCGTACGCCAGTGCTTTTATCTCGCATGCTTGCACGCAAAAGCCTCGGATACTGCCACTGGCAATTACCCTGGCACACACTGGCTCTAGCTAGAGAGCGAATAGCAGGGGACTCAAAGGACATCCCTGCCTCACGGAGGAGTAAACACTTATCTGTTCTGTAAGTTTCTTGTTAACTATGATGTTGGTAGTACAGTTATTGTACGCCATCCTTATACCTTTGGTGACAACAGATCCTACTTTAACATGTTCCAGAATAGAAAAGATAACGCTATGACACACGCGGTCAAAAGCTTTTTCAAGGTCTACCTGTACCATAGCTACAGTGCGATGGTCTGCATTGCAGTACTCGAGGATACTTCGAGCCACATGAATGTTTGAAAAGATTGTTCTGCCATTAATTCCGCGGGCCTATTATCTCTGTTACAACACTTTGTAATCTTCTGGCCAAGACTTTCATGAGGATTTTATAATCTGTGTTGGTCAACGTTATTGGTCTGTACCCTGTAACTTTTATTAATATTTCAGGCGACCGCGGCTGGCTTTGGAAATATAAGGTATATAATGTATAACCAATTTACACTTTAATTTAGTTATAGCATTCCAAGCAGCTTAGGTGACTATTTGTTGTTTTGCGCTCGTGCAGTAAGCATCCCCCAAGTTTCCACAATATCTCACGTCTAGCAATTGCATTTCTTAGACGGAAAAGCGTTCGCAGATGCGTAGTCGTGCTGCTGGCCGCTGCGCTTGTTCGTCCAGCGCAAAAAAAGTGCTTCCTGCACCCTAGTTTTACGCTGTACGGTAAAAATATCAGTTGATTTTATTTCCCTAGTACCTATATTGACTTCGATGACTCTTCTCCCGCCTTCAAGAGGCCTTATATTTTCCTACTGGCGTACCAGTCAGCGAAGCGTCGCATGTGCGCTTGTGCAGCGCTTGTGTGAAGCGACCTTGACTTGGAGCTAGATACAGTGTACAAACTAACCAAGTAAAGAAAGGCACATTCTTCCATTCACAAACGTGTCCTGGCTTCGTTTCAACTGAGCGAACGAATTGCGACGACCCGTCGGCGGCCGGCGGACGAAACGCTGGGCTGACTGACTCTGTCTGAAGGCCGGGGAGCCGTGCAGTAGCGCAACCAATTGCGAGCTCGGCTCCTCCCGACGTCACACGAAAACGCCACAGAAAATGGGCGAGCGTAAAGAGAGGAGGACAGCATTTTCGAATTAATTTTTCTACTAAATAAAATCGCGTAAACGCGCCCACAGTGGTCGAAACATGGCCTGGGGACTCCGGTCTACAATTTGCGCTAGTAATCCCGCAATGTTTACATATCACTTCAGTGTCCCTTTAAGGGGTTGGGAGGGGGTGAGGGGCGGGAATTCGGTTTCGCTAACCCGAGCGACAGAAGACCTGCCGGTCCAGCCCACCTTTTTCTCGGCGGTTGTCCCTCGTCGCCCGGTAGACTCGGCCCGGAGTCTCGATCCGGCCCGGGGTCTCGAACCGGCCCTGCACACAGAACACAAACAAGCCGGAACGGGAGTAAATGGCTTGTGTCATAACTCAGTACCAATTCGGAGTTTTCAAAACTCCTTCCAATGGGAGTTTCGCCTTACTCCCATTATTTCGGCAGTTTTTTCAGTAGCATATGGGAGTTTCATTTTACTGCCACTACAATGGGAGTTTCCAGGGGTACCATTGGGAGTGTATTGTTTCCTTCAACTGGGAGTTTTCAGGGGGCGCATTGGGAGCAGTGTTGACCTGCATTCGAGGTTTTTTTGTGTGTGTGTTTTTGTGCGCTTCATATATATGCGCTGCAGTGGAATTTATTACTGCATTTGGGAGTTCTTAATACGGGCACAGGCCGCATTTTTATTTTTCGTTGGGGATCACGTAATTTCTAGTCTTTTTCCGCTTCAAACGTTGAATGGCGAAACGTGAAAAGTTTGTTTTCTGTACAGTCAATTTATTGCATAAAAATTACATGAATACGATATACGTGTGAACACGTTAATAAGACAATAAAAACACCGAATCAACAAAACACCTACATTGAGAACACAAGGTATCTTGGTAAGAACTTTATCTACTACAACACTCCTCAGCGAAAAAATTTAAGCCATTTGCAAACAATGAGGTCAGCATGTCGTCGGTGCGCTGTTTGCTTGCACCTGCCTCCCAAACACCGACGTTGCCGCACCCCCTGGCACGGTCCCCTGGAAGCCACAGCAGCACATTCATTAGAGGGATACCAAAACGATTTAAATCTGCGGTAACAAATACATAAGCATTTTGGGCATCTGACCCGAAAAAAAAAAAAAGAAACGGCACTGTAAAGACGCTGAACTTGTCACTCTTGTGTCCAACTTTCCGTAATGTCTGAATGTTTGTTTAAAGCTACGCAAAATTGCACTCTGTCCGAGACACCTGCGCTCACTAGTTCTTCAAAACGAAGTGTTCTGCTTTCAAAAAGGTGCGCGACCCTTGTCGCGACCAACTTCTCAAAATGCTTCCTTTCCCTCTTTTCCTTGCGTGTAGTGTTCTCGGAACGAGCTTCAGGTTTTACCCCCCGCACTGCCCCTCTCTCCCCTCACCGAAACTTAAGGAAAAATTTCGGTCGGTGTGACGCCTGCTTCTGCCCCCCTTCAAAAAAAAATAAAATAAGCAGTCGTCTGTCGACTCTACAGAATGCTCCCTCGAATGGCGTTTGCTGGTTATAGTTACACGCGCCTAGCGTACGGAGAGCTCCCACGGGGCCCCGACCTTCTCCCTTTCCAGTGAAAGCAACTAATCGCCGGCGGCACGCGGCAGTCACCCTCCTCGTAGCAGGCGCGGCTGGCACCACACCTACTTCTCAAGAAAAGCGGCCGCCCTGCGACGTTTGACCGGCCAACTTCACCCTCGCCTGCCAGTAAGCCACAGACACAGCCTAACAAAAACACCTAACAGCCGTCCAGAGTTCGGACAGTTTTCATTCTGCTTGCGACTGTGAATGAGTGAGTGTTCTGCTCGAGACCCGCGCAAATACGCATTGATTTCACACCGTTCGGCCTCCCCAATGACCTTCCGGGCAGCGTGAAATAAATTGCCCGGACGCTCAGACGCGAAAGGGAGAAAAGGAGGAGTGCGAGTGGGAAAGGCGAAGGGCGCTTGGCTTTTCCGCCGTTGTGCACACTCCCCGCGCTCTGGGACCGCCCTGCCGGCGTTGGATATCGCCGGAGAAGTGTGCGCTCTGCGCTAGCCTCTGCTCGGGCACTTCCGTGAAGCGACAAGTGTATCAATCGGCGTGTTTTATTTCGCTCTCTGCGACGGCCGCGCTTTGGATTTAACGCTTAATCCTTCGTATTCTAGCGAAGTTACGAGTGCTTCAACCGTGCCTGTGTTGGATATTTCGCGTTCTCTTACGTGAAGCGGCAACTGTTTGGATACGCAGTGTGCGGGTGTGCGCTCTACTGTATCCTCTCCTCATGCTCTTACGTGAAGTGCTTCAACCGTGCCTCTGTGCGTGATTTCGCGTTCTCGGGTGTTGGCCGGCGCTGTAGATTTCGAAGTGCCTCAACCGTTCGCCAGTCGCCGCGTAGTTGGAGCGGCTGTTTCTCAAACGTAGATCTACCGTCCACCCTACATGTGATCGGCTCAACCTTTGGCCCGGAAATTGCATTTTGTGCCCCGATGTTTTTCTGTGATAGCGCAAACGACCATGTTGCTTTCGTTCTTTTTTGTTTCTTCACTAGCGTTCCGTGCTGACGAAACGGCAGTTGTAACTCGCTAAAGTTTCGGCAGGCGCAATGATAACTAGCCTGAGTCCTTCAATGATTTACTACTGCTCGGACGATTTCCTCAGTCAGACAGGATGACCCTTTGGTGTGCGCTTCCGTTGCTAAATGTGTTGTTCCAGGGTTCCAATCTCGTGTGACCCCCCACCCCCCTTTTTCTTTGTCGATGGCGACCGCTTAGGAAAGTGTCTGGTGTGCAAATTCAGTGTACAGCTGACCAATTGTAAAGCGTGGGTGTTATTAAGCTTGTCACAGAGCCTTTGAAGTGATGACTATTGCATTCCTAATGACCAGTTTCCCAAAAGACGCTTCCAGAAGGAGCATATTTAAGCAGTTCTGCTCTCACTGTGTGAATTGCAAAACAGGTGAAAACAATGTGCTATGGTGGCTGTATTTGGCTTAAAAGTTAAGTGTACATTGCATGTGTTGCTGCGGACCAGCTTATTTATTTATTTATTTATGACATACTGCAGGCCCCAAACAGGACCCAAGCAGGAATCACTCAAATATAAACAAACCGACAACACAGGGTAAAATACAGTAACTTGTAAAAACATACTGTCTCAATTTTCAATATGTTCAATCCCATCAATGTTGCAGACAACAGATACAGGCAGATTATTCCAGTCGGATATGGTGTGTGGGAAGAAGGAAAATTTGAAGACGTTTGTCTGGCGCTGCAGCATTGAGGCATATATTGACACGGCTAAGACAGCAAAGATATTTAGATATGTCGATGATTACATGATTGTTACTAGGTCGGTGAAGCCAGAAGAAGTAAACCTTTTAGTCAAGACAGTTAAGAAAACATTTCTGGAGTGCTCTGACGGCTTGGAATTCACTCATGAATTACCAAATGATGGGTCCTTGCAGTTCCTCGATGTGTGTTTTAATTTCTGTGGAACACGCGTGTGTTGGGCGTATCAGCCACGGTCAAAAAAGGCAATTTTGGATTATCGTTCAGCGCATTCGAAGATAGTGAAAAGGGGTATTGGCGTTAGCTGTCTTCGCGGTGCCCTCGAGAAGTCTTGTCAGCACCAAGTCGCCGATAGTGTTCAGCACCAAGTTGCACGTTTGAAAGATGCCGGCTTCCCTCGGGAAGTAATAGCAGCAGTGGTTGAAAGCCTGTTCGCCGCGAGCCCGACATGTAGGTGGCGACAGCGTCGCGCTGCTAGTGTGGATGCTCCGCTGAGCGGCCCGTAAGAATGCATACTGTGGGCGCGCTTCGTGCCTTTTTCTCGCCGTATGTGCGCACGACAGGTGCAAACAAGAGTGGTATGCTATAGTTCGGTTACTCAACGTTCAATGTATAGCATGGAAGTGGCAGTCAGTTTTCATTATTACGCCAAAAAACGCGACGACTCATCGGGAATCTCAGAATGGCCGTAATTGTGACAATGAACTTGTACGCTGTGGCTCGTAGCAAGCTCGATCTTTCCAGACTATGGCTTTGAGCCTTCAATAAAAGCGTAAATAGAAACAAATCAGGAAGCCTCGATCTCTGAAATTCAGTTTACAACGGCAATCTCAATCGCTTTCACTGGTAGCATGACGCATTCTTGCATTTGTGGGATGCTCTGAAATGGTAACACTACTTAACTGCCCCGAAATTCCTTCTAAGAGCTTACGATATTTTTTGTGTTCAAAAAGCAACATAAAATTACTGAATTTTGATCAGCGCAGAGATATAAATGTAACCGCTCTAACGGGTCTTTTAAATGAAATTTTAGTGACTGTGAAGGAAGGTTTGATGAATAACGGTTTCGGATCACTTATTTACGGCTTTCGTCGCAAGTGAACTTCCGAATTGAATTATCAACGCACGCAGTACAATCAACATCTCATGTTTAACTAGGTTTTCGCAAAGTGACAAGCCGGCTTACAGTGTGCAAAGCTTCTGGGACCTCACAGTGAGCACAAATTTTCTGTGACGGCTGCTCTGTTGACGATTTGCGTTCCTTTTAAAATCTAACAGGTGCCTGCAACAGCGAGATGTGTTTGCATTCTTGCGTATAAGGTTGCTTACGAACCCTAAAGACGGCAATAAATGAAGTTGTGCTGTTTCAGATGTAGTAAAACATTTCCTTTTTATTTCTCGTTGCAAATCAGCGTAACGGGTTCCCGGTAACTACTTTGTTTTGTAAACTGAATATCGCCTTTGTCTTGGCATTTAATTCTTGAGGATTGTTTAAAAAATGAAATTCTGCGCATTTCATTTTTTTCGGGAAGGGTGAGGGGGGGGGGGGGTCCTGCCAACGTTGCAAGAGCAGCGAGAAGAGAACGCATGTAACGCGCGCGAAAAGCCAAACTATGGTTATAAGTATTATTTACAATCGAAACTACACTAGGCGTCGTGTTCTGCAGCGGTGAAAAAGCAGCACAGGTATTTTCCAAAATGATTAACCCCCCTTTGGTCCAAGATTGTCCAGGAATTGTGGGACGCCTTTTTCAAAATTGTATTGAAAGCAAGCATTGTGGAAAAAAAAAAACAGCGAGTCATGGCACACACCCCACACACATGTGGGCAACAACGTGCATTATATATTACGAGTTTTCTCCTCTTTCTTTAAACTTAGGTCCACCTTAAGAGGTTAAGACGTGACCAAATTAGGCATTTGGTTATGCTGAGTGAGACATGTTTCTGGACAAGGTGATTCATGTCGGATTTGAAAAGGATATATATGAAAATGACACACAAAATGCCACATGACTGACGCAAACTCACAACTGCTTAATTTTACTGAAACATTCCCCCTAAATACTCTTGCGCATCCATAGAAACGTATTTAAATAATACGTAAAATTAGCAAATCGATACAGTTGAATAAATGCTTATTCCTCCTCCTGAGTATAACCAACGACTGTCCAAAAATGGTATTTATTTTAGAAAAGGTACGGGAAGGACACGATCACACAGACGCTTGCGGGTGTAAAATACGTGTCCGGTAATGTATGGGCGATAGCGCACGGGTCGTGTGCAGTGTAAATGTTTTTGTTTGTTTCTTTCTATAAGGACACAGCGCAATTTTACAAGGGTGTGGAATTTGCACGCGTATGCACAGGTCTTGTCGCTTCTTACCCGTTTCGCGTACTAAACTTTTATCCTTTAAATAATCACCACGCCACCTTCAAAAAGCACCCTTCGACGTTCTCGAAACAGCAGACGACTGCACTCAACAATAAGAAAAGTAAAATGTGTGGAAGCAATGTTTATAACACGTTTCACACTCAAGCGGTGACCACAGCGAAGATGTTTCGTGGAATTAAACCAGCGCATTAACCCGCAACGGCCGCTGATTGTTGCGTTTCTAGAGGAAACGAGCACGCAAAGGTTACTATGCCATTGCTTACTGCCCAACGAGCACACATATTGGTTGTTTTGTCGTGTGCAGCACGCGTCTTGCGCCGCACGCAACGTGAAAAAGCAGACGACGCGAGAGCGCCATCCACACTAGGAGCGATTCGTCCCACCGCCGCCAGGGGCCGACTGTGTTCGCGCTCGGGGCGAATTGCGTGACGTCAAGTCAGGGGCACGGCGTCAAGGGCGAGATGAACCTCGCAAAGAAAGGAGGCCTGTAGTCGTCCCTTACGTGCACAATTTCTCCAACCGCCTTAAAAAGGTGGCGGGGAAATGTGGTGCCGACGTTGTGTTCTCCGCCCCAGAAAAACTAGCACGAATGTGCTCTGCTGTGAATGGCGAGAAGAAGGGTAACCGAAGAAGAGGCATGCCACGCTGTTTGTTGGTTGCAAGCAAGGTGTTGTATACCAAGTGCCTCTATCTGGTGGAAAATGCTATATTGGGCAGACTGGTAGGTGCATAAATGACAGGCTCTGGGAGCACCGTACAGCTGTTCAAGCGCTCGCTGCGGGGGGCCGTTTAGCTGACCATTGCCGCCGCTGCCGGTGCGTTCCACACTGTGTTCCAATTTACGAGAAGACAGTAACATTGTGCTGTTTTAAGGACCAAGCCAGCCGTGAATTGTTTGAAGCGTGGTGCATCATGAAAGCCGGTGAAAAGTGTGTAAGCACGGCTTCTATTAGTTCATCAAAAAAAGAAATAGATTATCTGGATGCGAACTTGCCACGTGCGTAACAAAATGCACCACTTGACCTTGTCTTTTTTCTTTGTGCTTTGAGCATGTTCACGCATGCGCCCTTCCTGTATATCTTTTGATGTGTGTAGTAAAAATTTCAGTTGATGTCTAGCGCTAGTCCTGTGTGGTCTCTACTTTTGTCCCGTCTTTACCGCGCTACTTGACCCTGTTTCTCCAGAAACGCCTGCAGGCGCTACTCACCTAGGAAAAGCTGCTGAATATGCATGCGCCATTGATCAAAGCGTTTGAAAGCCGTCCTGCTTCGTGTTGATTGTGCTAATTTTCCTGTTTCCACTGGCTGCTTTATCTGTATGTCACTAGCTAGGTACAGTACTACAGTCTCTAGTGCACCCACATGCATGTATTTTTGTGGCTGTGTTTCTAGGCGAGGCAAAACATTCCCACGAAATCGGCATTGCAAGAAAGCCTGGGATGAGGCATCATATTTTATGTTTACTGGCTGATGTTTGTGTCTTTTAAGATGCTCATAACCAGGAAAAGTTCTTGCACACACTCATTTTAAACTTGCATACGCGCACACACTCATTTTAAACTTGCATAACCCTGCATCAGTGTTTGCTTCAGAAGAACACTTCGACTAGTTCCACCAGTCTTGTCTTGCCATTCGCAATCAGTGATGCCACAAGTTGTCTGCAGAACAATGTACAGGGCAGCCGTGCCTGTTTTCAGGACGCTTTGCGAATTTTCATGCACTAATAAAGTACTGCTGCTGCAAGTCGCATATTATTTGTATTCACAACACTGCAATTACCGATGCTGGCCAACTTGCTTTTGCACTTTAGTGTCTCTTTAGGCGTCTATAGTGTCCGTAAAACCATTAGGTCCCTCCTGGGCAGATGTACTGAACTATGCTCCTGTGCTATGTCGCTTGTGCATCCCAGTAGATTTACTTCCTCTTTCTCTCTTTTTAAGCATAGCAGCAACCTTTGAGGTGCAAAAAGTGTCGAAACATGAAAAAGTTCAGTGTAGTTTTTTGTGCTTAAAATGAGAGCTACTGTATTTACTCTCATAATGAACCCTCCCCCCACTTTTCTTGTTGAGAATTTACTTTTTTGTCACTGAATAAAAAATGCAGCGGGAATATGTCTTATTTTAAGCATGGTTGCTGATGCTGTAGGCGATCACAGTAACGTGATATCGTGCTACAGTACGCGCAGAAATGCTAAAAATGCATTCCAAGAAAAAGAAATCTCATCCGTAGCCGGAGACGTGAGCGCGAATGCCGCGGCTTACAATTTAAAAATTGCGCGTTTGCGGTGCGCCACCTGTTGAATGCAAAACAAACCTTGCGCCATAAAAACGTTGCGGTGTGCGAAGTTTGAACAAAGCACCAAACGTACTCCGCACTCCTTCCCTGCTATTTGATGTTTAGGCTGGTTCTGCCGGCGTGCGAACAAAGCAGTAAACGTACTCCGCACTCCTCTGCTCTTGTTTAGGGCTCGTTCACGGCACCAGCAGCATCAGTGGCGTAGAGTTTGCTGCAATTTTACGGTTTTTTTCTAGTTCGACGGCGAAGTAGCAGTTAATTTCTTCAGCCGTTGTGACGTGCGCGGGCGCGACCAACCTTTCTAGTTAGACTGCAAAGCCAGCGTCGATAACGTGGACGTGCTTCGTGCGGGGATGCGTACGCATGGCTGACTACTACGGCGAGGCAACCGTGCGACCGTGCGTCGTGGATCGTCGACTGGGAGCCCCCAACCCAACGAGGTACCATAGATGCTCTTCGGCAGTGTCTTTATTTATTCAGGCAAGGTCCTCGGAGGCGTTGCCATATCACCCCCCTACCCGACCTGGTAAAATCAAGACAGACTGATCAGTTGCAGTTGCGAAGCTACACCAGCGAGTTTTTTTTTTTTTTTTGCTACGCATTTATTACAGTAGCGGTGGCTTAAAAATCTGGTTACTACTGATAACACTTGCTTCCGTCACGCTGAACAACGCCACGGGTCAATCATCGATGCCGCCGTCTTTCACGCTCAATTTCAAAGGGAAGAACAGCTGAACTTCGTTGTATGTTCTCTTGGCCGAGGTGAAAGAACATATAGTTTAAATTACATTACATTGAGTTGGGCTGGGATTTTTTGACCACGATTTGAAGCACCCGTGCAAAAACAATCCGCATTTCACTTCATGTTCAAATTAATTTATTTTTCCTTACGTAAGATTAAACAATATCAGAATAATGTGTGATGTAATTAATTCTAATTCACAAACAAATAACGCTTCATAGTATGGTCCGAGCAAAAACAGTCAAGCATGTGTGTCATGCTTTTAACATTTTCACAGATGAATGATTTTTAGCCAATTATCTCCTGCCCCCTTCGGTCTATACGCCTCGAGCGCGGCCTGTAGGGGCGCCACTGAAATCCCCCTAGCGGCCCGTTTCGAAAGCAGGCGCGGGAGTCCCCGGCCCGCTCCCCCCTGTCGCCGTTGCTTTTGGGGCTCGTTCAAGACATCGATTTACCGTTTGTCCGCGTTCGAAATACCGAATAACGTGGAGCAGGCACTCTGTTTGCAAGCCTGGTGTGTTCACGAGAGTATAAACGTTTATGACGCGATCTTAGAAAGATCTATATGAGCGCCGGGCGTGTGTCACAGGCCGGCGTCCCGAAGCCAGCATTTGCATGCAGCTGATTGCAATTCCGCTGCCCTGAAATTTAGTGACAGTGTCTCCGTAAGCAGTGTTTCCTCCGATGGTCATGTTGCGGCCATACACACTATGATGTAAATCGACTTTGTGCACTACAAAATCCAGCGGAGCACTCGGGTATATACCTGACAGCACGCAAGTTACGCCTGCCAATATCACATATCAGATATTGGTCAGTACCCTGAACAAGCCAATGCGGCGTAAATTTCGCAAACATTGTACCAAAGAAGTACGATGGATAATGCAAAATTACACTCCGGGGTCAGCACACGACGGCAAATTTAACGCTGGGTCGTACGTAGGTGAGCGCTCGCTAAGAATTCATCTGTTACATTTATCCTCCACGAGAAGCGCGAAGATGGGCTTATAGAGTAATCCGCGTCCGCGACCAAACTCTTCTTCGAAACATCGTCGTATGACACTGGGAGACTGCAGAATCTAGCATAAACGGAAATCAGAGACCCTTATCAGATACGACACTCTTCCAACGAGCCCGTGTGTACGAGATTTCGGCGCACGTTAAGGATCTCCAGGTGGTCAAAATTAATCCGGAGCCGTCCACTACGGCGTGCCTCATCGTCTCCGTTGCGTCGGCGCGTTAAACCCTGCAATCAATCAACCAACTCTTTCAACGACACCTCGTATTTCTTGTGAACTGCTTACACTATATTCTTCAAAAAATGCGTCCGCCGAATGATCAGCCGTTCGTTGAAGGCGAAAAACAAACGAAAAGTGAACACGCAGTTGTGTGTGTGATTAATAAAACGTTCATTTGTTGATTACGCTCCGCATTTGTAAACAACGACAGTTGAGCGTCCTCCTCCTTACCCCCCCCCCCATGTCTAGCGAAATATCAGTGCATTTCGCATCTAGTTGGTCTGGTGAATACTACCTTGCTCAAACAAACGTCTTTAGCATTTCAGAAGCTGCACTCGGTTTTTTTTTTATTCCCGTACGACTATTCTATTTATTGCTCCTGACTTGCAAACCATTCATTTTCCCGTGGTCATTAACATATACCTTGGTTCTTACCATAAGGCATGCATGAGTGGGCACGTATCTGACAATGCACAGCCTTTGAGTGTACTTAACATTTTCGCGTGGCTTATACATATTCCCATAAAAGGTACAAGTTTTTGTACGCTGTTGGGTTATCACATCCCCGAAACATATTTTTCTACGACGTACATATTCGAAGCAAAGCCGCATTTGTTGTCTGCGCTGCAAAACGAACCAACCTCTTACGGTGCCAATATCAGGTCTAAACGAGGTGACAATAAATAGAATTCACTTGTGCTGACGTGTTCGAAGGTGACAGCGGTGATATGCCGCTGCCGTCACCGACGCCCGCAAGAGCGGCCAAGAAGCGCGCAGAACCGCCTCCCCGGGTAGCTCTTGTTGGCGTTCGAGCGCTCTACCAAGACGCCGCTGTTTTTTTTAAGCGCCCTACACGTGCAGTTAGCTTACAGACGTCACCTTAACAAGTTGTTTAGTGCGCGGAAAGGCAAAGAGAAGCGAAAGAGAACCAAAACACTGCATGACCACCTATCAGCCACGCAGCGCTAATCCCGCAAACGCCGCGGAGAAGTGGCGGCAGGCGGCGCAGCAATCGCGAATCTCGAGGCGTATAAAGGGGCACCCCTTGCTGAGGAGGAAAAAAAGACCAACTGAAAATGCTTTAAAAGAGGCTTTAAACGTGTCGTGTTATTACGTCTTCAGTGGATTTAAACGTAACCGAAATGTGGGAAGCATATAACTGTCCTATTTTGGAGAGAATTGTGTTTATGCAAGAGCATAACATGCAACTGTTCCGCTTCGATTTCGTGAGCGATTGAGCAAGTTTTTTTTTTTTTTTGCTTGGTACCAACACAAATTTTCCTAAAACGCCATTTTTCATACATGGGAAAATTAAGTGAAAGGCGAGTGCTAAACCTGTACAATTTCTTATTCCGCGAAGTAGATCAGAACATGACTTGGAGGCACATCTTTAATACAGTATGCGCATCACCTTGGAACTTCAGCATTTCTTAGTTGTCTGATTGTGAAACTTGTCAGATGAAGTAGGTAATTGAAGTAAAAAAAACATTTGCAGGTTACAGATTGCATATCTGGTTCTCAATAATATTCTCACAACTAAAATAATTCATAATATTACCGTTTAACACGTTTGTGTTTCATAAAATTGTAATTTAAGTAAAAAAATATATTGCAGGTTAGTCATTGTATATCAAGCTTTAAATAATATTTTGAGAATTGAGATAATTTGTGATATTCTCTTTTTACAGGTTTGTGTTCCACAAGGAGTGAAGGTGTCAGCACAGAAGCTTGAACGAAACTGCCGGAAAGCATTCTACTACTGCTAAGCATTTGTAGATGTCAAAATTAGGAAGTCACAAAAGCAACTCAGCAGAACGACCCATTCCTCAACTGGCCAGTCTCGCCGACTGCTGTCATCAAGCTGCATGAGGTGCTCAACCACGGGCTCGACTGCGCCGATGGGCTTCGCCTTCTAAAACCCACATCGGACAAAAGTGCCGCATTCTTCCGCTACTTTCAAGATGATACGACCCCAGCAGCCGCACTAGCTCCTCATAAAACGAAGCTGGCAAGGCAGGAGGACGGTGAGGGCCTGCTCGCTAGCAGCGCTGTAAATCCCCCAGTCAGCACCGTCTACCACTGGTTCTGCGGGTGGCGGAGAGGGCAGTATGGCGACGAAGGAGTGAGCCCCCTCACTAAGCTGGACAGAAGAGCACCAAATCACGTTGAACATTGTAAGTAGCTATGTACCCCAGCACACTCCATATATTGCTACTTTTATGTGACCTGTGCCAACGTTTATGCAAACATGGTATCTCTCTCAGTTTAATTTTCAGCTTCAAGCAAGCTATCATGCAGTGTAGACGGAAAGCTATCGCAGAAACTCTGTTCTGCAGTGTTGAATTCTCTAATTCGGGAGAAAGGCAGCGATGAGCACATGCACAGCCACGGCGCACTTAACTAGACTTGTCTGATGCACCTGTCCTAATGAAGATGGCACAGCCTGACTGTGAAAGCCTGTGCTTGTAAAACTACTTTTAAATTATGGCCCAGACGTTCGTATGTCTCAGTACATACCTTCGCTCTACTATTTTTGTTCCACTTAGAAGGAATAAATGGGCGTGTGGTATTCGCCACAACAGTGCAGCTCATAATACATCTTTATACGTGGCACAGCTAACAGCAGCCTGGCGTGGGAGCAATGCGCAATTTGAATCAAATTCAATGTGAAGTGAATTTTCACTATTCACATTTGAAAATAATTCATTTGCAGTAATCTTTTGCCATTTACATTCGAATATATGTAATTCGCGGTTGGTTTCTACTATTCGTATTTGAGAATATTCGATCTGATTCACAGTCAGTTTTCACTATTCCTAACTGTTTACAGCATGTCTGGAGGGGGCATTCAGGAAGCTTGACTGGGAAAGCAAACACAGGACAACTCCCAAGAAGCCAGCACCAGCACACCCACAGGGCAAGGCCAACCGGTGGCAGCAGAGCCTGAACAGCAGCAGCTGCCTATGGATACCGAGCCACAGCTGGAGGCCCAGGGCTCAACTGGAAGCAGTCACCAACGTGAGGTGTTGAGGTGTGGCTTGTGCTCGTGCATTTATTTGAGCAAAGCCTAATAATTGTGACCCTTACTCCAGTTACTGGACACCTAGGTAGCAACTAGACACCTGAACAAGATCTGTTTCTCAGCAACACACTCCACTTTTGGCAAGAGCTACCTATTTTATAACCACGTGCATGCATTTTTTCAGGGGTCCCTTGTGGTAAAATTTATTTTTACGAAGGTACAATTGCAGGAGCTAAGTAGAAGAAGGCTACAGGATGCCAAAAAAGACACTCCAAAAATTAAGGCAATCCAACATGACTGCGTAGCATCATAGCAGAAGCAAGACGAACAAGTTTTTCCAATGCATGTAAAGGGGAGCAAGAATGAAGTAGTATTCATATGTCACAGCTAGTGTGAAATTTTGTATGCTGGCTGTCGTATGTCTTCCGAGGCCCTTTCTGACGCAGGGAGGGTACTAAGAGGAGGAGGAATAAACTTTCATTAAACAGCACTGTGCTGGTGTTAGGGGCCCCCACCAGGTGTGACAGTCTTCAGCCCAGCTTAAAAGAAGAAGTGTTAAACACACTCTGCCAGGATCCAATCTCATACCATTAGATACGTAGTCAGTTGCACAGTGCAAGTTTTTGAGATGTAAAATTTTACATTCTGGTCTTAATGTTTTTTCTGTGTGTTTCGCTGAATAGTCCTTGTATGCCACTAAGGCCCTGTGAATAAAAAGGTGCCTTGCGAAAGCGCTAGGTCAGGGGCTCTCAAGTAAGGCTTTGAGGAACCCTGGGATTTTGAAGAGGCGTTGCTTGGGTTCTGTGAGACTAAAGTGACTATGGTGTTGTGCTGCTGAGCCCAAGGACATGGGTTCGATACCGGCTGCGGTAGCAATTTTCCTGATAGAAGTGAAAAGCGAAAGAGTCTGTGTGTCGAGATTTCGGCGCACGTTAACTCTTCCTAGCTGTTCCTAGGTGACCAAAATTAAACCCCAGCTGTCTCCACTACAGCGCGCCTCATAAGCAAGGTGTAGTTTCGGTACTTTAAACCTTGCAGTCAATCAATCAATCAGTCATTATTATGTAACTGAACATGGCACTAAACAAAGCTTTTTCTTGTGTTTTATTTTAGTTCAATGAATGCATTAATGTTTGTGAAACTAATCTGTAAATACCTGCGTAGTATTCTCTGGTCCAAAGTGGTTATCTAAGCTTGGCAGGGGAAGGTGAGTTCTGTGAACATTTTTCTGCCCTAATGGGTTTCCCGGTAGGCCCATAGTTGAATACCTACGGAACACCCTTATTACTTCAGCAGTGCAAAGAAGACAATAGTAAAGATAGGAGATGCAACAAATTTTGAGTAAATCTGTGGTATATCCTGAACAAATTTTTCGTAGGACACTGCGGAGCTGCAAAAGATCTACGAGGAGTGGTGGCGCCAGCCTTCCCTAGCTGCTGGCAACCCATATTATGCCACTGCCCTTCAGCAGCTGCTGCGACAGATGCACAAGATCAGAAAGGAGCCCCAGGAAGGAGCCTGCCCATGAAGGCAGGCTTCACCAGCGCCCGGAGGTGCGGCTGTACCGTCAAGGTCCAGCCCACAAGCATTGCCAGGCGTTGCTCTGGGGTCAACCGGGGACCAGGTAGAGTGCCTGCTGGCCAAGAGCTCGGCTAGCAAGAAGGTCAAGCGGTCCTCACGCCCTGAACCTCAGCGTCAGAGATGGGGTGCCGCACGCCAAAGCTCTCGGACTACAGAAGGGTGCCCCTTGTGTGGGCCTCTTCATTTAGGGTTATGTTTTCTCCGGAGGTGTGTGAATGGCACTACAAGTCGTAAATGAATAGTGAAAACTCACGGGAAATCAACTCCAATATTTTTAAATGCACATGTCTCGGCATTAAAGGCCAACTGCACTCAAATTTTTTTTTTGTCCAAATAAGCAGTCTAAGCTCTTAAAATCACCTTGGCGAAATCCTGAGCTTCGCAAGCACACTGCACACTAGGTACCATCGTTCAAAGTAGCTCCATGCAGACGACGTTTGCACCTGGTGGAGAGTTGCGGAAACAAGTTCCGAGCTGCCTGTGACGGAGGTTGGGGAACCTGCCCCGTGAAGCTCGCATTTCTCCGGCGACTTGCAGGGCGCTCCGCCAGGTGCAAGGATGTGCTCGCCCGGGGTTTCTCTGCTACACCAGCGCGCTGTGCCGCCGTCGCCATCACATGTTTAAACTAACCGCATAGGCAGGCGTATCCGCCATTTTTTTTTTCAATGTAAAAAAAAAGAAAGAAAGATGAGAAGCCTACAAACTATTCACGCGCTTGCGAATGTCTTGGTGTTAGCAAACCTCTTTTTACTTAAAAATAAAATGTTTACTCAAAGATAAAAATAGCGCGAAATGAGCACATGCCTTACATTTGTCATTCCTATTGCATTTACCACAGAAAAAACAAGATATTTTATAACTTTTTGGCCGCTTGCATCCCGCGTCTAATATGGGCCATATTTGGGCTGGCCCAACGCCACCTCTATCCTTTAGACCTTTTCAAAAGTTTGACGACCTAAATAGAGTTGTTGTACACGCGGCTATAAACGCTTGTGTGACTTTTGCCTCACTCGCTAAGTGAGCCAAAATCAGCCTTTCTCTAAGTAACAAATACATCAGCACAAATATCGGCCGTCGTCTTCGTCAAGTGCGAAAACTAACGAAACTTCTCCTCTCCTAAATAATAAACTAGATTTTTAAAAGTTCAATTCCCAAGTGAAGTATTTACTTTGAGTGTTAGATTTAGTTTATTTGAAAGTAAAATTTTTTCAGCAGCACCTGTCTCTGGTTAAAGTAGAAAACAGTGGCAGATAGGAAATGTTTTCGTGCTTTAGTGCATCATTTAGCTGTGGAAGCTGGTTTATCGTTTTAGATCCGTTTTATAATTCGTTTCCTGATGGGCAGCAAGGCAAAAAATACTGGGTTGATATTCACGAAGCTGTTTGCACATAATGTATGGTAAAAATAGTGATCGATCGCAGCCCGCGTGCGGTTTGTTCCCTTCAAAGAGAGAGATGTGATAGCTGAAGCGTCGGCTATAACAAAAGCTCCTTTTCGAAATCGTACGGGCAAGTAGCGTTGTAAATCAGGGTCCGCTTTTTTAGTAAACTATGCTGTTGGGCTAGTTGGTTCATTGCTTAAGGAAAATCGAGCGCTACAAACGAGAACAGAAAAAACGAAGAACGACGAGACAGATGCGCTACTAACAACTGATTTATTCCAAGGAAAGACAGCGATATAAGTAGCTTGTCTACAAACGCACAAACATACACAAAGGATAATAGATCTGAAAAAGATACTATAAAAACAAAATAGCCACAGCTGAAGACAATAATCACACCTTTTTATCGCATGTTGTCTAGGATCCGGTACTCCTTCGAAAACAGGGATAGCGATGCTTCACTGATACAGCCTGCGCTGTTTTTTTTTTTGAATAAAATACGCTTCGCGCAGTTCTTGCGCCACGGTGTCACGACTCTTTCCGATAATGATTGTCTCTGTCAGTCTCGGAAGGCATCCTTTGCCACACTCGCGGTAGTGATGAGGCAAATGCGACCCGGTGCCATTCTTCATGGAAAGATCATGTTCCCTGAGGCGGTCATTTACGCATCGGCTGGTTTGTCTGATGTACACCTTACCGCAGAAGCAGTCATCGAAGTATCTCGGGAACACCTTGGGTATCTGCTAAAATAATTCCAATGCCTTGTTTTAAATTGCTTCCATTGTAATATTTGCAGTCGTGACTGAAATAGATGCTCCCATAGCGGTACCGAAAACTTGCCTGTAGAATTCGCTTTTGTGCGAGAAGCAAGCGTTAGACAGGCAAAACAGTAGCAAGGTGCAGAGCTCAGTGACATCGAACGGCGTGCGATACACTAATGTCATGTCCTTGTGGAGGAACTGCCTGGAAGTGGAGCCCTTGCTCGTGTCTTCAGAAAACGTGGTGTGCAGATCGCGCATGTGCAAGCAAGCAAGCTCAAGGGTGACTTGCTTAACATAAAGGATCCTCCCTCGGCAACGTTTCCCTGGTGTGGTCTACAAAATCCCATGCGCCGACTGCGAATTGGTATACATTGGTGAAAGCGGAAATTTTTGCCGGCGTCTTAAAGGCCAACTGCACTCAAATTTTGTTTTGTCCAAATAAGTAGTATATGCCCTTAAAATCACCATGGCGAAATCCTTAGCTTCGTAATCACAGAGAGCGCTAGGTACCGCCGTTCAAAGTACCTCCGAGCAGACGACGTTTGCACCTGGCGGAGAGTCGCCGTAACAAGTTCCGAGCGGCCTGTGACGGAGGTTGGGGAACCTGTCCCGTGAAGCTCGCGCTTCTCCGGCGACTTGCAGGGCGCTCCGCCGGGCGCAGGGATGCGTTCGCCCGGGGTTTCTCTGCTACACCATCGCGCTGTACCGGCGTCGCCATCAAATGTTTAAACTAACCGCATAAGCAGTAATATCCCCCATTTTTCTCAATGCAAAAAAAAAATGATTAGAAGCCTAAACCTATCCAGGCGCTTGCGAACGTGTTGGAATTAGCAAAACTCTTTTTACTTGAAAATAATATTTTTACTCAAAGAAAAAAATAGCGCGAAAGGAGCACTTGCCTTACATTTGTCATTCCTATTGCATTTACCACAGAAAAAAAAGTTTATTATAAATTATTGACCACTTGCACTTCCGCGTCCAATATTGGCCTCATTTGGGCTGGCCCAACGCCACCTCTATCCTTTAGACATTTGCAAAAGTTTTACGACCCAAATAGAGTTCTTGTACACGCGGCTATAAACATTTGTGCGACTTTTGTCTCCCTAGCTAAGTGAACCAAAATCAGCCTTTCTCGTAGTAACAAATACATCCGCACAAATATTGGCCGTCGTATTTGGGAAGTGCGAAAACTAAACTGCTCCTCTCCTAGACAATAGATTATATTTTTGTTCGATTCCCAAGTGAAGTATTTACTTTGAGCGTTAGATTTAGTTTATTTGAAAGTAAAACGTTTTCAACAGTACCTGTCTCTGGTTAAAGTAGAAAACAGCGGTAGATAGGAAGTGTTTTCGTGTTTTGGTGCGTCATTTAGCTCTGGAGGAGGGCTTATAGTTTCAGATCCCTTTTATAATTCGATTCTCGATGTGCACACAGGGGAAAAAATACTGGGCCGATATTCACGAAGCTGTTTGTATGTAGATAGTAGAAATAGTGCTTTATCTCCGCCCGCGTGCGATTTGTTCCCTTCTGAGAGGGCGACGTGATATCCGAGGGGTCGGCTATAATAAAAGCTGCTTTTCGATATCGTATCTGAGCAAATATCTCTTTAAATCAGGGTCCGTTTTTTACTTGCAATGCCGAAAATTGCTATTCCGGCAGTTATTATGATGGAAAAAATTACTGTCGGGTGGTCTACTTCATCTCGATTGATAGCAACGGGATGCCGGAATTGCGCCAAACTCCATTATCATGGGCAAACGTTAGTGGAAGTTCTTCTGTGGAAATAAAAAAGCGAAACGCGGCGCTACCACGCGCATTTGAAGGCGGCTCTGAGCGGCCGCCGGCTCTGTCGCGGTCGCTTCCGTTCCCTCACGTACGTCACGTCCGGCCGCCGCTACGGTCACCTTTTCTATTGAGTTTCGGTTCCGAAAACGCGAATGTCGCGAGCCGTTTGCGTCGCGCGCGTTGATGTTTGAAGCGCAGTATTTTGCATTTCGCACCCTTTTTATATGAACTGTTAGGTGACATTATTTTTACGTTGTCGAAAATTTGAGTGCAGTTGGCCTTTAAACAGCACAAAAATGACGTCACCAAGGGCCACACCGTGACGAATGCACTTGCAGAGCATGCCGAGAAGATGGGCCACAAGATAGAGTGAGTGGGACCACGCGCGCATCATAGCCACGGAGTGGAGTGGATAAACTTTATTAAGACGAGCTTCAGGTGCCCACCAGGTGGGGGGCCTCCTGTAGTCCGGGAAGCCCTGGTCCGCGCTGGCTGCCCTAGCCCTCTCCGCCAGGATACGCTGGACTGAGAGGTCGGAGCTGGCCAGCTGGTCCGCCCACTGCTCGTACGTTGGGTGAGGATTTGGGGTAAGAGATGGGGTTTTCTGACACTCCCATACCATGTGGTACAGGGTGCCTGGTTGGTGACAGAAATTACACGTTGAGTAGTAGAGGGTGGGGTACATGGCATGGAGGAAAGGCAGTCGCCTGTGCTCTGGATAAATGGGGATGTGGTGGCGGGAAGCGTCGTCGTTCGTGGCGGTAATGGGCGAGGATGTCCGCGTATGAATTCAGAGTAGCGGGCTTGGGAGAGCGAAGGGGCTGTGTGACTTCGCCTTCTTGAGAAACGGCTCGGTGTGTATGAACGCGGGCAGCGGCGTGTGCCGCCTCGTTCCCCTTGAAGGACTCATGTCCGGGGGTCCAGATGATGTGCATTTCCGGGAGCTGGTGCACACTTTGCAGAATTTTTAAGGCCGTGGGTGTTATTCGACCTAGCAGGAAGTTGCGGCAGGCGGATTATAGTGAAGTAGTCGTTTCCAGTGGTGGCGGCTAGAGCGATGGCAAGTCCTTCTGCTGCCTCAATAGATGTCGTGTGTACTGTAGCGGCCGTCAGTTCTGCACTGTTGGCTCCGGTGACACTCACGGCATGTTCCGGTTGTTGGTGGTATGGAGAGGAGGCATCCGTGTAACGAGTACAGGGAGAGTTGGGGAAGCGTTTTTTAAGGGCTCGTATCCGGGCTTCTCGGCGTGCCTTGTTATAGATGGGGTGCATATTTCTGGGAATGGGTGCGATTGTGATGTACTGTCGGATGGTTAGAGGGATGCGTTGCCTCTGTTCGCATTTTGGGGAAGGCCTGTAGCCGAGCCAGGTAAGTGTAGCCCTGCCGGTTGGCGTGAGCTTAAGTCGCGTGAATTGGGAGATGCGATGAGCTTCTTCCAGTTCCTCCCATGTATTATGGATGCCGAGCTGTAAAGTTTTCTTGTTGCTATTTTTGGAGGCAGTCCAAGGGCGGCCTCGTAGGCCTGGCGTATGGCGATGTTTAGCTTTTCTTTCTCTGCGGGTTTCAGGGCCAAATACGGTGGCGTAACCTGGCTAATAAGGAGGGCGTGAATGATGCGCAGGCTGTCAGCTTCTTGTAGCCCAAGTCGCTGATGGGAGATCCTGCGGATGAGGTGAATGAGCTGGTCAAGAGTCCGTTGCAAGGGAAGGATAGTCTGAGCGCCTGAGCCATCTTTTGGTATGGTGAGGCCTATTATGCGTAGGAGTGGGACATTGGGGACGCGTTGCTCATTAATGGTAAGTTCTGGATCTGGTATGGGATCTGGACGCTTCTTATATGTCCTTTTGCACAGGGTTAGAAGGGCAGATTTTTCGGGGGCACAATCGAGTCCTCGGGCTTTCAGGTATTGTTGGGTGACCTGAATGGCTGCTTGAAGTGCATCTTGCTGGTCGCCCGGAGATCCAGTGGGGACCCAGAGCGTTAGGTCGTCCGCGTATATTGCGTGGCGAAGATTCGGGATGGCTTTTAGTAGGGGTGGCAAGTCTTTCATTATGAGGTTGAATAGTATTTGGGATACTACCAACCCCTGCGGAGTGCCCTTTGGCAGGGTTTTAAATGCGTCGGATCGACGGTGCCCGATGCCCACTGTTGCTGTGTGCTGGGTTAGAAAGGAGACAAAGTATTGGAATGTGCGCTCGCCACAGTTTGTAGATGCGAGGCCTTGAAGGATGGCTTGGTGAGAAACGTTGTCGAATTCCCCCTTAATGTCAAGGGCCAAGATGGACCGCTTGCTGTGGCTATTAAAGTCGTCCAGCACTTCCTCCTTAAGCTGAAGTAGTATGTCTTGGGTTGACAGATGTGGGCGGAAGCCGTACATCGTGTCAGGGAAGTAGCCGTTGTCTTCAACGTGGGGCGAGAGCCGGTTGTAAACCAGGTGTTCAAACAATTTGCCGACACATGAGGTCAGAGAAATAGGCCTCAGATTCTTGGAGTTCAAGGGTTTGCCGGGCTTGGGGATGAAAGTGACGTCTGCGTGTTTCCACTGTGGGGGCAAGGAACCCGCCAGCCAGCACTCATTGATGTAGACTAGAAGATTTTCTAGGACGGCATGGTCGAGGTTTCGCAATAATTTGTTAGGGATTTTGTCTCGACCCGGAGTGGTGTTTCGGGTAAGGTTGTACGCTGCCGCCTCGATTTCAGCAATGGAGAACGGCTCATCCATTTTGGGATTCGGATCGCCTGTGTAGTCAGGTGCCTGGGTGGGTTGGACATGAGGTGGGGGCGCCAAGGCTTGCTTAATAAGTTCGTCCAACAAGTCTTCTTCTGTGCCCGGGTAATTGTGGATTAATCGGCGAAGCTGGTCTGCTGCGACCGCCTTATATTCACCGGGGCCCATAAGGGAACGGAGCAGGTGCCATGTGCGGCGGGTTCCCAGCGTTCCTTGCAGCTTGTTGCAGAACTGCGTCCAGTTGTGCTGGCTCAGCTCACGGGCGTACACTTCAGCTTCTGCCGTAATTCCCGCAATGCAGATCTTCAGCTTGCGGTTCGTCTTGTTCTTTTTCCACCGCCTGATTAGCCCTCTACGGGCGTCCCAGAGGTGGAGGAGATAGGCATCGATGGCTGGGTTATCCTGCGTAAGGGAAAGTTCCTTGGCGTGTTTTCTTGCCTCTTGAATGAGCTTGGTAGCCCATTCCTCGAGACTGTTATCCGATCAGCGGGGGTGGTTTCTCGGAAGTTCTTCCAATTTGTTATGCACGCAGTGCCAATTTTTTGGCTGCTCGCTCTTTGATGGGAGATTTGTGACTGAATTATGTAGTGGTCGCCGGGAAAGAATATCGCAACGAGGCTCAATCTTGAATCGCTAATAATTCAGACAACAAGCAACACAATCAACAGATCATCTGGCACTCTAAACCATGTGTACTCCCGTACATTACGTCATGCACTCAACGCTACTTAGGAGCCTGCTGCTAAGCCATCAATCCATTATGAACAAGGGATCCATACGGATCCTGAAACGTCAATTTTGTTGCAACATTTATACAAATGCCTTTACCTGACCCTGGTATTCCGTCGAACTCTCGACAAAGACAGAGATTGGCTTATAGGTTTATAGATGACGCAGCTACACTCTCACACCTACTGACAGTGCTCCTTGGGAATGCCACATCAAAGGGAACATTAAGGCGTCTCTCGCAGCAGAGCGCACATGCAGCAAGCTACTCTGTGAAGCACAGCTCAATGGGTAGGCCACGCATCACACATAAAACAGCAACTGTATGTCACAGCTTTGCTTGTTAATCATCTGTACAGACTGTGTAGGTGAATTTTTTTGCCAATGCACTTAGTGAGAGATGTTGCTGTGCTTTGTTTGTGTGGGTGCTGCTACAATTGCTGAAGTTGTTAATGTGAATGTACTGAGTGATAGGAGTATGCATATGACTGAAGTTGTGTTTTTATGGTTCGCATAATGCCACCTTTTTAAGGCTAGGACGCAGGCTCCTGCTTGTGATTCTTGCTTTTGATGTTTTGTACTTGCATATCTTTGTGGTGCAAACAAATAAACATTGTTGCAAGTCAAGCACTTGTCGTGTCCTTCTTTCAGGCCTGTGGGCAGCAGAAATGCCACAAGGTGTAATATGCGCAGAATGTAGCTCACTCATTTCAAGCACGAAGAACTACACTGAACTTTTTCATGTTTCGACACTTTTTGCACCTCAAAGGTTGCTGCTATGCTTAAAAAGAGAGAAAGAGGAAGTAAATATATTGGGATGCAAAAGCGACATAGCACAGGAGCATAGTTCAGCACATCTGCCCAGGAGGGACCTAATGGATTTACGGTACAATACAGACGCCTAAAGAGACACTAAGGTGCAAAAGCAAGTTGGCCAGCATCAGTAATTACAGTGTTGTGAATACAAATAATATGCCACTTGCAGCAGCAGTACTTTATTAGTGCATGAAAATTCCCAAAGTGGCGTGAAAACAGGCACGGCTGCCCCATATATTGTTCTGCACGACAACTTGTGACATTACTAATTGCGGATGTCAAGACATGACTGGTGGAACTAGTCGAAGCGTTCTTCTGAAGCAAACACTGATGCAGGGATATGAATGTGTGCAAGAACTTTTCCTGGTCTTGTGCTTCTTAAAAGACAAAAACCTCATCTAGCAAACATAAAATATGATGCCTCATCCCACACTTTGTTGCAGTGTCGATTTCATCAGAATGTTTTGCCTTGCCTACAAGCACAGCCACAAAAATGCATGCATGTGGGTGCACTAGAGACTGTAGTACTGTACCTAGCTAGTGACTTAGCGCATACAGATAAAGCAGCTAGTGACAGCAGGGGATTATGAGCACAATCAGCAGGAAACAAGACGGCTGTGAAATGCTTTGATCAATGGCGCAGGCATGTTCGCGTAGCAGCTTTTCCTAGGTGGTGCCACTGCGGGCGTTCCTAGGGAAGCTTTGCCGATGTCATAATGCCCTGCCAGCAAAGAGATGGGGCTGGGTGGCCTATTTTGCTGTACGCCGCCACACCAAGGTAGCATTAGGTAGAATGTAACAGAATGACAGAACGTAACTTTGAAAAATGAAGGGTAATCAGACAAGTTTTTAAGAAGGCAGTAACAACTGAATAGTCGGGCTTGGCTTGCTCTGGGCGCTTTGTGACGTGCCCTGATATGTTTCCAAAAAGCGAAAGAGAAAAAGCCAGTTCGATGAATAAAAGAAAAAGCTTTGAAAAATTGTGGTTTTTCTGGCAGACCAACTTTTACAGCCAGTTCAGCACTGTTAGCTGGCCTGCAGCAACACATGCATGTACACTTCACTCTTAAAAGAGTGTCTCGTGCGCAAATTCAGCGTACAGCAGACCGATTGCAAAGCGTGGGTGTTAGCAAGTTTGTCACATAGCCTTTGATGTGATGACTATTGCATTATAATGACCAGTTTCCCAAATATGCTTCCAGAAGTGAGCATTTTTAAGCAATTCTGCTCTCACCATGTGAACTGCACGACAGGTGAAAACAATGGCTACCGTGGCTGTAGCCAAAGAAAACGGGGGGCGAAATTTGATTAAGCACCGGACAACACATTTAGCAACGGAAGCACACACCAAAGGCCACAATGAAGACATGAGGAAACGTAGAGTGCTGAAGTTTACAAGACGACCACAGAATAAAGGGACAAACGAAACGCTTGGTGTGATTCGTTTGCTCCTTTATTCTGTGGTCGTCTTTTAAACTTCAGCGCTCTGCTTTTCCTCATGTCTTCATACCAACTAGCCTAACACCCAAGGTTTACTGAATAACACAATTAAAGGTCATCCTGCCTGATGGAGGCAACGCATGTGAGCAATAGTAAATCACTGAAGGACTCTGGCCAGATATCATTCCGCCTGACGAAACTTTAGGGAGTTCCAATTGCCGTGTCGTCAGCACGGAACGCTAGAAAAAAAATATATCTGAAGCAACACGGTTGTCTGCACTATCGCAGAAACAATCAGGGCAATTTTCGGGCCAAAGGTTAAGCTGATTCCATGTAGGGATGTAGGGTAAACGGTGCAGATCCACGTTTGACAAACAGCCGTTCCAACCACGCGGCGATTTGCGAACCGCCGAGGGCGTGAAATAGAGCAATAATAAATCACTGAAGGACTCTGGCCAGTTATCATTCCGCCTGACGAAACTTTAGGGAGTTCCAATTGCCGTCTCGTCAGCACGGAACGCTAGAAAAAAAATATATCTGAAGCAACACGGTTGTCTGCACCCGTGGTCTGCACTATCGCAGAAACAATCAGGGCACAAAATGCAATTTTCGGGCCAAAGGTTAAGCTGATTCCATGTAGGGTAAACAGTGCAGATCCACGTTTGACAAACAGCCGTTCCAACCACGCGGCGATTTGCGAACGGCTGAGGAGGCACTTCGAAATCCACAGCGGCGGGCAACACCTGACAATTAAAGGTTGACTTTATAACTTTTACAGCGGCGGTCGATCACCACAGGGTGAATGGTGTAGATCTAGATACACGCTCGAGAAACAACCGGTTCATATACACGGCGATTGGCGAACGGTTGAGGCACTTCGAAATCTACAGCAGCGGGCAACGCCTGAGAACGCGTAATCACGCACAGAGGCACGGTTGAAGCACTTCACGTAAGAGCATGAGGAGCGGATGCGGTAGCGCACACTGTGTATCCAAACCACGACCGGCTGTCGTGACCCAAACCACGACCGGCTTGATCCAAACACTTGCCGCTTCACGTAAGTGCATAAGCGGCGGGAAACACCTGTTGAGAACGCGAAATCCAACACAGGCACGGTTGAAGCACTCGTAACTTCGTTAGAATATGAATGATTAGGCGTTCAATCCACAGCGCGGCCGTCGCAGAAAGCGAAATACAACATGCCGATTGAAACACTTCACGTAACATGAGCACAGGCTAGCGCAGAGGGCACAGCTCCGGCGGCTCCGGCAGGTCCCAGAGCGCAGGGAGTGTGCACAACGGCGGAAAAGCCAAGCGCCCTTCGCCTTTCCCACTCGCACTCCTCCTTTTCTCTCTTTCGCGTCTGAGCGTCCGGGCAATTTATTTCACGCTTCCGGGCATGGTGCCGTCTTTCACGCACAACGCTCACCTCCAGTGGCGGAGAATCGCCCGTGCAGTGGCGCGGGAAACACGTTGAGTTTATTTGACGCTAGAAGGGGCACAAGTCTCCAAAAATGTATCTCACCTTCAACCACCTCGCAGAGGCACAACCGCGTTGTTTTTAACGAGCCACTGTCAGCGATCACTACATTTAGGCCTCGCGTCAGCGTGGCTCGAAGGTCGGTGACACGGAGGCGACGTTGCAGTCCGTCGCACGTCAGTCCAGGCTGGTTCCACAATGTTCGCAACGAGCTTCGGTTGTTGGGAAGCACTTCACATCCGTTCGCGCGGCCGCAAGTTCACACTGGCAATAAATTTTCGGGGACGCTGGAGCTCACACGACACACGACACCAACTAGCAGCCATTTTGTAAGGACGCGTAGAGGAGGAAGGGGTGAAGGAGGAGGAGAAGGAAATGGAGGAGGCATGGGAGTTTTTTATACTCCCATTAGGACAAACGCAGTAATCACAGCCAGATACTGCGTTTTGTGAAGAGGTACAACCGTGGTAAATGCGCTTATTTACGACGGCTTGTGGCCCCCGGTGTGAACTGGCAGTTTTTCCACCATCATACTACCACACGTGGGAGCAGGCCGCCTGTCGTGAGGAGTTTAAAAGACATATTCCAGCCAAGAAACTCCCATTCAGGCTAACTTGTGTTTTGTGTGTGGATCTCGAACGGGACTTAGTCCGGGACCTGGATCTTCCGCTCGAACCTCGACCCGCCGTTTCCCGGCGGCGGTTGCCGCCGCCGCCGCCGCCGCCGCCGCCGCCCCCGGATCGTGACTTCGATCGAGAGCGGCTCTGGCGGCCGCCGCCGTTGCTGCTGCGGACCGGCGTCTGGGACCGGCCCCGTTGCGAAGAAGCGCTACGTTGGGATCGCCCTGTAGGACCTCTTTTGCCATGCTTTTTGTCCTCGTTGTCTTCTTCCGCCCGGCGCCGTTCCCAGCGCCGTCGACGGACGACGTAAGGCGTTTTGAATCTTGCCTTGAAAGCCTTGTCGGCGGTGAGATGTTTCCCCCCGCACAGGCCACACTTGGGTACGCACTTGTGGTCTTCTCCGGGGTTGGCGATACCGCAGCCCCGGCAAATCTTGTCTTGAGGATTTGGGCACACGTCCATCATGTGCCCCACTCGGCCGCATGCGTAGCACACGTCAATCTGCTTCCTGTGCAGGGTACACTCAATTAGCAGGTTCCCATACCGGACGTAGTTGGGCACTTTGTGTCCCTCGAAGGCGATCACCACCGACCTGGTCTTGCCGATGCAGTTCGCCTGCAACGCCGTGGGATTGTGCTTGTGCACGACTAAATCTTGTATTTCTTGGGCGGTGTCCTCCAGTGGGATGCCCCGTATTACTCCTTTCACTGTTCCGTAAGGGGCCGATTCGTACGCGCTGACTTCGTGGGACGTTCCCCGAATGTCGATAAACCAATTCTGTCTTTCACCTCGGCGCACACTAGCTTGTTAAACGAGCTATTTCCACGATGTGCTTTAGAAACGGTCTTGCCAAATCCAGCCCGCACTCTGACTTCGTTCAGCCATCAAGCCAAAAAAGTGCTAAGTACCGGAGGCCCTCAGCCCCTCCTAATATCGATCGCAGACAGCCTTCAAAAAACACGCACTAAGCCACAAACGTGTGAAGCCTCAGCGCGGAAGGTAGTTGTAAAAGCTCTTGAAAGCGGATGAAAGATGTTAAAAGCTGAAAGTTGTTCACAGGTGACGGTGCAATCTTAAAAAAAAGTGATGCAGAGGTGTAACGCAGAAGTCATGTTGTTTGCAGAAATTTTGTACGTGTTCATTTCAACTCACTTTCTGCAAACTGTATTCATCGCGTTTTCTATTTTTGCGTCTATTTTATTTTTGCCTCATTAGGCTGCATATTGAAATTGTTTGTGTTTGCTTGCTTAATACTTTTTTGACTTCCTTTGCACCACCGTTGAAGTCCATGTGCTGTCGGTGGGCACGTACAAATAAAGATGATGTTCATGATGGTGGTTTTGACGAAATTGGTGGTCTCGGGGTAGCGGCCCTTTGTCTAGCTGATGGCGGCACCGGATTAGCCTGCAGTGCACAAAGATGTCCCAATGAGCATTCTCGTGAAATGGCACTATGATTGAAGTGTATGGGGCTTGCAGGGGACTAAACTAGGAACTTGACACTTTTGAATAATGCAGCCACAGGCGGAGAGCTACCGCCTATGCCATGAAATATGCAAGAGTAATTTTAGAGTCCAACTGCACTCAAATTTCACCTCCGCCAAAGTTACTGTGAATGTACAGTACGTACCGCCGAATTAGCTGGGATGTTACTGGTAGCCCCGTGAAATGCGCCGTCAACAAGTTATAAACGTTTAAAATAGCTCCGTCGCAGGTGACATTGCACCTGCCGGGGAAACGCTCAAGCAGCCATGAAGCGGAAATTACAATGCGACCGGCGGGGTGCTTTTTTCTTTCGGCCACTCAAAAGAACCGGTCTAACTCCGATGGGCGCTTTTCTCCAAAGCCTGTTGCGAGGGGGAAGCGTTGCGCGCAAGTTTCCTCCGGCAGGCCGACTGTATGGTCCCAAAGCTTTCTAGGGACAATACCGGCCGCTCGGGCGCCGGCTGGGCCGGCTGCAACGTCACTTCAGCTTGCCGTAACGGCCGGGCTCTTCTCAGTTTTTTTGGAAATCGCCGATTTTTGATGGCCGTTCGCGCCGTAGATACGCGTATTTCAGCTGTCATAGTTCGTATCCCGGGGTTTTTTAAGCAGACTGTACGGAAGTAAGGTTTTCCAGCTGTCGCAATTTCGAGTGCAGTTGGCTTTTAAGAGAATGCTCGCTCGTCTGAAACATCGACAAAGAAATGCGACAGCCAGAAAGGAAAGCGTAGTTTGCACTGCAAGTACCTCACGGCAGGGCTCCGTGCATTGGTCCTGCAATTCAGGTAAGTGAAATATCAAAGCATGTAGTATGCTTCCACACGGTGGTGAAAATTGTTAACATTCAAGAGTCAAATGCATGGCATCAGTCAGGTAAAGAAGGAAGCATCAGAGCTGGCTATTCGCACTGTGCAAATGCCCGGCATATCTGACTTATTATACAAGTGAGGGTAAGGCGAGAGCACGCACCGGAGATGGAACTGTTAGCCCTACCGAGGGGGTGAAGGGGCCCAGGGGACACGGAGTCCACGGAGCCGGGAACCGGGATGAAGCGCAGCACGTATTTGCCTCCTTTAAAAATGAAACAGAGGCGCGTCAGCCCAACGACACCGCTTCTTTCCCTCCAGAAGAAGTGCTTCGTTAAAAACAAAACAAAAACGCAAAGTAGACAGGACGAAACAGGCTTTGGCAGGGCATTTCTGCGGATTAACTTGGCGCGAAGCCCCCGTTCAGTTTGCTTTTTCTATTTTGTAGCATTCTTCTTCGGTCGCCAAGCCCTGTTTTTTCTAAGAAAGGCAGGTGGCGTGCCCTCTAACCGACCGGAAGATGAGGCTGTTAAGGCGGGACCATCGGCCCAGCTTGGGTTTCGGCGTGGTCGCGGAGTTCCATACCCCCCGTGGCGTCAGCACTGTCCGCTTTCGGGCTCCGGGCCCTCGGTGTAGTTCATAGGACCTTTCTGTCCTGTACACTGTTTATTTTATTGTGTTTTGTCTGAATTACTTTCTCTACGTCGATAATTCTCCGCGGGCGTTTTCAGGTTCAGACCTTGTGTCTGTGTGTAAATGGTCCTTTTCCCTTTGGCGGGAACATGGTTGATTGGTGTTTACAAGCGTCTCCCTGATTGGCTGCGGAAAGTGGGGCCACAATGCGCTTTTTTCCCACGAGTCCGCATAAACCGAATATGATCCCCCTCCGCCGAGTTCACTGGAGGGCATAGAGTGGTGGGCGGCGGGCGGCCTGCACCAGGACTCACGTCGTGCCCTCTCGCCGGGAGACTGCGATCCAGTCAGCCATGTGCCGTTATATATTCTTGTTCACTTGACTGGCTATCTCATTTGATGTAATAAGTGTACTCTTTCAAATTGTCATGTGTTAAAGATTAGCCAACGTCATCAGTTAAGTTAACATGTTAATATTAAACCTTTCTTCGACGTCTCGACTTCTTCAATGAGATCATCATGCTACCGTAGAAACAGGTGTATTGGACCAAATTTCGCCGTTACACTCTGGTGCGTTTTTTTTACTTATGTGGCGCCAATTCTTCAATCGCGTACAACACCATTCAGGGTTGCGAAACGGCGAGCCGAGCCACTGAAGTATTCTGTGTTGCGGCAAAGCCTAGGGGAAACTATGGGGCTGTTCTTGTCGGCGCATGCACACAAGCCCAGCGCACGGCTGGTCATGACCTATTACTAATGATCGCTCTGTAGACCCAGTGCGACTTACTTTATGCATTTCTACTTTGCTCCTGCTTTAAAAACTCCACTGGCGTGCGCAGAACCCTAGCAGGTTGAACCCGCTCCTATAACTGCTATACAGTCAAACCTCGATATATCGAACACGGCTATATCGAATTATTGCCTGTATCGAACACTTTCTGTATCACGCAAAAAATCACATGCATTTTTAATTTTTTATTTCGAACTGGGACGGACGTGAAATGGGTATATCGAACTCCGCCACCCCAGACTGCCCAGACCGCTCGCGCTCTGTTGACAGGCGGTGAGCTATCCCGCAGTACACTCGAGGATAGTGGTGGGCGTTCCCGACTGCTGCGCATCGGTTGCACCGAAGCAGAATTGGACGGTGCAAAAGAAGAATGCGAGCTTGAAGAAACCTGGGGCCAGCTGGAGCGCTTTGTTGGCGCTTGGCGGTCACGACAGCACCGGAACGACGGCGGAGTTGACGGATGTGGAGATCCTAGCGGAGGTTACTACTGAGCGCACAAACGAAGACGCAGCCGAGGTTGTACCCGCAAGCGCTGCTAGTGCCCCGCTCCCGACTTCGACCGAGGCTTCAGCGGTTGTGGCCCTACCGCACCGCCACTGCAGCGCTACAGAAGGCACCGGCCTGTCGCTAGTGGAACGTTTGGACTACGTTGAGGAAGTCGTGTATAACACGCCAGGCTACCCTGCTTTAGTACTTTAAGCCAAAAGAATAAATACTTTGAAGCACCAAGTGAGTATTTACTGCACACTTCGTTAATTTATTGATTTGTACCAGTTTATGATTCGTTTTTTACGTGATTTTATATATCGAATTATGGTTATATCGAACTATATCGCGGGCACCGCGCTGTTCGATATATCGAGGTTTCACTGTACTCGGTGACAACTTAAGAACGGCACCGGAAGTTGCCGCTGTGCCTTATCACCGTAGCCGGATGTTTCTCCGCGCGGCGCAAGTAGGGCGTTACTGGGAATATTTTTAACATGGCGTGAGCCGTTACCGTGATTTTTTGGACTTAATATGCTTATAAGCGACTCCAGTGACGACAAACAAACTGGGGGAGACAAGGCAGACGATATCACGCATTCATAGAAAAACCCCTTCAATACGCGCGCGCACTGACGTCACGGGTCCGGCGCTTTGGCGGAGCGATACACTACATGAGGTGGTGCCGTTCTTGAGTTGTAACCGAGTATAGTTACTCCGCGACGAGCGAGCCGCCTATTCTAGACAGAAATGGCGGGCGGCACTCGGCAGTTGGAGTTCTCAGTTTTTCGCTTCAAGTACACTATAAACGTTGTTTTTCTCTTCTATTTTCCCTGAAACTAACAGCTTAAACAGCTTGTACAGTTAAACCTCCGTCTCTGCGTCGTCCGAACGGAGGCGTCTTGATTACAGCTATCGGCTGAAAATGTAAAGCTCCCCCAATCGGGGGCGGGACGCTGTGGGTGGAGCAAGGCAGGAAGATGAAATCCCACGCACTCTAGTAGACTTTTATGCGTCCGAGCTGCCGGTCAGAGTCTCAGTGAACGCTGCCAATGGGGCATATTCCGTGCTTTCCTGATATCGGCTCCCAAACTGAAGCGCCCACTTCAGCAACAAATAGTAAAGAAAGAATCAGATAAAGCGCAAGGAGCACTACCAAAGTAGGGCCCACCAGGCAACAAATGCAGGCCGCATCTCTTTAGAACAAAGTAATGGCATGCAATCGTCCTGTGTACTCTATCCCTATCGTTGTAGCGTCTACTCCAACAGAACCGGCGTTGTCCTTCTATTACGAATTCTGTTATGACCGCGTCTTTCCGGCTGGAATAAATTTCTACACTGAAAGGTTTTTCGCAAGAAAACTCAGGCGACGACGAACCGTTCTGACCACATACAATAGGAAAAAACTGCGGTAAAAATTAAAGAACTCTGAGTGTTATAGTTACAAAGCGCCCGTTAAGCTATTGCGGGCAAAAAGACCAAATTACCGGCCTTAGAAAAAATAAAACATCTGATATGGAGCGAATAAGCCTGACTCATATGCAGAATCAAATCAAGGTTACAAGCGCTCATGATCACGATGACGGGGGCAGGCTATCGCAGTGGTGTTATGTACAGGCACAAAGAAAAGACAAAATGAAGAGCCCTTCCACGCCACTCGGCCCCGGGGCATGCCGTAATGGATGGCTGCCAATTAATACACTACACCTAGGCGGAGGAATGGGGGTCAGCAAAACCCCCTCGAATGGGGGCGCTGTGGGGAGAGCCAAGGTGGAGGGAGGTTAGCTTTAGCCACTGAGATACTGTCACTGTACATTAAGTTGTACTATAGTTGAACATTTCTTCAGCTGCCACAGAGGCTCCGTAAATCGTGCTATAGAGGATGCACTGGAGCCAAGACCAGTCGATCAGTTTATGCGAACGTTGTCTCGCGATTGCGGTTCCCCAATGCCTAAAACTGGTAGATGCTGGAATTTTTTGGAAGAGCTGTATATTTAATTAAGGCCATTACGGTTCTGACACACAGAAAGGATGCTGCGAAATGTTGCTACCGTTACGGTCGTGCTCCGCATTTCACTGTAAGGGTCAGAATCGGTATTCGCGCCCATATTCCTGGCAAGTGCATCGCTTCGGGGCTTGCCGAAAAGCAACGCAAAAATGTGCATTCATGGGCTATCCCACACAAAAACGCGATCCCCAGAATACTCAAGGCGCCAACATTCACAGCTCATGGTCCTAAAAGGGTGTGGTTAATATCGCGAATTTGACATACGGTTAGGTTTAACGGGGCTGCCTTTCATAGAAATCATAAAATGGGGTGCGGCATCGAGTAGCTTACCTTAGCGTCGATCACGTTGCCGCATTGGCCAACTTGGATTTCCACGACCTCCCGCATGTTAAATTTCGAGAGCCTAAAAGTCAGCAGAAAGAAACAAGGTAGCACTTATGCGTCTTCGGAAACCTAGCAGCCCTGCAGCAGTGCAATGCGAGCCCAACAGCAGGGATCACTGACGTCACCGGATGTGTCTGCCTTTGCGCGATCATAAAAGATGGCCCACCTAAAAGGACGCGTACACATTTGGGGGGATTGGCAAAAGAACTAGTGTAATCATTTGGTGTGTAAACTTTAGAAAAGTGAAACTTGGAGTGCTTGGTAAAGCAAAAAAAGGAAGGAATAAGAAGCAAAAATAAACCTGACAGGAAGACGTCTTGAGCAAAAAGGAGTGAGTGACCCTGCATGCGTCACCACGGGAGTGGCTCAGCCTGGCGGTATGTTTGCGTATCGCCTCCTGCTTAAAAGGCTTTTAAACCCTGTTTGGTACAACCCACCTTCTTAGTGATACCACATTGATTGCGAAGCCCACCGCTTCATTTTGACACCCAGTTTCTCCAGTTTCTTTGAACCACAGGGTTTTTTCAGCCCCATCAGCTCCCCTGCTGCATTAGGCCTGGCAACGCCGGCTTTGCTGCGTGGGCTGGACTTGCAGCCGGCGTTGCCTCAAGTTCATGCATCTACAACGCCAGTCATCACTATGCTGACCACAGAGCAACACTGGTCTGTGCCTCTACACCACCCAAAAGTTCATCTAACCCCAATGGTACAGCTCCATATAGTGACCCAACTACGGCCTGTGATGATGTCTATATGAAAGACTACGTGCAACACCCGCCTAGTGTTCCCAACTCATCCGATGGCCCTCCGAATATCCCAAAACAAACTCTCAACTCAGCTCTCTCAATGACCGTGATTCATGTACTCGGCCAACCTCTGCCACCGGTAAAGCCGTGAACAAAACTGATAGGGGGAGTAGGCCACGCTCGCTGCTTGTCCTCATGTCTCTCGTACGTAGGGTATGCGTTTTACAAGTTTTCTTACGCATTAAAGATTATAGTACAATAATATATAAAGTATAAAGCAAAAAAATCATGCACCCTTCAGTCTAACGACGACGATGGTAGAACGCGAAGATTTCTGGTGACGGATTCTTTGGTTGGCCAATCCCACACCCAGAATATGCGGTACTCTGGAGGCACGCAGCGCTTTTCTAGAATGCCCACAGCGACTCGGGTGCGCACTCCGTAGGCCTAACGTTTGGGTTGGGGTGTACAGTGCGAATCGGTACATGCTGCTTGGCGCTCTCTTCGCCCACGTCAAAACGAAGCAATCGAATAGAGGCCTGCTTCACAACAGGAGGGACCCATGTTCGGTTCCGGCCACTGAAGAGTTTCTTACACTTCACCTACGATCATTCATGGTCATCGTCAGAGACAGTTGGCTTGGCTGCAGGGCGTATTGTAGTACAATGACACCCCTGAGTACATCAAAGCTTCGCTATAAAAGGGGCAGAGCCTGAGGGACCAAATTTAGCTTCGGGTGTTTGATAGGAGCGTGAGGGGTGTCAGCGTTGTTCTAGTGAGGAAATCTTTGGAATGAACCAACGTTGCGTTTTCTCTACATGGCTCCTTTAAGTGAGGACATGTCTCTTTAAACAACTTTTAATTTTTAAGTAAACTCTGTGAAACTTGCCAGTCTTGCCGCTTTTCCCCCACTGATTTCAAGTACCTATGCCTATATTTTTTGAGTCGGTCAATTACTTACCAAATAATTGGAGATAATTAGTCATTTTTCGGAGGAACAACAGGCAAAACAGCCTTTATCATAAAGCTGTATGCTTGATATTTTCCAATACTATGAACCTTGGCGAATTCAATAAGAGAAGCGGTTTTTGGATGCACCACTGGGAAATAACTTTACAGCTCATTAAACTTTGGTGGCACCAGTGGCAAGAAACCATTACCAATGCCCATTTCAAACCCCAATGTTTAATGAGGTCTTAAATTAGTTCCAAGCGATGCATTAGAAACCACTTCTCTTAGTGCATTCACAAGGGTTCAGAGTATTAGAAACTATAAAGATTACAGTTTTATGACTACCACTGTTTTGTCTATTGTTCCTCCAAAAATGATTTATTATCCCTACTTATCTTAGGAACCAATTGACTGACTAAAAAACAATGCCATATTCGAAATCAGTAGGGAAAGAGAAGGAAGTGTGGCAACTTTCACAGAGTTTACTTAGAAATTAAATAAACTTGTTTTAAGAGCAGCGCCCCCATTAAAGGGGCATGAATACAAAATGTCACTTTGTTCGGTTTGAAAAAACAAGCCTTTGGTAACTCCCTCTGCTCCATTCCAGCCCCGAATTACATTTATTTTAACACAAAAAACACGAGAAATGTTAAAAACTATGAACATTTATGCTACAGTGATGTAACATGAGCCACTGCAAAAAACATAGTTATTATAACTGCGCGTTAGCATTCAACTGATACGATAAAACCGAGCTATAGGCCCCACTACAGTTGCCCGGTCATGTTTTTGGTGGTGGCTGAGGGCGGCGGCCACTAGTCACACAAAGAAGATTCGGTGAAGTTATGGAGAAACGGCCACAAAGTGTGTGCGTAGTTGCCACTGTTTCATTTGCTTTTTTTTCAATCAACCAAACTCGTGTTTAGTCATCATGGCTGCTTTTATTAAAAGGCATAACTTGTTGGCCTACTGCTATAGGCTCAACCCAAACAGGCATGCCTTTATTTTCTGCTTTACACACTCGCATTATTCATGCGAAAGTCTTATGTCTCATGTTTCCTCTAAGCTTCTACGTCTTTGTGCAAAACATTAAAAAAGAAAAGACGCACACGAGGCACTCTATAGCATGAGGATTTTGATAGCGCGAGCTTGATCTAGCCAGTCACCGGTGCTGTTAATTCACGCCAGTACACTGGAGATAAAAGAAGAAAAAAATGCACCAAACCAACCCAACATACAAACAGAACGGCTAATTATGTCGGCTAATCAAAATGGGAAAGTGTGGATGTCAAAGTTAATTTGTGTGGATGTTAATATAACAGTTGCCGGTGGAATAGTCAGCGCTTGATGAGGAAGAACGATATGTCCATGTCGCTCGTGAATGGCGAAAAAAGAGAAGCAAACTAAATCATGTGTCTGTCTTAATCCTGGTCAGACCGTCTTGGCAGCACTGGTAGCACGCCACTGGGATGTTGTCCAGGTGCAGGCATATTTACGCAACAAGTTCCCCTTCATGGGCTACATACAGCCAACAGAGTGAAAAAGAATCAGAGGAAAAGGATCTTAAGCCTAACGTGAGTATTACTCTCATCCCACAGGCATGTGCAAGTTGACAGTGAGGTTATTTTGCCACGGTCGCAAGGCATTCAGGGCAAAAGGCTGCTACTGAAATGTGGCCGAAAAGAAGCCAAAAATGAAAGGCACCCATGTGTTGCGCACTTAGGGGCCCTACACCTGGGTGCACATTAGAAAAAAACATTGGATGGTCAAAGTTTGGCTCCAGGTATCCATGCTTTATAATGAAGACCAGGAGTTGCCGTAAAACATTGTGTTTCCTCACCACAACACTTTTATTTGCTTAAAAAATTAGGTGCGCCTCTTTCGTCATTTAAAAAAAGTGTTTTTGCCATAAAAATGTCTTTTAGCAGGCCCTTGACTGGGTACAATAATGTACACTTAAGGGACTGGCAGCACCAAGGGTTGGCAAAAATAAGTATAACTGCTGTAGCAGCCGTCTGAATGTTTCATATCTTGCCTGTGCTTTCCTTCAGCATGCCCAGCTGCAAGTTGGCCTGCTCTGCTACCTGCAGTTCAGTTGATTACATTTGTAGAGTCAGGTGTGACTTGTTCACGAATTTCCACATTAGCCACTGTTTTCTCGTCTTTCGGGCGAAGGCCTGCCTCCACATTGTTCAGTGATGTCTCGTGTGTGCATAATGAAGTGTTCCTCTTTACAAAAAAGACGGTAGCGCACTTTGTTAAGCACATTCTGAATGGTTCAGCACCTGAAATCTGAATTTTGAAGAAAGTGAATTTTCTTGTTGCAATTCACGTGTTGCAGGTATATAAATTGCAGGAATACACCATTTCAAATAAAATCTGTCGCATTGGTCGCATAGCGAAGCAAAACACTAGGAATGATTTGTAGTGATTTTTTGTTTAACAGCCTTTTCGGCAGTGATTACTCTCGAGCTTTTTAGCGAAATGTAAAATATTTTTGCGCAGCTAATATTGAGGGTGAAAACTTGCTTTGTGCAAATGTTCAAGCGTTGCACATTGCGGGACTAAGCTCTAGAGCCATGGAAACTATCCCATACAAATGCATGTGGAGTGAGATTTGACAGCGAATCGCACAAAAAATATTCATAATCCTCGAAAGTTATTTCAGAGTTTTCATCTCTACGTTGACTTCTTGCTTTACGCGAAATATCACTTTTCTGAAGCGGTTTAGCTAGGTTCCGGAGAGGTTGGAATTTGAAGCGAGAAAGCTGGTGTCGGGCATTTCGACACACTAACTGGAGCGGTCCCTGGGAATAGCAGCGCGGAAATAGAAAGAACGTGTCGTGGGCGCCTTGAAACGCCGCGCATTCCGAGAAAGGCCGCGCCTGCTCGCACCGGATGTCCTACGGCCACCACTTGGGGATGGACTCCGACGAAGGACTCGCTTTTCCCCCTTTCCCGGCCCCCCACGGCAAGATGAAGGGAAGGTGGAGACAGAGAAACGAGGTCTGGGCGCCGGAGCTCTCGGGTCGTTGTCTTCGGGCTCGCCCCCAGCACTAATTCTTAGCCGCTCGCTGGGCTGTAAATAAATGTACAGTTTTGTATCAGAAGCTGAGTTTGTCGGTTGAGGATACACCGGGTGAGATCTTCAGCGCTGCTGTGGTTTGGAGGAGAAACCCTGGGGAAAAGGACATCGCGAAGATAACTGGCACAGTCCGGCACGATCTTCAACAGCGACGACTCAGCCAGCCGGCGGGCGAGACGGGCCCCTCGACGGACGGAGCACGCGGAGAAATCGCGGTCTGCTGAACGAGAACGGCGGGAGCAGCGAGCTCGCCAGCCAGCTGGAGAAGCGGCTCGACCGGCGCTCAACAGACTTCTCAACGGAGAGCGGGGCAATCTCTGTGGCCTGCTGAGTGGCATAAACACAGATTGACCAGTGGTCAGCGAATGCAACAGCAGCCTGCTGAACGGGATCGGCTCAAGCAGTGAGCGAACTGGACACGCCGGAAGACGGTGACTTCTACTGCCGTCTGCGAACGCCTCAGCGGAAGGAGCCGTATCACCCCTGCAGCCCCGAGAACGAGAACGCCGCCGGAGCCGCGTGGATATGCATCGCCACCTCGACGGATCCAGCCCATCACCACAAGCTTCGAACTATGCAGGTCAGTGCCTCACTTCATCCTTGGTGTGTTGTTCACCATTTCATCTTAGGGGTACTGTCTGGGCAGCCGCAAGAAAATAGATAAGAATCAAGCATTGAGTGATGGGCAGATGGAGCTGGAGGTGAACGTTGAGACAGCAAGTGGAACTGAAAGGTAAGTAATGTCGGCCGCTGACAAAATACAGCTCCTGAGGTTGAAATTGAAGATCGCTGAGTCGGAATTAGCGAAGAGCGTTTAAGAAGTGAACGCAGTGCTCCTGCTTCGCCTAGTGCTCAGCGGGCACCGGTGGGCACTGATGAAGACAGGAGGTTGAGGGTTACGAGTATGCTAAAAGGGGTGCTCGTGGCCATGCCTTCCCAAGGAGCATTGGTGCCAGGCTGGTTTGATGATGCTGAGGCCACTTTTGATGCCTATGAGGTCCTGCCCCAGTGTAGGGCAGGCCTAATTCTTCCCCATCTGAGCGAGAGGGCTAGAGGGATGTTGACCCGACTCTCGGCAGACGAACGTAAGAACTATGAACTTCTGAAGTAAGCAGTGTTGAAGGGGTTCAAGTTATCTTCAGATAAGTACTGACGACTGTTCACTCAGTCAAAAAGAAAGGGTAACGAAACGTGGGGCCAATTTGCTACAGGCCAAGACAACTATTTCACGTACCACACAAACAGCTACAAGGTGAACTCAGTGGAGAAATTTTGAGAGCTGGTTGTTGCAGATAGGCTTAGAGACACGTTGAACCTTGAAGCATGCGCGTTCGCTATGTAGAATGATGTGACTGGGAAACCACCTCTACTTTACGACATTGGCGATCTCGTGGAGAAGTTTCAGGCAAATTAGAGAGCGAAAGGGCGCGCGAGTGCAGGAGGTGAGGTTACGGGTCCTCTGAAAGCTTACAAACCATTCGTAAACATTAAGAGGCCACCGCGAAGACCAAAGGGATGCCCACGAGGCCCCGCAGAGAGTGTTACGTTTGCAGAGCCTCAGATCACTTCGTCCTTGATTGCCCTACGGCAAAATCGGAACAGGTCAACTTGATTCGCACAGTCGCGGGTGACAAAAGGCTGGTTGCCCATGTTGCTGGAGAAAAACCTTAGGACCAGCAACGTTGACGTGGGGGACTCGAAATATCCCACCATAAAAACTATCGGTCTAGGCAGCGGGGCAAGTGAATTTACAGGACACCTAGACTCCAGAACAGAGATCAGTGTAGGAGCCGACACCGCTGACAGGACGGAAAATTACGCCTACAGGGGCCTTTGGAGAACAGGTAATCGCAGATTTGGCGTACGTGCCTCTCAGGTTTACAGGAACGTCAGAGTATGTGGGGTATGGTACCCCTGACACTGGCATCCTGTGCGTGGTCACGGATAAGCTAGCTGCGGGAATCGATGTGCTCATCACCCCTGATGCTCACGCGCAACTTTTGGAAGAAACGCCAGAAAGAGGGGCTGCGCCTCCTGTTGGGGACGGCGAGGAGGAACGAGAAGGAGAGGCGGAAATAGACCGCTTGGTAGCCACGACGGTAGTGCAGGAGAATTCAATGTTTGAAAGTGGGCCTGAGGGAGAGAACGAGCTGCCAGGTGAAAGTAAACGCGGGCAACTGAGAGAAGCCCAGCTTGAGGACCCGACTTTGCGCGATGCATGGGAGCCATCCAGAGCTCGCACGCACGGCATGACTGAAAGAGAGGGGCTGCTCTTTCACAGGGACGAAATAACAGGTCGATCCTGCTTGCAGATGGTTTTGCAAGAACAGCGCCTTGAAGAAGTGTTGTGCCTAGCGCACGACTGCACGTGGGCGGGCCATTTGGGGGAGAAGAAAACTCTCCAACGGATAAAGAGTGCATTCTTTTGGCCAGGGATTTCCGCTGATGTGACGCGGTACTGCCAATATTGCCATCAGTACCAGGTGAAATCGAGTCCAAGAGTAAGAGGCAGGGTTGATAGCCCCAATTTCTAGGCCGGACACACCATTTCAGGTGGTCAACATGGACTGTATTGGCCCTATCTATCCACCTTTGGCGCGGGGGCATCGTTACGCTCTGCGTGTGATTGATTATGCCACGAGGTGGCCTGAGGTGGTATGTCTGCGCTCGTTGACGGCAAAGGCCAAGTGTGATGCTCTCCTAGACATCTTCTCTCGCATGGGGGTGCCGGAGACAATATGCTCCGATCAGTGAACGAAGTTTACGGCACGCTTTACTCGGGCGTTTCTGGCTAGAATGGGAGCGACTGCTCGCTTTTCGACTCCAGAGCACCCAGAAACCAATGGTCTCGCGGAGAGGTTTAATGGGACATTTAGGAGCATGTTGTTTGACGTGGTGCAAACTTATGGGCGTGACTGGGATCGGCACGTTGCCTTCCTATTGTGAGCATATACAAAGGTACCCAACATAACGACTAAGGGGAGTCCCTTCGAGCTAATGTATGGAAGAGCGCCGGTGGGCCCTTCAACTCTTTTGATGAAAACGTGTTCCGGCGAATGGGCAGTTCCTGACTGTCTCAACAGGTCCACCGAGGAATATCAAAGGGAGTTGAAGGAAAAGCTAATGGCGGCGAGTGTTCGAGCAACCGTGTCATCTCAGGTGGCGCAGGAGAAGTACTCTTCGAACTACAACCTGAAAGCAAGCCCCAAACAGTTCCATGAGGGAGATATTGTCCTTGTTCAGGAGACCGACACTGTTGGGAATTTGGCTGCAAAATGGCTGGGCTCCGCGAAGGTGGTCTCTAGGGAACGGCCTTACACCTATTTGGTGGACGTGGGTGATATAGGCAGACGTTCCGTGCACGCCAATAAGCTCCGGCCATACACAACTCGCGTTAACATAGTGGGAGTTATCTTTGAGGACGACAAGGAATTTGGCGAAATTCCCACTGCGCCCAACCGGTGCAGCACACAGCTGGGGGAGTTAAGTGTTTTCGCTAACCACTTGAGTACACCTCAAGTAGACGAGCTTCGCCACCTGATAAACAAACACCGATCAGTGTTTTCTCATAAGCCGGGGACGTGAAAGTTAGGCGTATACATAACATTCGGCTTCGAGAAGGTTGTGAGCCAAAGCGTTCATACAACTATCGCGTGCCGTTAGCGCTTCAGTCTCAAGTCACTAGACAGGTGGAGGAACTTGCAGAATGGGGCTCGTCTATCCAACGCAAAGTCAAATTGCGCATCCGATAGTTTGCGCGACAAAAAGGGATGCCGGCATGCGCTTGTGTGTTCGTCAGCTCTACGCCATAACGCAGCCTGGCGCGTTTCCTATGTGCAGAGCCACGGAGTTGTTGCACGAATTGACGGGGTCTAGTTACATTAACGGGATAGACATTCTTCGCGGGTATTGGCAGTATCCGTTAAATGAAGAGGCGCAGCACCACAGCGCATTCGTGACGCATCAGGGCCAATACGCGTAGAGATTTATGCCTTACGGGCTTAGAAAGTCGGCTTCAACCTTCCAGCGTTTGATGAATGAGCTACATGCGCCACACAGGGAGTATGCATGTGTATACATAGACGATGTTGCAGTGCATTCCCGGACGTGGGAGAACCATCTGCAACACCTAGATAAAGTGCTAACTTCGGTCGCTGCCGTGGGCCTAACGGAAAACGTAAGCATGTGTAAGTTCGCACAGACGGAGGTGAGGTACTTAGGGCACATTGTGGGTTCGGGCAGACACGCGCGAGACCCAGAGAGAATAGCTGCACGGCAGGATTGTCCGAGGCCGACTATCAAACGTGAACAGCGTAGCTTTCTGGGTTTGGCTAATTATTACCGGGATTATGTCGCAAACTATTCCGTGGTACTGCTGCCTCTCACGGAAATGACAAACCGCCGCGTAACGAACCCGTTACCGTGGACAGAGAAGGCCGACAGTGCGTTCAAGCAGATCAAGAAATGCCTTGTGGAGGCCTCTGCGTTAAGGACCCCTGACGTAGGGGAGGAATATATTTCCTCCCCTACGTTAGGGGCCCTTAACACCCTCGCTACAGACACGTCAGAGTTCGCGATTGACAAATGTTTGTAGCAAATTTATGCCGAGAGTCGGGAGCATCCCATAGCGTTTTTGAACAAAAAGCTCAGCCCCGCTCAAAATAAATGGCCACCATAGAGCACGATGCCTATGCAATAATTTGGCCGTTGCAGCACATGGAGGCCTGGCTCTTCGGGGGAAAGGTCAGAGTGGTCACAGACCATAATCCCCTCAAGTTCCTGACTCTGACGTCGCCTCAAAATGCTGGCTTGACTCGGTGGGCATTGGCCCTCCAAAAATTCATTGTGCATTGGCACTCCAAAAAATTCAAAGGATCATTCAATATCAACGCCGACGTGCTGTCTCGGCTTGTAGCACCATCTCTATAGACGCCGAAAAAAAATGGGGGGTTGGAAGCGAGGCGGGAGTTTTTTTTTCATGACGACCTGCAGCCAGGGTCATATGAGACACTGGCCATGCTGATTGGGTGTCGTCAAGTAAAAGAGTGAAGGTGCACGTGCGAAAAGTGTGTGTGATGTACGTATGTGGTGTGTGAAACATTCCGAAAGTTATGTTTTACAATGACGGTGGAGGTGTCGGGCATTTAGACACACTAACTGGTTCGGTCCCTGGGAAGAGCAGCGCGGAAATGGAAAGAACGTGTGGCGCCACCTTGAAACTCCGCGCATTCCGAGAAAGGCCGCACCTGCTGGGGCCGGATGTCCTAACGGCCACCACACGGGGATGGACCCCGATCACGGTGTAAGAATGTTTCTTACACCGTGACCCCGACGAAGGGCTCGCTTTTCCCCCTTTCCCAGCCCCCAGCGGCAGGATGAAGGGAAGATGAAGGCAGAAACGAGGTCTGGGGGCCGGAGTTCTCGGGCCCTCGTCTTCGAGCTCCCCCCGAGCAATAATTCTTAGCCGCCCGGTGGACTGTAAATAAATGTACAGTTTTTTGTATCAGAAGCTGAGATTGTCGGTTGAGGATAGCCGGGGTGAGATCTTCAGCGCTGCTGCGGCTTCGAGGAGAAGCCCCGGGGAAAAGCACATCGCGAAGATAACTGCTGGGTATGACCGAACAAGCAGTTGCAGAATCGGTATTTTGTTCTAGGTTTATAATTGTGAATGCAGATGCAAGGGGCACATTCATTGACCGAACTTTGTAAATTTCTTTTGCTGATCTTTATAAATGCAAGAAAAAATATATATAATATTACAAATCGAAATATTTTATTTTCTGCAGCCGTTGTGTGTATAAACAAGTGCAACAACAAAAACTAGACTCAATAACGGCCAATTATCTCGCGTGTCAACCTGAGGCTTCTTTCAAAAACCGCATGTACTTGATGCTTTTATTTCGACATGCGCTATTTTCTGCGACTAGCCAGCGAGCAGTATAAAGAACTCTGCTGTTGTACAGCTGTTGCTGTTGTTAACTCACAGTGAAACATGGACTAGCGTGGTGGTTTTGAATATTTTAGATGTTGCACACTAGCCGTGTCAAATAATTTGCAGTGCTAATGGGTTGAGGTACTTGCATACGAAAGCTTCAGAGGCTTCAGAGTGCACATCGCAAAGATAACTGCTGGGTATGACCGAACAAGCATTTGCAGAATCGGTATTTTGTTCTAGGCTTATAATTGTGAATGCAGATGCAAGGAGCACATTCATTGACCGAACTTTGTAAAGGTTTTTTGCTGATCTTTATAAATGCAAAAAAATATATACAGTATTACAAATCCAATTATTTTATTTTCTGCAGCCGTTGTGTGTATAAACAAGTGCAACAACAAAAACTAGACTCAATAACGGTCAATTATCTCGCGTGTTCACCTGAGGCTTCTTTCAAAAACCGCATGTACTTGATGCTTTTATTTCGACATGCGCTATTTTCTGCGACTAGCCAGCGAGCAGTATAAAGAACTCTGCTGTTGTTAACTCACAGTCAAACATGGACTCGCGTGGTGGTTTTGAATATCTTTGATGTTGCACACTAGCCGTGTCAAATAATTTGCAGTGCTAATCGGTTGAGCTACTTGCATACGAAAGCTTCAGAGGCTTCAGTGTATTTATTAGATGCGACTGCATCTCATTCACTCGCCTTGTCCATGCAGCGTCGGCGTTGTTGTCCTCCGCCCCTCCACCAATCTCCTCGCCGCGCGAGCTGCGCTCTCCGCCACTCACCCCCTCTCCTCTCCGATGCCCCTCTCTCGTCCACACCCCCTCCCCCTACACTATAAAAAATAATAGTTGCGGCGCCCAGTTTCGATCCCACGACCCTGTGGGCGGAACGCGAGGTACATAATGCTCTTCCCACTGCGCCACAAAACCGAGACAGGATGAAATGCTACGAACGCGTCTTATATCCTTGACTCATTCAAACTACGTCAAGAAGCTACTGATACAATGCATGATGGGGCAATGATTAACACTTGCAATAAAAGAAAAGAAGCTCCCACTTACAGCAACAATGATGGAGTAAAGGTCGTTGCGACAGCGAAGCCCCAAGCATACCACTTCGAAAGATTGACCAAGATTGGCCAATAAAACATAATAATAATCATAAAACATAATAATCATACGCGTTCCCGACACGTTTCACGCGATTTCAGGATCAATCCAACGGAAACACCAAGTAAACCCCACGATGCGTCCCATCTACACAGGGTTCCCCTCGCGGGGAGGTGGGCGCAATTTTTTGTATAATTAAATATTTATTACTAATTGAATAAGTAAATAATCAAATATAATAAATAGAAATTAAATAATTAATTAAAATATTTAATAAGTTAATTACAATAAACAAGTGTTAGTGAGGCATGCCATAATGCCTACTTTGTGAGGGTGGTCAGTGCGGGACGAAACATACGGAGGCGGGGAAATGGGAGCTACGCGTAAAAAGGAGTTGTGGTAATAAATTTTATGGAACAAGCAAAGTCTACTGTATTTGCGTCGAGTAGCCAGTTGAGGTAACTGCAAAACAATTTTCATGGATATAACACTAGCTGTTCTGCTGTAATTGTAAAGAATGAAACGAGCGGCGTTGTTCTAGACTAGTTCTAATGATTTAATTAGAGTTTCAGAGCTGGGGTCCCAAATAGGCGCTGCGCATTCAAGTTTTGACCTAACTAGTGTTTTGTATCACAGTGTTTTTATGAGACCGGTGCGAAACGAAAGTTGCGGCGTAAGTGGCCTAACATGCGATTAGCGCTGTTTAGGTTAGATTATCGCAAATAAGAATAGCTAAGTACTGATATGATGTAACGGTTTCGAGCGGCGTGTTATTCAGGTAGTAATCAGGGGAAGAATGCGTCGACCGTAAAACATGCAAAACTTTGCATTTAGTAGTGTTAGGTTGCATTTGCCACTTCAAGCACCAATCTGATATGGCACCGATATCATTTTGCAATAGGTTAGTATCGTTAACATCCTTTATCTCATTAAAAATAACACAGTCATCAGCAAATACGTGTGTGTTAGATGAAACACGGTCTGGCAAATCATAATATATATAATAAAAAGAAGAGGACCGAGAACGGAACCTTGGGCTACATCTGATAAAACGGGACTAAGTGAACGTTCATGGTCGTTGCACGTTACAAACTGTGAACGGTTATGAAGAAACTGCTCCAACCAGGCGAAAAGGTTGCGATCAAGGTTTAGTTTGCTAAGCTTGAGAAGAAGTAGTTTATGGTTGACTTTATCGAAAGCTTTTGCGAAGTCTATAAAAATACAATCGGCACGTGAACGACGGTCCCAAATGACATGAAGTTGATGGGTAAAGGATAGCAACTGTGTCTCACACGAAAATGTTTTGCGAAAACCGTGTTGTGCGCACGAAAAAATGATTTAGAATCTAGAAACCTTACAAGATGAGAAAATAAAACATGCTCTAAGATTTTACATGGCACACTTGTCAATGAGATTGGGGGATAATTGTAAGGAGGCTCTTTACTCCCAGATTTGTGCAGAGCGACCACCTTCCCGACCTTCCAGCTAGACGTAATTCGCGGGTATCCAGTGGCTGTTGGTGAAGTTTCAACAATATCATTGATGAGTACATAAGAGTGCTTTTCAAAAACTGCGTGGTGATTAGATCGCTTCCGTGACTACATGAAGGTTTTAATGATTGAAACATTTTAGCAATGCCGGCTGAATCAGTCATAATAGGATTAGTTTGTAAATAGTTATAGGATGCTTCGATGGTCAATGAAAAATCAAAAGGCGCGACAAACTTCTGGCTGAAAACCGCGTTTAACATATGAGGACACTGTGCATCAGGTACAGCACAACCTTACAATCAACTAGGCGAATAGGACTATCTTTGTTAGGTCTAACGACACGCCAAAATTTCTTTGGGTCAGTTATAAGCATGGAAGGTAAGGTGTGCTGAAGGAAATATAAATTTAGCACTTTTTAGTGCACTTACGTAGCGGGAGTTGGCAAGTTTATGTGAAGTAATACGGTTTTCGGAAGGAAACCGCAACACCGCGCGGTAGAGTCGGTTTTTGCGATTGGACAGTCTCTTAAGGTGAATGTTAAACCACGGCGCGTTAAGGTTTGAAGACAGCTTGCGTATAGGGGTGTATTTGTTTACCAGTTCATGAATTTTCGATTTGAACAAGTTCTAATTTACATCGACCGTGCGATTATCGGATTTACTCAAGAAAAGTCTAAGAAATCTGGACAGTTCATTCTTAATGGCGTCGAAGTTTGCTTTATTGTAATCCCGAATCAGCTTAGTGGTATTAGCCGATTTTGATACAGTAATGTTAATTGCGAAAGAAAGTAGCAACTTGTTGCAAATGCAAGGTAGGTAAGAGACCTTTGACACAAGCTCTGGATGAGTACTTAGAAAAAGGTGAATAGTATTAGCACTATCATTAGTAATTCTTGTGGGTGCCGTTACTATTTGCGACAAAGAAAAAATTGAACAAAGATCGAGCAATTCCTTGCCCTCACAAGAATAAGCCAGAGATAAAGGAGGGTCATGAGACCAGCATCTACTCGGGAAATTAAAATCGCCTGAAAGCAAACTGGGTGCGCAAGGGTACCGCGTAGAAACATGGTGAAGTGCATTATACAAAGCTAGAAGGATAAGAGGGCGGGCGGTAACAAACAACAAATAAAATTTGCTGCGGCCAACCTCTACGCATGACCACACTGCTTCTAGTTGACTCTGAAAATGAATAGCAGTAGATGTTATCGACTTCTTAATGGCAAGCAAGACACCACACCCCTTTCGCTGTGTGCGATCACACCGGTAAATTTTGAAGCAAGAAAAGTTATCGAAAATTTCGCTGTTGTAAATGTTAGAATGTAACCAGGTTTCGGTAAGAGCAACTACATCAGCACTACAGGCGTCGATGGAAGAACTGACTACACGTTTGTTAATAACACTTCTGGTGTTGGCTAGAAAAAAGATACATTCTACGTTGATAGCAATGGTTGCGCTAAAGAAGATACACCACTACCCCTCGCCGATTCCTATGTGGTCTCGATTTGATGCGACTCCGGGGCGAGATGCGTTGAAACCGTGCTCTTTATTTTATTGATCTTATCAGTCACAGCGTGATACATGTAACACCTGCCATCAGTATCTAGTTTATTGTATTTCAGTTGATAGCGAGGGGACTATGGCCGGCTTTTGGGAAATTCTAACAGCTTTTTTCTTGCATGTCTTGTTGTGGGCGGAAAATCTTCAGACACAGAGACATTGTTTTCCTTAATTTAGAACCCAACGAAAGTATTTATTCTTTTGTTTTAAAGCTGTTAAGCTTCAGAATGACAGGCCGGCATTTACTTTCAAAGAGGGCGCCGATGCGATGCGCACGTTCTACTGCCTCCCGGAAGACGGCACCTCCAAGTGCAAACGATACAAGAGCTATCACATTTGCTTCGGTTTGATCCCAAGATTCCAGTTCGCCCGAAATGGCGTAGAAAATAACGTTATTGCGCCTAGACATGTCTTCTAATTCATCTAAGCGGTTACTCAATACAACCTGCTGGGATGACAGCCGTTATAAGGGTTTTTTTTTTAACTTCGAGTTTTTGCCGCGTGGCATACGAGAGGCGGTTTAAAGATGGGAGGAGGGAAGAAAGTAGGAAGGAAAGAGAAAGAGAAGAAAATAGGGAGATAGGGGCTGCCACGAGCACAGAAGGTCACGAAACCGACAGGTTTTCAAGTCTACAGGTATGCATGCAGTCCAGTGGCGTGCAGAAAGTCCATCAGTGACCTGCAGTATTTATCTGTAGTCACCCAGTTTATCCCACCGGAGACTAACCTTTCTTAGCGCATCGTCTCGAGCTGTCCTTGTTCCGGCGCACGTCCACAAAAGATGCTTAACGTCAGCTTCAACCGCCGGAGACGGACACTTGGGACACGTTCCTGGGTCGTCTTGTTAGTGCCCCAAAGTCCAAGTGACTGAAGTTGTAGGGCCACCCCAGCCCGAAGCCTCCTGAGAGAAACTTCCTCCACTCGGGAAAGAATAGGGGGCAGGCAGTAGACACACGGGGGAATTAGGGCACGTGTGTCCTTTCTCAGGAGAGATTTCCAGGCTAAAAGACGGGTGCGGATCACAAGGAAGGGGGCTAGGGGAGGATTCAGGGGGGGGGGGGGGGCGAAGAAGAGTGGCAAACGTGGTCCGCTAATTGATTCAGTATATTCTGACCGTGCCCCTGTAACCAATGTACACAGATCGTTAGCTCTGATGTTCTGTGGAGGCTGCGAATGTGCTGACAGATGAGAGGTGTCTTCTTTACTTGCTTCAGATGCTTCACAGCACTGAGAGACTCTGTGTATATATGCACCTCCGTGATGTTATGGAGTGCACTTGCAGCATTGACTGCGTCATGTACAGCCTTGAGCTCCAGTACGCAGTGGCCTTCGGGGACTGTGGCATCGGAGGTTGGCGCTGGCTAGTCACGGCAACGAAGCTTCATCGTCTTATTCGTTGTCATTTTCGTGTACCGCCACGGTGGAAGATTGTCTGAGGTTGAAGTGACGGGGGACGCATGAAAAAATGTGGATGAAGCGCTGCGACCACTGGGATATACAAACGCTTGAGCTTCCTTCCTTCTCCGCGCTGGTTTGTAAGATCCGATATAGTATTGAGCTGGGCGTGTTCCTGTAAGATGGGTATCTGGCTAAGACGAGGAAGTGCCATGATGGTGCGCATGGCTTCTCTGTTTATAGTCTCAAGTTGCGCCCATTGTTGCATGGTAAATCTGTGAAATTGTGCCTGGTAGAGTAGGCGCGGCTGGAGAACAGCACGTATGAGTCTTCTAGCCACCTCCGTGCGGGCTCCTCCACTACGCGTTGGAATCCGGCGGATCAAGTCCAAGGTTTTCGAGGACTCCTTCCATGCCTTTCGAAGCCAGTGAAAACCAGAACCCGACTGGTGGATCAGAAGTAGGAGTATGGCCGCTGAACCAATTTTAAGTTGAAAGTTAGCCATAGTGGCTAACTTCCTTCCTGACTTATTATCCACTTGTATGTAGCACGACTTCTCAGCTGAAGTTTCACGCAAAGGCGTGAAAAACATCTAGGGCTTGCTGGAGATGACGGTACTCTAAACCGAGGTCGCGGATTGTGGACCACAGTGTGACATCATCCGTGTAGATAATAAATCTTACGAAAGGGATGTCTTGCAACTTCCATGCCAAGGGTGCAAATGCGATGTTTAAGAGCAGCGGTGCTAACCCGGAACCTTGCGGTACCCCACGATTGGACGTAAACATGCCGACCGGCTTCGTATCCACTCGTACCGAAAACGTCATTGAGCACAAGAAGGAGTGTACCACTTTGGATACATGATGTGGAATCACTAAGGACTCCATGTTTCTGAGTATTTTCCTGTGGTCCACGTCATAGGCCTTGGAAATGTCGGTGGCCAGCACAGTCCACACAAGATGGCTGTGGGGTGAAACATGCAACATATCATCAGCCAAAATAGAGTCCATCCTCTGTACCTAGGTGCGGTCTGAAGCCAAGCTGAGCAGGATGGTATTTCCTGTTGTGCTCCAGCCACCGGGATAATCGAGTGGCCAGCATTCGCTCAAATATCTTGCATATTGTCGGTGTCAAAGAAATAGTTCATAGTGCATTAATACCCGTGGGTGGTTTTCCCGGTTTGAGGATAGGCACCATCACGGAGTGTTTCCATTCTGGTGGGATGACACCTTTCGCCCACACATCATTCAACGGAGTAGTGCGTCCAACGACTCCCCCTCCAAGTTCTTGAACAGCTCATACGAGATTTTATGATACCCTGGAGAAGAGTGTGCTTTTGATTCTTCAATGGCCGCGATGAGCTCGGCCATCGTAAACGGTTCGGTTATACACGATTCGCCCAGTACCACAGCCGACGGAGGGGCGGCCGGAGGTGGTTGGTGGTTGGGAAAGAAACTCACGGCTGCTCTGTCCGCAAACTCCTCTGGGCTGATGTTGAGAGCCAGGCGAATGCTAGATGACGGGTCAACCAGGCTGCCACTCCTCTCCATGGCTTGTAATGTCCGCCAAAAGGCCTTGTTTCCAGTGCCAGAGCCAAAGCCAGAGCACCAGTCATGCCAACGGGGACGTGACAACTGCTTCTCGTAGCGTCGCGCTTGTGCCGCGATACGGTTTGCCGTGACACAAGCATTGAATTGCGTCGGATGGCGATTAGAAAAAAATCTCTGCTCGGCGACGCTCTGCCCAAAGTTTAAAGAGGTGCATATCGGGCTTCGGTTGATCCTCGTTCACGGTGGTATAAATAGTGCAGTCGGTGAGTACGGACTGCACCGTAGAAATTAGGTTCTCGGCAGTTAGTGAAGAAGCTCGTTCGTCAGAGCGGACTTTGTCCCAGTGAACAATTCTGACCTGGCGACGAAGTTTTTGTAACTTCTTCGTGTGCAAGCCAATCAAAATTGGATAATGGTCGCTCGCCCAAACGTCTGGCTCCGGATTCCAGGGAGGGATTCCCGGGTCCAAGCCACCACGTAAGGTCCGGAGCATGAGACCGAAATGAAGAGATGGTAGGTACGGCTTAAATGTTCAGTAAGGTAAAGTTCATGCTCGTGAAGGTGCCATGAACCTCTACTCCCCTCTTGGAGTCTTGCTCGTAGCCCTGTGAAGAGTGTGGGGCGTTATAGCCCTGAGGTATTGGAGCCAACCCAGGTTAAGACGTGCTCTGCATGGCCTCCCATAAAAGGACACTAAAAGAAGTGGTGTTTTGGCTGGGCGCGTTAAAACTGCGATCACCTCGTGCTGTTGGTTGCACCATTTCTGAAGATCGATTGGTGTTTGAGGAACACTACTGACAATGTATATTGCCGCTTTTCCAGGTGCATTGCCAGGGTGATTATCCGGGATGGAAGGACTATGGTAACCAATGAAGTGAGGGAGAGCGCACAACTTGTTTGACTCCTGGAAAAGGAGCGCCCACACATGAAGTTTACCAGAGTGAATTTTGGTTTTTAGTTCTCCTAATTTGATCGAAAGGCTTCGGCAGTTCTATAGCAGGATGACCGGTTGACGGCTTGAAGGACATTTAGCCATGGTATACGCTATCTGGTATAAGTTGGGTCAGATTGGATAGGGTTTCAAGTATAACTGTCCAAACGGCTGTATCACTGGGGGTTGTCTTTTGAGCATTGACTCGCATACGTAAAGGCGCGTTTTGCGAACCTTGCAGTGCGTGAGTTGCAGCCCGTTCTTTACGGAGACCAGCTACGCGTGCTTTCCTTTGGCGGAGTGTGTCAAACTGCTTAGATAGTTGGGATATTCAGCATCCAGGTCTTCATCTACCCAAGCATATTCAGTGAACTCCCAGTCATCATTGGGCGTATGCCTAGGAGGTCTATGCTTGTTATGATCGGTGTTCTTCAGAATCTCCGAATACAAAACACCTGCTGAAACGGGTTCATCAGGATCTTCTACAGCAGAGCACTCGATGGGTTCCAGGACCTTGAAGCGATTGTTTAACGAACCCTCACTGAACTGTTTCCCCGACGTCGAGCACGGGCTGTGGCGCGCTGTTTGGTCGGGCACTTTGTCAGAGTTATTTCGTGGTCATCAGCCTTGCAAAGCCCGCAACGATAGCGTGGCTCTCCGTCGGCATTTATTCTCTCTGGGTCTACAGTTGCCTTCGGACAGTAGTTTTGGTGGTGACCTAGTTTAAAGCACCTGTAGCAAAACATGACTCGTGGCCAATAAGGCTTTGGGTGCAGTACACAGCCATTGTAGTAGCACCTTTCCGGTATACTAGAAGAACCTTGTAAAGTGACTAGGTAGGTCCTGCTTTTATCCATACGCCTGAGAGCCAGAACCTCATGTGTGGGGGACCTGAACTCACGTAGAATGGTCGCAGGGGAGTCATTTTGGTCAAGGTCGTACAGGACACAGCGCTGCAGATTGGACCCAGAAGCAAAGTAAGAGTGCATTGTCACGGTACCATCGCTGCAGATCGGGATGCTGGTAATACCACAGACCTTGTTAGCGTCATCCAGGCTGGCAAGGAGGACGGTTATGGTATTGGACACCTTATGAATCTCAAGCCTTTGATAACCTTGGGTGCCTAGGCACCAGTCTATCACTTGTTGAACTAATTTAACGGGGATAGTGGTGACGTCAAACCTGGTGGTCCGTTTAATGTGAACCCAGAATGAGCGCTCGGGGGTGGGGTTCGGTAAACAGCGGTACGAGAACTGCCGAAAGGACGAGCGTGTGCGGTGGAAGCATCTGGGATGGCCCTCACCTTCTTAGTGGGCGGCGTATCCTGTGCGGAGACCGTTGCGGGCTTTGCGCAGGGTGCTGGTACTTCCCTTCCAGACACACAAGAATCATAATCCGTCTCCTGGGTATGTTCCGATGAGGTGACGGGGTCTCCATCACTGCTTCCTGTTGTTGGGTGGAATGGGTGCCGGAACAGCTTGGCTGGTTCAGTAGTAACGCCGAAGCTTGCGTGCAGAGGGCGGCCGATACAGGCACTTGCGTAGCGTCCATTGCTGCCGTCACCGGTGAGCTATCCGGGATGAGGGCATGCCCGGCCACACTAGGCCTAACCGCCAGGACAGGTCTCCTTCGCCGACACCGAAGGGGCGGAGGCGAATTTTTCATGCCGTCAGTCGGTATACGTGACGGAAGCGTTCGCCTAGTGAGCTGATTGGTCCTGTACGGACGAAATTTCTGTTTAGAACGACAGAAAACTGCAGAAGCCGAAGTAGCGACGTCTGCGGAGGTGGAGCTTCTTCTTCTCCTTCACTGCAACAATGTCGCGTCCAAGCTTTTCTAAGGCTCAAGGCTTGCGTTCCAGTGATTCTAGTCTGCTGAGCACATCAGATAGCTTTGCATGTAGTTCACGTTGATTACTTTTGATTTCTTCTTGACCCTTAGCCAGTTCGCGCGTTCCATTATTATATCTTTTAGCATTTGCAACATTGTGCTCGCTTCGTGGGAGCTACTATTGGAGGGATTACGTTTAGCTGAGTCGGTGAATCGTAGTTTCATTTTTTAGTAGGGCCAGGGTTCGTTTCCATATCACCTGCCTGTAACAACAGCATTGCTACATCGACACAGTCGCACAGGGACGCACAAATAACCCGTGGGCACGGGAGCAGTACCGAAAATCGATTGTCCGATCTCCTAGCATAGAAGCAAAAATTGGTGTGGCGCCTCATAGGCTTTGTGAAATCTCCCCCCATACCCGAGACTGGTAATTCCGTGCAGTGCGCTTCGCAGCTATTGCGCTCGCGAGACCGCCTGCTGCCGTCGCGACCGTCCGTGTGGCGGTCTTCGCGCCGCGATATGCGCTGATATACGGGCCGTAGTCGTGAAGCTCGTCAACAACGTCAGGCATCGTGAAATTGCCGTACTCGCTCGCCAACGCCCCCCGACAACGTACGCGTCGACCGGGTGCTGGCGGAGTTGTGCTAATAGAAAAGTAGGCAAGAGGTGAGGACGCAGGAGGTGTAGTTAAACACATGAGAATTTATAAAGCGCAGGGGGGAGAAAATAGTATGCAAGGACAGAAAACGGTGAAAGGGTTCGGGCCGCGTGCCAGCGAGCGAGTACGGCCATAGCCTCCTTTTAAGTATAAAGGAGGCTATATGGTACGGCAATTTCACGACGCCTGAGATTATTGCCGAGCTTCACGAGAACGGCAGGCTTATGACGACGTCCGTCTTAGAGTTCACATAGAGTTCATAGAAGCATAGAATTCACATACGTGCCAATTAAAAGTGAAATGCGCGTATGTGGCCTCGCAGGGGAATTAACATAGTCTCGGGGTAGGGGTGAGGGATTTCACAACACCTACGAGGCGCCTGCCAAAAATTGTTACGCACCAGCGGGGCGAAAAGATGATGGGTGCTGAACATTCTGCCACAATGGCTGCTCCCATGCCCACTGAAGGACGGAGCGATGGGCGGTCTGCATAAATGCTTGGGTCTGTGCTCTGTCGGTGTTGATGCGGTCGATTTCCGCAGGGCGAGGGGCAGCTCGTTGATGGCCATCACTTTGATGACAGCGTTGGCCGTACCGCTGAACGCATTGAAATCCTCGACACGAGCAGATACGGCAAAGTGGCTGACCGGGGAACGAAGACGTAACGGAGCAGAAGATTGCTAGCGTCCGGATAACCTGCGGGGCGAAAAGACGATGGGTGCTGAACATTCTGCCACAATGGCTGCTTTAATACCCACTCGTTCCTAGCTTTTTGTGTATGGTTGTTTTTGAGAGCTATCTAGATGTAATTCCCACTGCAGGAAATGGGAGAAATGGTAAAAATAGCGGAATAAACGTATGTATATGGGTCCTTGGAATTGTTATACCGTTAAGGCAGCGTTGGGCACTTCCGGTTTGTGTTGTGCATGCGTGCATATGTATATTTCTTTATAAATTGGTTTTATAAAGGCGGCCACGTTTACCGACATAAATGCGATGATCTCGAAGAATTGCCGTGGAGTATTGGCACCGATGTCTTGTTAGGCCGATTTGGAGGGTCCACCTTTCAGCAGGGCCGATGCCTTCACCGCCTGTTGAATGCCCCAAGTTTCCTTTCCTACTCATTGCATCCCAAACGTCCTCCATTCTGCATATTTTGCATTCCGCCCTCAACATGCAATGCACACGTATCCATGGCCGTGAATCTGTGGTCTTCAGAAGCTCATGTAGGCTTCTCCTGAAGAACACGAGGGTGGCACTTGGCTTTTATTCTCCGGTTTTCATTCTTTCGTTTTTTGTTCTCTCCCGAGGTTTCCACTCGTATTTGCCTTTGGTAATTATCCTTTTGTGGTAATTTTTGATGCCGTCGCAACTTCTGCCACCTTGGACACTAGCCAATGTCTCAATCTGCTGCAGTGGTATGACTGGCGCACACTGTCAAAGCTATGATATTTAATTGTTCTTGCATTAAGCATCCTATAAATAAATAATTTGTTAGAAGCTGCTGTTGTTTGGTTCCCACTTTTTCGCCCCCTCATTTTTCAGCAGCGGAGGGGAGTGCTCAGACGTTCAGGGACCGGTCCAACCAGCAAACGGGAAGAGAGCAAAGTAACTGGCAGTCGAGTGAAACGGAAGAACGTTCCCTCAAGTAGTGCTGAAGGTGGTTAAGGCGGTTCAGTCGAGCGAACAAGGGGCATGACCAACAGGAAAGAAGCCTCAAGCTGCCGAGAAAAGAGTTTAGGACTAGAGTCGTTGTGGTACGCTGGTATTGTATTTTGCTGCTTTAAAGAAGTACTGACACCAAATTTTGACGCGTAAAAAATGATATAATTGGCTTCAGTAGTTTGTACAGATGCCTCACAGAACATTTTGCAGCGATACGAGGCTGCAATCACATCTAAAATCGAGTTTGATTGTTCCGGCCACGAGCTTCCACAAATCGGCAGCACTAGCGAAATCGCTTTCGGCGTGACGAAACATCGGCCTGCGTGTCTGCCCCTTTCAGGGAGACGTCATATAGTCGTTTTCGGAACTAGGGCCCTATTCTCGACTGCACATATTGCCGGCAATTCAGGCAAATTTCCGGAAGTCTTTTCTGATTGGCTTTAAATTTTGGTCACGTGCTTCCGGTTGACAACGCGGTTGTGTGTGCTGTCGTCATTTTGACGTTTCATGTCGTTTACGGACACCAGTTCTAAAGTTTGCCTTATTTCTCGTTACTAAAGGCGCCTAATTCTTGGCCGGCAATGAAAAACCAGACTAAATGCAGCGGACATGACAACGTAGGCCTGTCTTTCCTATTCAACAACAATACTGCTTGTAATACACACCCCCTCTGTGATTGGCTGAGAAAGCGTGACGTAATTTAAACAGTTGGCGGGAACGATTACGTCATGCATTGGCAACTTCAGCCTGCGTAAAAGTGACGTAATGCTACGTAACAGCTTGAAAATGGCGGCTGTTCTTGTCGCAAAATACAAGCAAAATAGGGCAAAAAATTGCCCCGGCTTACGGCGCCGCGAAATGTGCGGTGATTTGCATCAGGCGCAGTTTCGCATGCGCCATGTTTAAAGCATGTTCCCTACCGAAACAAATTATAGTTTCAACTGCTTCCAAGTCAGCGATCATGGAACATACAAATAACATGCAGTATTTTGCTTCTATGGTTGGCAATAAAATAAAAATTATTTGTTTGGCGTAACCGCAACATAAGAGGGCAGTACAAGCCTCTCCATGACAAAGAGAACCCAATGCATGGCATTTGTCCATACTTGTCCTAGTAAGCTGTTGGGTCACATGATCGAACTCAAGAGAAAAATAACAAAGAAAAGTGACTATTTGGTTCATTACAGCGCTTATTGCAGTCGAGCGTGACGAATGAGTGAATCGGCGACATCGGTGCGCTCCGCGGTTATCAGGCGTAGCGCTTCGCTGCTCTTATGTGTCATAGAAGCGATGGTCGCGGCCGTCTTTTTCTGTGATCACGCCATAAACTTGTAACATAGCAGCAGACGATGGCGTGGCGGCGGTGGCGGCAGGGAAGGTGATAACGCAACAAAGCTTGCATTGAAGCAGAGAGCCCAGCTATGTTAATAAAAGCGATTGAAAGAAATAAATAGATACGGTAAAAAAATTGTGTGATGTTCTTTAGCTCGATATCCGCCTTTCGCTCGCTTTTGGATCAACGTTACTCGATCGCCTTGTGGTGTTGGCGCCAAATTTGACCTCCAGAAATGTGTTTTTCTTGTCAGCCTCAGCTACCGTCTTAATTTTTATAGTACATGCCAAGTGTTTTTATATCTTTCTTGCACGATATCTGATACCTTGGTAGCGATGTTTATGAGTGACTCGTCAAATTACACTGCATGTCGTCATAGCTATAGGTGCAGCACGTCACTGATTGCTTACGTCGTGCTTACGCAAAAAACATGGACGAAATGCCGGCAATTTGTGCAGTCGAGAATAGGGCTACTGGAAACGATATCCTGCGCTGCTGTTGCCGGTGGCACGGAGCAAGATAAACAGGAGCGCCGACTTCGCTCTCTCCTGCGGGCTCTTAATGTCTATCGCTCGCTGAGCGCAATGTAGATGGCGCAGCGAATGGTCCGGCGGCTAAGCGGCCGGCGTTCCCCGTGTGCCGGCGGGCGCGTTGGCGGAACGCATTCCGTCGGCTTTTGTCGTCTGCTTCGGCGACGGTAGTTTTGGGCACGGAGTGCTTTGGGCATGCGTTGGCGCCGCTTCGCGTTCATTGCGCTCCTCCTTCGCACGGCTTGATTAACTTGTTCGACAGCACCTTCTGGGTAACCCGAACGCGAAGGAATTGAGTGGTCGTACGGCACGGCAAAGATGCGTTAAGGATTGGTTTGCATGGTGGGAAAACAAAATGTAGGGCGCACATATAGACTTACATGCATATCACCAGCGAAAAAACAGACAGGGACGAAGAGAGAAGCAGACGGGACATTCGCTAGACTTCAACTGAAAAGTTTACACAAGAAACACGTAATATATGAAAATGCCAACAGACAAGGATGATAGACCTTGCAAGTGATAAAAACAAACAAAAGAGATAAAACCGTCCACAATCTTAAATGCGTATGACCCACACAACCAAATTACATCCCGCGCATGCGGCCTTGCAAAAAATTCAGCTCTTTTGTCGTCAGAGCGATGGAAGGCTTACTGATCCTTTAAGGACAGGTACTTTGTGCAGAAGGAGGGTGTGTGCATTGGTCCGTGCATTGCCCCTTTGCTTTGCGAAATATTTTTAGCCTCCTGTGACAAACGTATTGAAGCGTGCTTTGACCGTGATATTGTAAAATGTTTGAGATACGTTGATTACTTCATTGTTTTTGTAAAAGGGGACAGTAGTCGGGACAGACAGCTTGTGGTAGAACAAGTGTTAAAAATTTTTATGGATAGCTCAAAGGGCTTAAGGTTCACTCATGAGGTGCCAGTGAATGGCAGTATACAGTTTTTAGATGTGAACCTACAATTGCGTGATAAGCACATTTGCTGGGCATACCAACCTCGATCAAAAAAGCAGATTTTAAATTACCGTTCGGCGCATGCAAAGGTGGTCAAGCGCGGTATAGCGATGAACTGTCTGCGCGGCTCCCTGGACAAGTCATGCCGCCACAGGGTTGCTGAAAATATGGACGCGCAGGTGGCCCGCCTGACATGTTCTGGGTTCCCCCGTGAACTGGTTGCCTCTGTGGCTGAAAGCCTCAACAAAAAGGTTAAGGCGGGTACTAGTTCTCCAAAAGGAGACGCCGACAGCCAGCCTAGGTTGCGGAGGGTAGCAGTACCTTATGTTCATCAGCTCACATACCGCTTGAAAAAAGTGGGCAAAAAATGCGGTGTAAATGTACTGGCTACTGCCCCTGGGAAGCTGTTGCGGATGTGCCCAGCTGTCAATGAAGATAAGAGGCAAGGCTGCACAATAAAGCATGCCACCAGGTTTGTTCCCTGCAGAACTGGCGTTGTTTACAGCATTCCCTTGCCCTGCGGCAAATGCTATGTAGGGCAGAGGGGGCGATGTATAAATGACCGTCTGAGGGAGCATCGGGCTGCAGTTTCATCGCGTGCTGGGGGGGGCCACTTGGCCGACCATTGTAAACGGTGTCCTGGTTGTGTTCCAGCATTTGGCGCTACACGTGTCTTAGATAGCGGGCGCGACCAAGCAAAGCGCGAAATTTCTGAGGCTTTCTATATTCAAAAGGAGGCAGGTAACTGTATCAGTAACCCTTCCATCGCTCTGACGGCAAAAGAGCTGAATTTTTTGCAAGGCCGCATGCGCGGGATGTAATTTGGTTGTGTGGGTCGTACGCATTTAAGATTGTGGACGGTTTTATCTCTTTTGTTTGTTTTTATCACTTGCAAGGTCTATCATCCTTGTCTGTTGGCATTTTCATATATTACGTGTTTCTTGTGTAAACTTTTCAGTTGAAGTCTAGCGAGTGTCCCGTCTGCTTCTTTCCTCGTCCCTGTCTGTTTTTTTCGCTGGTAATATGCATCTAAGTCAACACCAACTAGCCCAACTTCTAGCCTTAACTGTAGCACATATAGACATATTGCTGCTATACAAACACTACCTTTTGCGCAGTGCTTGCCGAAAATGTGACTCCGTTTGTAAATTTGTGAACACCAATTCGGCTATGTTTTAACAGGTTTTACAAAAGGCGAAAGGAGCAACTGGTTCTGATCACTAGCGATTATAAAAGTTGCCTCAGCTTTCTCGCCGTTCTCCAACTTACGTCCAAAACAGAGTGTGCCTAGAACACGGACCGGCACTCACACGCTCATCAGAAAATAACAGAAACGCGATAACATCACCCGCGACTGCCCGTTACGTAGCAGTCTGCTCAAGATCGAGGCCCTGGCAGTGCGATCTTTTCACAAGCCTTCATTTCGCGATATTTGAATTCGTCCGGACCCTATATCTCTGTGGTGATGACTCGGCAAAAGAAAAGGTTTGACGAGCCGGTTGTTTTGCTGGTCAGCCGCTAAAGAAAAAAAAAACGCCGGGAACTCTCGTAGGCCCAAAATTGCAGCCATACAAGTCGTAGCATTTTATTTGGAGTCCACGGCGTTATCGACGAGATAACACGACCGTGGAGCGACAGTGAACATCCGGCGGTAAGTTGCGGTATGGGTTACAATGAAGGTTGCGTTTAATATTCTTGGGTGCCTTATCGAGATGACAGTGTTTTTGTACACCTATTACAACGGGGCAGCCGTCCAATTCAGTCATTGGCACAGAAATGTGTGTCTCGTTGCCGTTTGCCGATGGAGACTCCGGGCGACCCTTGTAAGCATTGTAAGCGCAGAAGCGGCATAAATAATTAAGCAGGCGGCCGGAGAGCGGGCCAACAACAGAGGGTAATTTTTGCGCTGCATCGGTTTGTCGTAACCAGAATCACGCTAGACTGCATGTTGTGGCGTTTCATATTACTCTTGCTCATTCTTTGGTGATTCTAAAGTCGTCGTCGTTCAGTTGCGTCTTACATCTGCTGGGTTAGTACAATATTTTTAGCGAGTCTTCATAATGTCAGAATAAACGCCCCCCGATAGGGAATAAGCGATCGCCATGTATGCGGTGGCGTGCGATTATCTGCGCCGTCTATTCCGGCTGCGTACGGGTGTTTAAATTCCGCGCGTGCAGGCATTCCTCCTGCATAGTAGGACTGGCATACGACAGGCGTCGTTGCGAAAGAAACGACGCCTCTGGGGCATTGAGTTTCGTACATATAACTAGAGGGGAAACTGGCGCTAGTGTCAACGCGAACATGGCAGCGGCGCTTACGGATCAATGGGAATGATGGGTAGTTTTGGAACCGGATTGCGTAGGATCAAAACGGGCTTATGGCTGCGCAAAATGTGTTTTTTGACAAAAAAGTTCTTATTGCCCGGTTCTCCGTTAACAAATTACATGGCAAACAAGAAATGTAGTGACGAAAAACAGGTTTTGTACGAAAAAAACAGCGCGTTTAAATAAAAAGCATACGTGGAGTCGGGAAGGTTTGTGGAGCAGGTTTGCCATTTTCCGCCAACTACAGCAGGACATGGACTTTTTTAAAAACTACTTGTAAAAGTTTCGGCGCTGGTGGTTTGTAATAGTAAGAGAAGTTTTGTGCTCATAAGAAAAAAGAAACCGATTACCTTTGGAGAAGGTATTCTTGCCTGAATTAGTGACATCCATCAAGCTGCGTTCCTATGAGCCGCCGGTGCTACTGTTGTATACGCCGTAGGAGCCGGCGTTCGCACGAAAGGTGTGGCTGTTCTAAGCGATTCGCAACCGTCGTCAGCTTTGACAATACATTGTTCTGCCGAATGAGCAGCGCCGCAACTCTATTAGCAGACAACTTCGCCGCACAGAGCGCCGTCATTTGTGTATTCGTGCTTGCTGTGCGGCAATGCATTGATAACCCACCCAATTCGCAACTCTGGTTATAAAACATTCCAATCAGGGCAGCGTCAGTGCACGCGAGGCATGCAGCTCAAGGAGAAACGTATTTTTGATCACTCCTCCCCACACCCCGCCTAGGCAAATGCGTTCATGTAAATCCAAAACGAAAACGAAACTGCCTGCAATCCATAGTAAGTTCCACGAGCCATCGAGCGCCAATCCGAATCCACAACTACCCATCACGCCCATTGAGGCGTACGATCGCAGCGCCAGTTTCCCCTCTAGTTGTATTGTAAGAAACTCTATGCTCTGGGGAGAGCGAAGAAGGGAAGAGCCATGTACAGAGGCACAGCGACGAGAGGGCAAACGAAGGAGGAAGAGTGCAAAGGGAAAGCTGGGCGGCCGGCGGCGCGTGGACATTATCGCCCCGAGCAAAAGAATTTTTCTGGGCCACAGTCGGCGCTCCTCTTATATCTTGCTCCATGGTCGGTGGTATTCGTTTGGACAGGAGACGTGGGTGTAGCTGTGCGAGCAATGCTTGTAAACTTTGCGCACTTTGCGTGTTCGATGTCTTTGCTCTTCAGTTCGTGGCCGGCGCATGGTGTTGCCTTGCACTAGTGCCAAAAACTGCGCGGTGCTGGCACCGCGCGGTGCGCGATGTCGACGTGCACCGCGGCGGTGCGCGTCGCCGAGCTCGCCCAAGTTGTGCTATGGCAAGCTCGCGGAATGCGAAGTACTGCTCGTGGAAGCCTCTCCGAGCAAATCGATGACGACGCCAAGATGCATTAGTTTCCACGCGACGACATGCAGCGCTAAACGTGGACTGAGTCACTTTTCTGTGACTGAGTTCGTGCGCGGCGGCGGCCGCAAGACCTGTCACCCAAGCCAGCGGGCTCGGCGTTGCTCGGTTCAGCTTGGGTGTTGGGAACTTTAGGCTTAGTATCGTGGCGAATATTTGATCGCCGGTATCTGTACAACTGCGAATGGCCATCCCTTACACAACTTTTAAATCCACTATCGTCCCTTTTTTCGCATATAGCGCTTTATTTTGGCGATAATTCTCGTTTCAGCGATCGGTGATGAAGACATCTGCCGTGGCCTATTTTGATTCTAGCGCTCAGGTGACGGCATCTGTCGGCCGGTTGCCGCACCGCGGTGGCGGCAGTGCTGGGTCGGAGCGCCGAACCTCCCCTGCCGGTTAGCGTAGGCTTACGATCGCGGCAAATATCTGAACGGCGCTTTTAAATTCAGCGCCGATAACAACCTCTAGCACAATTTTTCACCCCGCTAACATCTACTTTCTCGCATGTGGAACTTCTTTTTCGCGATCAGATTGATTATGAGAGTGGCGACAAGCTGTTGCTATCACGGTCTGCGCCGGTTCGAGCCGCAGTGATATTAAAAAACGGACGACGGCGAAGACATCGCCGGCCTAATCACCTGGCCTAATAAAGTTGTTCTGTCTGTCGGGTGGCAGCGACTCATCCGAGTCTGACGATTCAGACTACATGTCGACTGCGCGGGCGAGTGCGGACCATGTGCAATCGTAGCAGACGATGCGACGAACAGTCCTTGACGTCGCGGGTGAGACCGTGACGTAAGGCTGGCGCGCTTGCAGACTGGCCTTCGAACGGCCATTTTCCCGCGCGGCGACCGAATTTGAAACTGGTGGCAATAAACGTGCTATAATTAATTCTATGCTGGCGGCTGACGGCTTTCGGTTCGATTATCGTAATTACTGGGCCAATAGGTATTCTTTACAGCATAAAGCTTGAAAGCGAGAAATTTCGTGTCAGTACTCCTTTAATGATGAACACGAATTCTATCTCACAATAGTATTTTTAAATACTGAAATGTACAGAGCAGCCTGGACAGAAATGCTACTCTCGAAAAGCAAAATGGTTTATTTTTCTCTGATTATGTCCTGAATTAGGTATGTTATTTTCTAATTATATTTCTATATTGCCAATTTATTGCCCTGGTTGCCTGCCAAAAGAAAAAGTATTGTAGTTGTCTTTGTGTGAAAGTACCTCTATGGCCTTTGTTTTTAAAAATAAAAGACAAAAGAAGGGTGTGTAAATTTGTGGAAATGTAGAGTAGGAAACATGCCAAAGTTCAGAGGACGTTTCACGGTCTATGCCTTACTCTGTACGAATATGCCATGTGCAGATGCAAGCTTCTGAAATGCTAATCCGCCTTCTGCATTTGTGGAAGAGTGGCGAGGGTGGAAGGAACATTCTACCCAAGTTTCTTCCTTTAATACCCTCCTCAACCTCAATAGAGTTTTAATGAACTGAGCTGTTCGCTTATAGGCGGCTGCTGGCGGAGGTGTTTGCCAGGGCAGTAAGTTTAACTCTGTCGAGCGAGCATGCGACAGAAACCCTGAAAGACGCCGTTCGCCATTTTGTATTACAATTTTTTGGTCACGTCCTTATGGGGAGGTTGCATATATACCAGGCAACGGAACTTCGGGAATGTCGAAAATTTACAAATGTACAGGCTGCGCAGACTTTTCTTTAAAGAGTGCCTGGCCACGATTCCCCACCATGAACGGAAACGCCTGCCCCCAATTCCATACCATCTACCGAGAATCAATGTCGTCTAGGAAAGGATAGTGTCGCGTGCGCTGCAGTGAGGAGGCCGCATGCAGTGGATACTGCTGAACGAAAACTTCGAGAGCGTAGACGCGACACTGACCGAGAGTGGCGTGCGGCACGAACCAGCGAGGAGTGCACCGAGGAGGCTGCCCGTGAGTGACCGGCTTCGCCCCAGATCGCGAAGCGATTAATGTGGCGGAACGACGGAAGTGCCACGCTCGGAAGGATAATCCTTGCATTGCATCCTTACATTGCAGAGGCGCGATTCGGTCGACTTTAAAAGTGTGCGGGACGTGCAAAAATTCTTTACTGAACGCTGCTGTGCCGCTGCTGCTCTTTATTATAAAATGAGACTTTCATTCATCCAGCTTTATTCACTTTTGCTTTACATAGTTTTTTTTTTCTGGTCTGCCTAAGCACCGAATGCTTGTTGGCTTTCCAGGCAGTTGGTGTAGACATACACAAAAGAGAATAAGCACGCTCTCAAGTTTGAACATGGCAAATACTTCTTGCTCGAAAATCACATAGCAGAATTATGCATTGCAACACAATATAAACAGCCAAAACGTATATGTGGACAGCACAAATGTATACCATTCTTCACTCATATGAGTTACCTGAGACACAATATTCGCGAACTTTCTTAAAAATTTTCCTCCGTGTTTTTATATTATAGAAATCGTTTCGGAGACCATTAAAAAAATTCTGCCAGGTAATGTTTCGGCGTTTTTCCTGTAGTTTGTGAACACTCGCGGCTTCACGAACCTTTCTGTTTTTTCTTAGCGTTCTACTTTTCCTAACAGGAACTTTGAACTGGTTGCAGAAGTAATATTGTGTTAGTACCTCGTACCTAAAAAGGCTGGCGCACCTGAAGTATACCTAAATAAGAATACTTGTCCTGTATTTTTACATCTTGAAACCGTTCCATAGGCAATACTATTTGTTATTCTGTTAATTACTCGGTTTATACATTGTTGTTTATGATCTGAGCAGCAACCATACAGGGTAATTCCATAAATCAAATCCCTTCCGCCAGTGATTTGTATATGGTTTGTCTTAATTTCAATGGTGCCTACTTAAAGCTGTTGCTAGCATCTTGCTCATTTCAGATATCTGCTTCCTCAAGTCGGACGCACCGCTGTCTTTAGCTGGCTTAGCATTCTCTTCATCGGTTTCTTCGGATTCAGATGAAGGCTCTAACTCTTCGTTTGTACATTTTTCACAGTTCCAACCATGAACAGCGGCTGAAGCCATGGTTTTTAGCTTCTTTTTGGGAACGCCTGAACATTTTCCCGCATGAAACCACTTTTTGCACAAGCTACAAACGAAATGCTGCGCATCATTTTCGAACCGTTTGGAACAAGACAAACACTTTTCCGGCGACATATTTGACGGCAAAACAGTGCGGTCTAGCGGAGCAAAGAATCGGGCTATGAAAGCATCACAGACGTCTCTTACCTAGAAACAAAAAAGAACAGTCTCAGCTCCGTTCGATGCTCCACCGGACTGTGAAGGGGGTGATTTCTTGAGTTGCTTTTGCAGCTTCGGGCCATGACATAACACCACCTCGTGCACCAACGCTGCTGCTATCTTTCGTTGTTCATGGCTGGGCAGACCATTGCTTGACGCCCACTTTGAACCCGGTCCGAAGGCAGGGATGGACGATCCGCAGGAAAATAGGCCGCAAGGTGACGACGGTAGGTCAGGCGGACGGCAGGCTAGAAATAAAAAAGAACAGTTTCAGCTCCCTTCGTTGCTCCACCGAACTGCCAGACCGAAGTCCGGACCGGACTGCCAGACTCCCGGCCGCGGCGGCCGCTTTTCTGACGGAGGCGAAAAGCAAAAACGTCCGTGTGTGCGAGATTTCGACGCACGGTAAAGATCCCCACGTGGTCAAAATTAATCCGGAGCCCTCCACTACGGCGCGCCTTATCGCCAGCGTTGCGTCGGCGCGTTAAACCCTACAATCAATCAATCGACTTCACCGGACCCTACCAGCCCCATCAGCCCTTCCTCCTCCTCCTCCTCCGAGAGAGAGAGAGAGAGAGAGAAAGAAAGAAAAGCTGAGAGGTTTGCGAGAATCTCAACACCGACATGCCACTCGGCGGCGGATGGGTAGGGGAGCATAGAAAAGGCCCTATAGGTAAGGGCAGAAGAAAGAGGAGAGAAGAAGTAAAACAAACCGCCATCATGCAGTTTGTATCAACAGTTCCATGAACATCACGATCACAGTAGTATTTTAAATAATTTCAGGCACGCCGATCTCATGCAGGTATTTAAATAACGCCATCATGCAGTTTGTGTCAACAGTTCCATGAACATCACGATCACAGTAGTATTTTAAATAATTTCAGTCACGCCGATCTCATCCAGGTATTTAAATAACGCCATTAGTGCTTTGTGTTCAGCTGAAGGGGCAGGCCATGAACCAAGGAGTACTTTTAAGCTGACTGCTCTTAGGCGCAGGTGCACGATCTTCTGCACCACACGGCACCTTGAGAGCATATATGCACGGACCTCTAACAGTACGTATTCCACGGTTTGACAACTGTCTGTTAAACCGTGTCAGGCTGTCAGCCTGCTGTCAGCCGGCTCTCAAAGCAGACAGCTGTCTGTCTGCGCTTGGACTTGATTAGGCTCCAAGAAACCATGGAGATGCATCTGCGGCATAGGATGCACGCCTAAACCCATATAGTAACGCTGCATGGTAGAAAATAGTAACTCAAGGTCTAGCCGAACATAGAAGATTTTGCATCTTTGCATTTCCCCACCCAGTTGCTATGCAGTTCCGCTCGTAATCCATATTCGAAGGGCAAAACGGCCTTGCATTTTTTTTTAATAACGTCATGTGTCTCCAACCTCTAGATACTTAGATGAGCTTGGTTTATCATAGGCGTCAACAAAAAGAAACACAAAGTAAACTACAAAATCAACACTCTGGTTGTTTCGTTGTATACACAGCATTTGTCGTAGCTGTCGCACGCCAGGTACAAGGCAAACACATAAATAAACTCTATTTTTTCTCGAGACATTATGAGCTTCGCGCGCAGCGGCATCGTAGCAGCTGATCCGTGTTCTGCCGTGCGATTTTGTTAGAGAATTGCCGGTATGCAAAACGTTATAGATGTACTGTTGCGGTTGCTCTCAATACAGAGATATATACAGCTATTCGGGAGCTATATGAATGGAATGAAATGCGCATTTGCTTGTTTTCGGCTGAATTTTGAGGTTCCTAGTGAGGTCTTATTGGAAATTGCTGTTATTTTTTTATTTCCATTGGGTAGGGTCTGTGTCGCCACCATTGCCAGTTGATGCCACCTGTACCCTCCAAACGTCCTTGCGCGAGGTCCATAGTTCTCAAAGGGCGTTGCAAAATATTCGACGGGGCTGGTTTCTCAGCAACGCGTAGGCGAATAGCCCTGATGTTGTCGGTCAGCAGGCGTATACCAACACCACAGGCACTTGCCCGAGTTTACCATACTGCCTGACACCATACTAAATGCCACAGCATCTTAATAGACAATTGTGACACATCCCTTGTCTGTACAGTATACCTCAATCTCCTTTGCATATGCTAATAGTTTGACCTCAGTCTCAAGAAGCTCAAAACCTCAAATCCGTGCACTTACTACTATTTTCAAGGGCAACGTTGAATGTAAAGAGAAAAACGTTGCGGTGACATGTACATTTAGGTCTTAAGATATACGACGCCCTAGCGTTACAGCGAAGCCGAAAAGGCTTCTTGGGGCGGATTTGCTGCGTTTACGATTTGTGCTTTCCAAACACTAAGGTTATTCACGACTGGGGGAAAGCTTCAACGGTGTTTAGTAGACGTGAGAATGGACAGACGAACGCCACCTATGCTACTGTGACTTAAGGGTATGGGAGCGTAAGGTTGCGGCTGCTTCGTATTGGAGAATGTCAGCAAAAAGGCGACATAGTCAGTGGCTCAAAGTGCTTATTCCTGCATGTCGTGGCCGGTCTGAACATTCTGGATTTTGCTTAGAGACAGATTGAAAAAGACCTTTTTTCAGCAAGAAATATGTGGAGTGTGTGCAGAGGGGAAGCCGCAGTCCAGAGCCCAGGAGGCAGAAACTTGTTCCCTGCACTAGCACGCTGGTTTTGACGTAACAAACTGGTGCAGGCTGCCTCCCATTTCTCCACAGACAGAATGTGCACTGTCTGAGCTTTTCTCCCCTGAGCATGCTCTCTGAAATGACTACGTTGTGTGGAAGTTGGGCATCGTTAGAGCATTTAGCATAGTTTTCATTTCCCGTCGGATGTTTCCTACTAAGCCTCTTCACCCAAATGAACATGCCAATATTGTTACGAACCATGTTTTGGATTTGTTTGTTTATGTTTTGTTTTTGCTGACTGGTAGCGCCGGGCTATGTTATCTGCGTATAACTAGGTCAAGTGATGAGCATGTTCTATTCTTTATGCCGCACGTGTTATCTCTTTCATAGGGGGAGTGCTAACGTCCTTAGCCTAGAATAATCTTCTTTGATGTACAGTGTTCTGGATGCAATTCTACCTTTCGAGAAACCCTCGCGCCGAGTGATAAATGCCCGCAGAAGAGATGCCGCGGCACTCGACTCGCCAACGATCGTCTGCGCACGTCATTTGAGTTTTTAGGGGAGCACAAGTTCGCTGCAATACACTTGTTTTCTGTAAGGACAAATGCGTCGCCTTTGGCTTCGTGACATCTGGTGGATAATGATTATGGTTGGATGTTAATGGCACAAGGCACACTGCGGCAAGGAGCACCAGAACAGTGATTATATATGAGCGGTGAAACCGTAAACACCAACATAAGTCAGAAAAAACACAAGTAAAATCAAAAACGACAATGAGCATGGCTGGTGTGTAGGGCCAGGGAGTGATCATGCGTGGTATAAAATGAGGTCTAAAAATTTAACTTCTTCTAAAGATTTGAAACACACTTGATAGAAAACATGGGATCGTCAGACAAGAAAAACGCTGGGTGTAGTGGGACGGGTAGTCTGTACAGTTGTGGGAAGCGTTTTCGTCACGTTGTGTGAAGTGCTGTGCATTGAATGAGTATGTGAACTGCGGATAGGGCCTCACCGCATCTGCTGCACTGGTGTATTGAAGATCCTGTGAGCAGATACGAGTGCGCTGCATGGGTGTGCCATACCCGTAGTCTAGTCAAGGCGACTTCCGTGTGTCTCTTGCGTGTGTCAGTGGTGTATGGTCCAAAGAGTGGTTTTATAACGTGTAACTTGTTTTCTGTCTGTTCACTCCAGTGTGTTTGCCATGTTCTACGCAAGTGTTGTCTTATGTGTGGCTTGAAGTCTGTATATAGTACGCTTGTTATGTCTACAGTGTTCCTGAGTGCAGCCGCAGCGGCCTTCTCGTCTGCCAACTGGTTCCCAGAGATCCCAGCGTGTCCTGGGACCCCCCAGAGGACAAGCTTATGCTTTTGCGCACACAGACATGATAGTGTTGAATACATGATTAACTACGTGGTTTTTTCTTGGGGGGGGGGGGGGTGGGCTTATGCGATGATAGTGCACGAACAACACTCAAGGACTCTGTATAGATGATGGAATTGGGAATTTGATTTTCAAGAATGTGTCGTACAATCAGTAAAACTCTATACGCTTCTGCTGAAAGAATTGTTGTGTGCACGCTCATGGTTCTGGCTGCATTGAAATTCGGATCATGAGCAGCGCAGGACACCATAGTGAAGGTTTTAGAAGCGTCACTGTAAAATTATGCCCATCAGTATTTAAACTACAAAGACAGAAAGTGCTGCAGTACTGCTGCTCGTGGTACCCGATTTTTGTCAAGTTTCATAAACGAAAGGTCGCAGGACACAGGAGGAACTTTGCAAGGCGGTAAAATATCTGAAAAAGATGATCTGTACACATCTAAAAACGAGGCGCTGAGATCCGAGGCTCGCTCTCTCACTCTAAGTGAAAAGGGCAGAGGAATGGATGGGCGATTTACATAGAGCAGAGATGTGGATGTGTCGTTAAAGACAGGATAAAAAGGATGGTTATTCAGTGATGAAATTTTAAAAACATAAAGCAAGTCCATGTACGTCCGTTGGTTCTCAAGACACCACTTGTCACACTCGACATACAGACTCTCGCAAGGGCTAGTGCGAAAGCACCCGATGCAAGACGAAGCCCCAAGTGTAGCACTGGGTCAAGCATTCGCAACGCTGTTTTAGTCGCAGACCCATACACCACACAGGCATAGTCCCAACTAGAACAAACAAAAGCAGTATAGAGCGGTAGCAGGAGTTCTTTGTCGGAACCATACGAGTGGTGTGAGATGACCTTCAGGATATTCATTGTTTTGAGACATTTATGCTTAAGTTTCTCAAAGTGAGGAATGAATGTGAGTTTGTGGTCAAACACAACACCTAAAAATTTGTGCTCTTTGTTCACAGGAAGCGACACGCCATTAAGAGTACTGTTTGGGTCCGAATCGACCCCGCGATTCCTGGAGAACACAACGCAGGAGCTTTTTGCAAGATTCAATTTAAAGCCATTCTTGTCTGCCCAGCAGGCAAGTTTTTTAAAACCAAGCTGGACCTGACGCTCACAGGTTGACATATTACATGATTTAAAGGATATCTGGACGTCATCTACATACATGGAATAAGAGATTGTAGGTGGCAATGCCCTTTAAAGAGAGATCATCTTAACTATGAAGAGCGTGCAGCTCAACACATCACCTTGCGGTACGCCATTTTCTTGCACGTTCTCTCTGACAAGTAACTAACAAGCGTGTTCAACATGTTACGTGAAACACCGAATGACGTGAAGTCACTAAGGATCCCATAACGCCAGGCAGTGTCGTAGGTCTTCTCGAGGTAGAAAAACACAGTTAAAAAATCAAAACATCCCCCTCGCGAGGGGCACGATCAAATGCAGAGCATTTCCGCGGGGGGCGTGCCTGCAAGTCTTATGGATTACGTATTGGTTGTTGTTGTTGTAATTGTTGTCTTCCAGCGTAGACATTGTCGATGAAGTCGATGGTGAAACGTGAAACGTGCCGTGAACCACCTGCCGCGGCTATTACGCAACGTGGAGAGGCTACGACGCAACGTGGCGCGTCTATGACGCAACACAATCCAACACAATCCACTTTAATCCAACCCAATCCAAATCCAATCCAAGCCAAGCCAATCCAATCCAATCGGATCCAATCCAATGCCCTTCGCGAGAGAGTGTTATAGCGCCGAAATCGCGCCACCACAAGAACGCGAACCGAACGCGGCGAGAGAGGGTGTTGCGAGCGGAGAGAAGGCGAGGAGGACGCGGGGGAGAGGGCGCACCTGTGGCCGACGGTTGAATGAGTCAAGGATATAAGGCGCGTGCGTAACCTTCCATTCTGTGTCGGCTCCGTGGAGCAGTCGGTAAAGTGCCGTGTACCTTGCGTTCCGCCCGCAGAGTCGTGGGATCGAAACCTGGCACCGGAAGGTATTATTTCTTTATATAGTGTAGGGTGCGGACTACGTAGTGATGCGGACCACGGACGCCAACGCGGGTGACATCGTGAGTTACTAAAATGCTCTGCATTTAAAAATACTGCTTATGCACGAAGGCATCCCTGATGTACGTGTCCAGTGCTACCAGTTGATCGTTCGTCGATCGGCCCACCCTGAAGCCTGCCTGGCAGCTCTCGAGAAGACCGTTGTACTCAAATAGGTACACGAGCCTGCGATTGATCTTCTCGAAGAGCTTGCACAGCAGCTCGTCAGGCCTATAGGACGGTAACTTGAGGTGGACGACGGATCATTTCCCTCCTTCAAAAAAGCCACCACTATGGCATCCCTCCAAGAGTGTGGAATGTGCCTCGAAAGCCATATTTTCGTATATAGATGTAGAAGTTTTTGCGAAAAGACCAGAGTCCAGAACCCGTCTAACAGTCCCATCGAACATGAGGTGTTTATTGACACATACCCCAAAAGCATAGAAGAAGTTTGTGCGTGCGTTCAGATTAATTTGGTAGGTAACCTGCTGTCCAATCTCTGCGTAGCTATGTGCCTGATTTGAAGCTACGAACCAGAATACATTTTCTAACATCCTCCCGCCGGCGAAAAGAGGAGCATTAACTCGAAGCTTCCAGGTGATACCGATGTTGCACTGCACGTCGAATACGAGATCCGTCCGACTTCTTGAGAAGACAAAGACGAACTCTGTTGTCAGAGCCCGGAAAAGTTTTTTCGATCACCGCCAGATCCCAAAGTGACCTTGGTGTTTTCTCTTTCACAATGAGGACGACATCGCCAACTTTAGCGTCGCTTGACGATGCATTATGTACAGTGTGGGCGCAGCAGAGTAGTTGCAGTATGTATTCTCTACACCACCTACTCCAAAAGGTATCTAGTAACTCTTTCCGTCGTCGCCAGCGTCTCCAAAATTCTTCTTCTGATGACTTCTGGATCTCTAAGATTCCACCTTCTGGTACTGACAGCAGTCTTCTGCCGATCGAAAAATGTGCGGGAGTTAAGGGTTCCTCCTCTAGGGACGCTGAAAGGGTAGTCAGTGGCCGCGAGTTTACAATGGCTTCAACTTCTATAAGTAAAGTGTACAGTTTATCATAGCCAAAACAATTAGCCTTTAAAACTTTGCTCAGTGATTCCTTGATCGTTCTTATAAATCTTTCGCAAAATCCGCCCCACCAGGCGGCTCGTTCGGCTATGAATTTCCAGTGGATTTGGTTTTCCTTAAAGAACTTCAATGTTCCCTCATTTCGTATCGTCCTCCAAATAGTTTTCAAATCCTTCGAAGCTCTTTTGAAAGTCAGGCTGTTGTCTGAATATACTGTCTTGCAATTTCCTCTTCTGGCTGTAAAGCGACGGAATGCATCTAAAAAGTCTTGTGTGTTGAGACTTCGCACAAGCTCGACGTGTACTGCTCGCACGACAGCACAAGTGAAAATGACAATGTAACATTTCTTGGCCCCTTCTCCTTCTCTATGGTACAGTGGTCCAGTAAAGTCAACTCGAATGATACTGAACGGTTCGCATTTGGTGACTCTATCCCTTGGGAGAGGAGCGAATGGCTCGCTCATTGCCTTCGCTGAATGTCTCTTGCATGTACTGCACTGACTGGTCACTTTTTTAACCATTTTACGACCTCTGATGATCCAATATTGCTCACGTAACTGCACCAACGTATCTCGAACGCCGGCGTGAAAAAGCCGTTTGTGCTCGTTTTCAATTATTAATCTTGTAAATTCGTTGTCTGGAGGAAGTACGATTGCGTGTTGCTCGCTGGTCGTGAAGTCGGAATTCTGTAGCCGTCCTCCCACTCTAATCCAACGATCTTCATCACGATAAGACAAAAATTTGCTGATCACTGGATGAGTCAAATATTGAGGATAAAACGCCCGTTCTTGAGCTTTGTAAATCCAAAATTTCTTGGCGTTTTCAGTTTCACAAGTGATTAGGGGTCCAGTTATTTTTCCGCGAGGGTTACGAGAATTGTGGACAAACCGTATTATCCAAGTCATGATGTTCAAGATTTTTGTCATGTTTGTTTATCCTTGCGAGGTCAAAAAGCTCGGAAATATTCCTTTCAGTTACGGGTAAAACTTGTGTCCGTTCTTCTGTGGTTTCCGCATACGGTTCGCCGCGAAATATTCTATTTCGCCATTTGTCACTTCCTTTGAGCAGCCAGTCAGGTCCTTCCCACCAAAGTTTGCTTTCTTGCCATTTCTTAACCGATATTCCCCGCGTTAATAAATCTGCAGGGTTCTGATCTGTCGGGCAGTAACGCCACTGTTAAATATCGGTTAGGGAATGGATCTCACTCACTTTGTTTGCCACGAACGTATTCCTCTTTCCTGGGCTCGAGTTCAACCATCCTAGAACCGCAGATGAGTCTGTCCAGAACGAAACTTCGCAGCGGGTACCATACTCCTTCTGTACGGTTGACATCAGCCGAACTGCTGTTAGAGCCCCAAGAAGTTCCAACCTTGGTAGGGTCTGCGTTTTCACGGGGGCGACTCTTGTCTTGGCGATGAGCAGTCTAGTCATTATGCCACTGGTAGTTTCGACTCGCACGTAGACTGCAGATCCATAAGCTGAGGTGCTTGCATCAGAGAACACGTGGAAGGTTGTTTTGCTGGGTTCATTTGTCAGCACAAAGCGTGGTACCTGTATCACGTTAAGAAGACGAAGGTCTTCGCACCACTTGTCCCGTTCAGTTTTTAAGTCATCCGGCAAGTTTCCGTCCCAGTTCACCTTCCTTTTTACAAGCCCTCTGAAAGAGTACCTTGGCCTTCACTGTGTACGGAGTAATAAGGCCGTATGGATCGTATATTTTGGCTGTGATTTTCAGCATATTCATCTTCCTGCTCGGAATTCAGGCTACCAGTTGCATAATTTCAGACGTGTCGAACCCGTAGGTATCCTCGTCCGGGTGCCATAACACGCCTAGAACTTTCTTCTTTTGAGGGATCGTGAACTCAACATCAGAGTTAACGGTCTTGTCCCCTTCAGTAGCGGTCTTCAGTTGTGCTTGATTAGTCGTCCATTTTCTTATGTGCATGCCTGCTTTGCTAATGACGTTGGCTGCATTGTCACATAACAACAAGGCATTCTCGGTAGAGTCGGCGCCTGTCACAAAATCGCCAACGTAAAATTGATTTTTCATGGCCTTTGTAATTTCATCATGCGGACCTGTCGAAGTTTCAAAATGGTAGTGCAGCGTGGCGCTCAGTAGAAAGGGACTCGAGGTAGCACCAAAGGGAACACGGTTCATTCTCCAGCCAAGTTGCTTCGGCAAGGTCTGTCCAGGAGTCGGAGGGTGTTCATACCAAAAGTACCGAAGTGCATCACGGTCGTTCTCTGACAACAAAATTTGCAAGAATGCTTTCTCTATGTCGGCTGTTACGGCGACTCTGTACATCCTGAACTTCAGAAGCAGGGAAAGTACCGATGGATTCAGGTTCGGATCAGAGTGTCACACGTCATTCAGTGACAGTTTTCCACGTGAATTAGATGACGCGTCAAAGACAATTCGAGTCTTGGTTGTTTCCCTGTCGTTGCGGATGACTGCTCGGTGCGGCAGGTAGTAGACTGGACCGGCTGCTTCTTGTGTCATTGTGGTTTCGGCGAAGTTGTTCTCAACATATTCGCGTATTGTCGCATCGTACCGAATGAGAAGCTCTTCGTTTTTCTGAAGACGTCGCGTGAGCGTGGCAAGCCGATCTTTCGCTTCCTTTACATTGCAATCAAGCTCCGGAGCGTTATCCTTCCAGAGAAGACAAACTTCGTACTTTTCATCCTTTCTCTTTATTTTTCTTCTGAATTCAGTGAGAACTGGATCCTCGACAGATTCTTCATCCTTGTGGTTAAGGATACCCATGTGCTCAACCTCCCAAAAGGCTTGCAGCTGTTGAGACAGTTTTTCGTTGTCGTCCCTGAAATTCTGGGCCAATATCTTCATGACGCTAGTGGAAAACGTTCTTTGGATATTCTCCGTACTTTTCACCGGGTCCTGTAGCGTCCACCCGAAAGACGTGTCAACGGCAGTTAAGCCATTTGTAAGGCGCCGAATTTTTCCAGTTGTGACTTTCCAGTAATAGTCGCATCCTATAAGTACCTGAATAGTGTCATCTGTTGCAGCATCAGCATCATCGGCGAGGCGAAGATCCCGAACGTCCTCTCTCACGGAAGAAGTAGGCACTGAGAACGGAGTTCCGCTGAATATTGTTGGTACCTCGAGGGCTTCGATCAGAATGGCCTCGGTGTCGTGACGGCTTGTAATACACAGTTCCACGCGTCGTAGAGTCTGCTTAGATGGGCCCATTGCTCCGAAAGTTTGCACATTCAGAGTCTCCTTTCCGAATTCCTTGCAGCTAAGGTTCTTGGCTGTTTCTTCCATGACGAACGTTCGTTGACTACCACCGTCCAGAAGGCAGCGGACAAGTCACGGCTGAGTGGAGCCACGTGCCCAAACTTTAGCTGTTTGTAGAAGAATAGTATCTTGGGCCTGAGTCACAGCACTGGTAACTTGAATTCATTTCGTGACGAACTGCCTCTGAGTGTCAATTGCCAAAGGAGCAGCGTATTTGGAGTCGCAGAGGGACGTGAAGTGTCGGCCTTGGCAGTTCTGACAACGCAGAAATCTCGAGTTCCGACAGTCCTTGGCTCGGTGGAATTTTTTGCAACACTTAAAGCATCGGCGGCTTCGCTTGAGTATGTTCTTCTTTTCCTCAAGGGTTAACGTTTTATCGCACAAAGTAAAGGAGTGTTCTTCAGAACTGCAGAAATAACACGGTTCTTTGTCCGATCCGGAAGTGGTGGTAAAGGTGGCTGCTGAAGGTACATAGTGGCGTCGAGCTTAGTCGTGGAGTTTTTTGTGGACTGTTGACCCGTCCGATGCGATTTCTATGGCCTCCTCCCTGCTGCGAACTTCCTTCTTCAGGAAGTCAAGAAGCGCTGAAAATGTACTATGAGTGTCAGCTTCCTCGGGCTTCTGTTGACAGTACCGAAGTACAAGCTCGTGAGGTAGCCGCTTCTCGATAGCCACCCTGAGCAGAGCACTGTACTGCTCCTGCTTCACCCCTAGGGCGTGAAGACTCCTGACGTTCTTTACCACTTCGTCGTAAAGATGTCGCAGTGCCCCAACGCTTTGCACTGAATCAACAGCCTGCAGTTGTAGGAGGCGAGTCATGTGGTCGTTGATCGCAAGGTCCTTCCGCCCAAAGCGTTCCTCAAGTAGATCTATCGCTATCTGGTAGTTGCTTTCAGTCAGGGAAAGTCCACTGATCGTATCTTGCGCCGTACCAACAAGGTAGCCTTTGAGATATTTAAACTTGTCAATGGTCGACAGCTGTGAGTTCCGGTGTATGGTGGCCTCATACGGGTCCCAAAAGGAACGCCAGCCTTGAATGGTTCCGTCAAATTTGCCTAGTTCCAGTCGAGGGAGCTTGATAGACGCGCTTGAGTGAACACGAACTGCGCTTAATGGCTCAACGTTGTTCATTGGGCCGTTTGATGCTTGTGGGCGCTGAATTTCTTCGATTCTTCGGGAGAGCTTGGATTTTGCCACACATATGAGAACGTAATACCCTTCCGCAGCTTCCCACTCTTGTTCTAAATTCTGCTCATCAATGGTGTCTTCAATTTGTTTGTCTATGTCTCGAAGTGCTGATTCTTTCATCACGAGAACATTCAAAAGGTCCTGCAGCTCACCGATACTAACAAAGCGTTGCTGTTACTAATGGTCTTCGTCACGCCAGCTCGAAGGGTGGCCCGCCTGCGCTTATGTCGATTCATTCTGTGGAGGGCTTTGGCGTGCAATCGACTCCGCGTAATCAGGTATGGCGTAGCATCCCACTGCGTTGAGGCTGAGGCGGCGTGGGGCTTAAAGGCAGCTAGAAGCGTCGGGTCCGGACGAAACAGATTGTAGAAGCGCCGTTGTTGCTTCAGTCATGCAGGCTGCTTCTTCGGTGGTCTTTAGAAGAGGTTTCGTCAAGTCTTCAGAGGGATTTCGGCACCAAACTTTTGCAAAAAATCAAAACATCCCCCTCGCGAGGGGCGCGATCAAATGCAGAGCATTTCCGCGGGGGGGCGTGCCTGCAAGTCTTATGGATTACGTATTGGTTGTTGTTGTTGTAATTGTTGTCTTCCAGGGTAGACATTGTCGATGAAGTCGATGGTGAAACGTGAAACGTGCCGTGAACCCCCTGCCGCGGCTATTACGCAACGTGGAGAGGCTACGACGCAAAGTGGCGCGTCTATGACGCAACACAATCCAACACAATCCACTTTAATCCAACCCAATCCAAATCCAATCCAAGCCAAGCCAAGCCAATCCAATCCAATCCAATCCAATCGGATCCAATCCAATGCCCTTCGCGAGAGAGTGTTATAGCGCCGAAATCGCGCCACCACATGAACGCGAACCGAACGCGGCGAGAGAGGGTGTTGCGAGCGGAGAGAAGGCGAGGAGGACGCGGGGGAGAGGGCGCACCTGTGGCCGACGGTTGAATGAGTCAAGGATATAAGGCGCGTGCGTAACCTTCCATTCTGTGTCGGCTCCGTGGAGCAGTCGGTAAAGTGCCGTGTACCTTGCGTTCCGCCCGCAGAGTCGTGGGATCGAAACCTGGCGCCGGAAGGTATTATTTCTTTATATAGTGTAGGGTGCGGACTACGTATTGATGCGGACTACGGACGCCAACGCGGGTGACATCGTGAGTTACTAAAATGCTCTGCATTTAAAAGACCAGAGTCCAGAACTCGTCGAACAGTCCCATCGAACATGAGGTGTTTATTAACACATACCCCAAAACCATAGAAGAAGTTTTTGCGTGCGTTCAGACTAATTTGGTAGGTAACCTGCTGTCCAATCTCTGCGTAGGTATGTACCTGATTTGAAGCTACGAACCAGAATACATTTTCTAACAGAATTGTTTCAAACGTGTCTGCGTGTATGTGTTGCACATTGTATGTGTTGTTGTATGGGCCGGGAGCTGAGAGTTTACACGTGCTCAGGGCAGCCCTCAGCTCATGCAGTGTAAACTCGGAGTTATAAGATGTTAACCTATTATTATCTAGTATAGGCTTCGTTTCCGCTGACAGTTTGTGTTTTATGAAAGTGTTTGTTGTAGTGGGCTGAACTGGACACGTGTTGGGAGTGTTGTTCAAGTGTGTCAGCCTGGTCTTCGTGCCTGTCCAATGTTGTGCTGACCAGAGGCAGGCTGTGTGTTTGTTGTCCCTTGAGTTTGCGTATTCGTATCCATACTTTTCGTGTGTCTGTGTAGGAGTGCATTGATGTTATGAAGGAACGCCAACTATCTCGTTTGGCTTCACGGCGCACACGTTTTCCTAACGCCTTGGCCCGTTCGAACAACAAAATGTTACCCGACGTGGGGTACTGACGGAGGATACCCCACGCCCTGTTCTGGGCCTTTCGTGCCGGCCTACAGTCCTCATTCCCCACGGTCTCCTCTGGTTGCGCGGGGCACCAGAGGCGTGGACAATGGACTTTTCGGCGACGTCAAGGATGTGCGCTGTGAGGAGTTGCGTAGCTTTTTCAATGTGTAGGTGTCCAAGCAATGTGTCGTGTAGTTTCGATGTTTCTGTAAATGTACTCGAGTTCGCTCTATCTTCATTGAAACTGTTATGGGAAGGTGAACTGTTCGGGCCTTCACCTATGTATGCTAATGTGGTTGGGAATTGGTCACTACCATATGGGTTAGTGCCAACATCCCATTGAATAGATGGAAACAGGTCTGCCGAGCCGATAGCCAAGTAGAGGTGTGACTAAGGGTAGGCATGCTCGCGAATATGTTAGATATTTTTCGGTAAGGCGACTTCGGGAATCCGTGCGAGCAGAGCCCTAAAGAGAGTTATGTGCGTTGAGGTCGCCTAAAAGAATGAAAGGTGCGGGTACGGCCCTCGAAATCCGAGCTCGAGAGCTGGAAATCGGGTGGGATATAAACGGAGAATAGTGTTATTAGCCTATTGAAAATTATGGTACGAATGGCAACAGCCTCAAGGACGGTCTGTAACTGGATAGTGCGACACGCCAAGTACTTTCGCGCAATGATGGCCACACCCCCAGAAGGTGTACCACCACCATCCCTGTCCTTCCTAAATACCAGGTAACTATTCAAAACATTTGTATGTTTGGAATATAAATATGTTTCTTGTAGACACATGACACTTGGCTGCTTCGTGTGCAGTATCTCGTACACATCGTCAAGATTTTTAGGTCCTCTAGAGTTCCATTGAATTATGTTTTCTCTTCAAATTATTTAGTGTGACAGCTACTGGAGTGTGTATGTTTATGTGTTGTCTTTCGGGGCTGTTACTCTCGTCTTTATTGGCTTGTCGGGAGGCTTTGGCGTCGGGATGCGTTCCTTATTGTGCACCGCAGACAAGAACGGTCTGACGTCCACTTCGTCCTCTGATGTCCTCGGAGTGTGTATGTGATCAGTATCCTCGGACCGCGCACACTTTTGGGCGCGCTTTTCCTTGCACGCAACCGCCGACGGTTTCAGGAACGCCTCGGATGGCGCAGGCAGTGCGGTGGAGGCGGGAGCTGCCGCTGGTTCCTCCGCCTCCATCTCCTCCGTGCCCTCGCGTGTGGTTTGGGACGGTGGAGCGGAATTGGAGGATGCAGCATCAGTCCCACCAGACGTTGTTGTCTCCACAACCACTGCTGGCTCAGCGAGTGGTGGGGAGACGGGATGGGCCACAAGAGGCAGCCCATGGGAGGGCGGGCGCGGGACAAAGCTTGACTCGCAGTACTGTGTCCCCGCCGAAGCCAGACGTCGCTCCGCCCCCCTCCCGGCGAACTTGGTCAGCGTACCTGCCCAGAGGGAAAGAGGCGAACCTCCTCCGCGCCTCTGGGAAGGTGATGTTTTCAGTGACCTTGTTGTTGATGATTTTCTTTTCTAATTGAAACTTCTCGCATTTTCTGTAGAAGGCCGCATGTGGGCCCTGGCAGATCGCGCAAGAAATTGTTGCACGTTATAGTTTTCGGACGGGTGTTCGTGCTGGGCGCATTTTGCGAAGTTAAGTCGGCCACGACAGGAGTTTGTGCCGTACCCTAACCGTTGGAATTTGAAACAGCGCCGTGGGTTCGGGATGTCAGGCCGGACGGAACATCCGATGTAACCTGCGTTGCTCAATTCTGGAAGGGTCGACTTGTCGAAGGTTAAGATGAGGTGCTTTGTCGGTATTTGTTTGTCATCTCTGCGGATGGTTATGCGCCTAACCGCTGTTACGCCCTGACTACGAAGGCCCTCCAGCAGGTCAGCTTCAGATTCATTGAGTAGGTCATATTCGGAAATCACGCCCTGGGAGCTGTTTAGGCTACGGTGGGGCGTGACTCGGATGGCCAGATCAACGATGCGGGTTTGTGCAAGTAGTTTATCAGCCTGATCCTGGCTACTCACCTCAACAAGGATTTCTCCGGCTCTGTGTTTTTTGGCCTTATATGAATCGCCGATGACACCTTCAAAACATTTGGAGACTAGAAATACTGACTTGCAAGCAAGAGGGTTTAACTGGTCAACTCATTCTATCACTAAGAAGCGAGAGTAGTTTTTCGGTTTCGGAATACTCAAGTTAGGAAGTGGTGTAAAAGAAACCTCGGTGCTGCCCCTTTTCGGGGGCCGATCACGTCTGGGTTGGTGTTTAGATAATATCATTTAGCATAGTATAAAAGCAGGGAGACGGCGGTACTTTCTTCGTCAGCCTTACCCTGATACCTGAAGAGATCTCGGAGCTCCCTGTCTGGTAAACAGACAGGGCGCCCATCCGCCGGAGCTTGACCTGGGCTCCGACGGCCACCGTTCGTGGTTTCTACCCTTCACCATTAAACACATCGCCACGGTTGGTTGCAGCTTATGTTTGGGAGCTCGGGGTCCGCGGTGTCGCCAACACCGTCACCAAGATTACTCAAGGTGCCCCATGCGGGGGACATCTGGTGGAGGTGTTAGGTACGCACCCTTTATGCTCCCTATGACCTCTGGAAGATGCCAAGCCAGTCCAACAATAGCCAGCCGCCGACTGCAAGGTTTACCGCCGGAGTTCGGACTTCTCCCAGAAAGGCCCAGTAGAACGACCGTTGCAATCACCAGCATAGTGCGAGAAGCAACGTCGCCAATCGTCCTGCAGCAGCCCTGGGAACCGCCATCGTTCCGGGAAGCCCCTGCTGAAAGAAGAATGGTTGGAGAAGCTGGAGCGCGTCCGCATCTTCAACAGGTGGGACGCTGAAGAATATTCTCGGCATGTCTTCTTAGACTTAGAAGATGCAGTTCGAACTTGGTTCGAGAACAGTTAAGATTCCCGCTATTCTCGACGCTAGCGGTTGATCTATCGATGGACGAAAGTTGTTGAAGACGGCTCGATGATCAGAGGCACATAGCCGACAATGGTTTACCACACGACTATTTACAATTTCTTTACCGTTGTAGTTTACAAGGAATAACAAGTTGGCTAGCGGGCTCCTCGTTGTCTAATCAGCAGTCTCTAACAACACCAAACACCTTGATTTTATTGAGAAAAACCCGCCCACAAAGAGGGCGGAACCCAAGAAAAAGAGGAGGACACATAATTAACAGTTCTGTCCGTTCATAGGCCCCACAGCCATCCGCAGGCGGAGCTCATAATTAGGAAATTGGCCCACCTCTTGTCCGAAACTCCTTTCACATTCCCATGCAAACTAGATATCAATACTCAGAAAGGATTCGCACCGGAAGCCGCGACACTACAAACCAACAAACTACCCAAGTCTGACGCGTTGTTACACTGATTTATCAGTAGCCTCACAGGGCTGAAAGCAATAAATCCCGAACCGTCGTTCCAATGCACATCTGTGTCGTGCTGCCGCAGTTTGTTTACAGGGGATCGCCGCCATCTCTTCATCCCCGCTTCCCAGCGGCCACCTGCAGCTGCTTCCGGTCATTCCCCGAATTCCCCATTTCAAAAAAGACCCGCACAGTGTCGTAATTTGTTTACAGAAAGTGGCCTCCACCACTTTGACATTTCGCGTCTTTGCGTCGAGTCTGCCGAGAGATTTACAAGCGGCCACTTCCGGTCCGCGCCCGAACTTGACACCCGATGCGCCCGGTGCGAGTAACGCACCTCACGGCCTCGCCTCTCTCCTACTTCTGAGAATTAGCCGCAAACGGCTCCTTTCAACTGCCGAAGCGTTGAGCGGGCTCCGCCGCCCCCGACCACGAGAGAAGAACAAAAAAGAAAACGACACTGGAACGGATGCTCCAACCCCCGGCAGCGTATTCCCAAACCATATCCCGTAGGGGCCCAGGCCAACCACACCTCCTTCAAACGGCGACCTCACAGCGTGACGTCACTTTCTCTTCGTGCGCGACTTCATGCGATGGTGATGATGAACAAACGTTTATTATAGAGCAAAGGGTTGGGGGAAGGGGGTGTGGTCAGCCTCCTATGTCCAGGAGGCCGCGAGAGGACGCCGCCGTCACCGCCCGGTCGACCAGCATAGCTTGATCTTCACGGTCGGAGCTGGTCAGCAACCTCTTGCGACGTGGATTTTTTTTTCTCTCGTTTTCGGCGGCGGCCGATGGTTGCGTGGGCAGAGCCCTAAAGAGAGTTATGTGCGTTGAGGTCGCCTAAATGAGTGAAAGGTGCGGGTAAGGCCCTCAAAATCCGAGCTCTAGAGCTGGAAATCGGGAGGGATGTAAACGGAGCATAGTGTTATTAGCGTATTGAAAATTATGGTACCAATGGCAACAGCCTCAAGGACGCTGGGGAGCTGACGCACATTTAGTAGAAGTTAAAGGCCCAACCACATGCAGCGTACTTTCGGCGTTTTCTCGCGTGGCGACGCGAGCTGACGCACGAGCAACGCCGATGTCTATGCTCGCCAGATATCGGCGTCGACGCAGCGCGAGAAAGCACCGGAAAGCTGGCAGAAGCGGTCGGATTTCACGTCGTTCTCGTGCTTTGGGATCATTCCTTTCAGCAGAAGAGAATCAATTTCTTTTTAACTTGCGGTTATCGGCTGCCTTGAGACAAATTGGAAGCTATTTCTGTTCGAAAGCGGTCATTCATTTCGTGGCTTGTTTGGTTTTCATCGGGGAGATCGGGTATTTGCGATAGCTTTTTTTTTAGTTAAATAAGGGAGCTCTGGCTACGACGCTCATAGTATTAGCATGATGGGGCTTGGCTGCAAGATTTGTGCGTGATGACCAAGCCTTATCAACGCCAGAATGCTAGCGGTGCAAGCCATTCCATTTGTTGCTACCGTAGCTTGCGTAGGGGAGACCGAGGTTTTGCGATAGCTTTTCTTGACTCACATAAGGGAGCTGTGGTTACATCGCTTGTAGTAATACCATAACTGCCCTCAGATCCAAGATGGGTGCGTAAGAAACAAGTGTTACCACGGCTCAAATTTCTCAAACACGAACAAAGCAAATCACTCGACAATATTCGTTGGCAGCCTCTGTTAGGGTACCAAATTATTGGGACCAGCGTCGCCTCCTGCCCTTTGGCTCGTAACAACAGCGGAGCTCCAAAGTGGTGCCCGTGCAACAGGTTTTTACAGAGAAGTGGCGGGGGCGGGGGCCCTCTTACAGGAATGCTTCTCGTGGGAATACCTCTGCTCAGTGAAACAAAGGAAGCTGTATTGGGACCTCGTAGAACAGACCCTCCCACCGAACATGTACCCCCTACCACCCCTTGGTCGGCCGAAAAGTGACGTCCTGCGGCGAGTACAGAAGCTCCCTATCCCGACCGGTTCCAAGGACTTTTTCTTCCGCTTGCACGAGTGTATACTGCTACAAAGGCAAAACAGGGGGAACGCGGTTTTTTTCTGCTGGGAGGGGCCAACTGTCTACTGTGCGGAGGGAGGGAAACAGCTGAGCACGTATTTATGGACTGTAACACGGCGTTCTACTTCTGGGATGAGCTGCAGTGCTCCTTCAACACGCGATGGAAAATCACTTGGACAAGCTTGAGGTTCCCAGATGAGGCCTCGGAACGCCCGCTCCTTCGCGACTGTGTCCATGTAATAGGGCTCCACTCGCTATGGAGGGCGAGAGTCGACGCCATCGAATGTTCTGAACACCACCGACCAGCGTGGAGGCACTTTGTCCAAAAGGCACAATGGGCCATTGCCGCCCGCGACGGGGCTGAGGCAGACTCCGCGCTACGCGACGCACTGGATCGGGGAACGCGATCTCTCATGGATTTCAAGTCACAACAGCAGAGGAGATGGGTCGCAATTTGAGGGCTAGCTCCGGGTAACGCTGGAGCTCAGTTATACCAAGAAATGACTTTACCCAAGAGCTCTATTTTCTCCCTTACCTCTATGCCGTTCACTTCAAACTGTGCAATGACACAGTAGCCCTGTAGGCAATCTCTCTGGCTTATGTTTCACAAACGCTCTGCGGCTTTGCGGGCAATACTCCTCGATTGGCTTCCACTTACTTGGCAAAGCATTCTGACCCTCTCCTCGCATGATAGCCCAATGCCTCCTTTTTATGTTTAAGTGAAGCCATGTTCTGATGTGCTCGGAAACCACTGTAATCACTGCATACGGCTCTCTATATATGTAAATAAAGTTATTGTTACAAAAAAATTCTGGCGTGGTCGAGCGGTTGCACGCTTGTGTGTTATCGTTTTGTTTTGAAAGTCCAAAGTTCGAATCTTGGCAAAACCTCGTTTTTTTTTGCAATGAGGGTTTCACCGGCTTTCTTTTTTCAAGGCAAACAAAGGGGGCTGAGTGCCTTGCCGTTTAACCTACAAGTGACGTTCTACGGTAACCTCAGTATCAAGACAGCCCCGAAATTTGCTTTGCTCACACTTTGAATTCATGAAGCTGCAATCGGTACATAACATCAAGGTTGAATCAAGTAGCAAGTAAAGTTGTGCTAAGTGCGTCTTCGTTCATCATCCTATCTTATTTTTGTTCAGATTTGACGGTAATGACACAATTATAAAAACGAATCAACACGCTCGCTGATGGTAACAGCAGATGAGCGACCGACGTACGCGTGTGCTTTCGGCCGATTGGGAGCAAACGTTCTGCGCTTCGGTACGGAATCCAAAAGACCACCCAACATCAAAAATCAAAACATCCCCCTCGCGAGGGGCACGATCAAATGCAGAGCATTTCCGCGGGGGGCGTGCCTGCAAGTCTTGTGGATTACGTATTGGTTGTTGTTGTTGTAATTGTTGTCTTCCAGCGTAGACATTGTCGATGAAGTCGATGGTGAAACGTGAAAAGTGCCGTGAACCCCCTGCCGCGGCTATTACGCAACGTGGAGAGGCTACGACGCAACGTGGCGCGTCTATGACGCAACACAATCCAACACAATCCACTTTAAGCCAACCCAATCCAAATCCAAATCCAATCCAAGCCAAGCCAAGCCAATCCAATCCAATTCAATCCAATCGGATCCAATCCAATGCCCTTCGCGAGAGAGTGTTATAGCGCCGAAATCGCGCCACCACATGAACGCGAACCGAAGGCGGCGAGAGAGGGTGTTGCGAGCGGAGAGAAGGCGAGGAGGACGCGGGGGAGAGGGCGCACCTGTGGCCGACGGTTGAATGAGTCAAGGATATAAGGCGCGTGCGTAACCTTCCATTCTGTGTCGGCTCCGTGGAGCAGTCGGTAAAGTGCCGTGTACCTTGCGTTCCGCCCGCAGAGTCGTGGGATCGAAACCTGGCGCCGGAAGGTATTATTTCTTTATATAGTGTAGGGTGCGGACTACGTAGTGATGCGGACTACGGACGCCAACGCGGGTGACATCGTGAGTTACTAAAATGCTCTGCATCTAACAAACATTTTCATCTTCACTGTAATGATCGAGAGTGTTCGCTTTCAGGAACGTAAACAATGACCACATGTAGGGGAAAAAGCGTGCGCCTGCGCGCGCACTTGGCTTAACTATGAACAGGATGGAAAACGAGCGTCTGCAGGCTCGCAAGAGAGTGCGGAGAGTGAGAAGCGAGAACAGGTATGCAAAGTTATACTTCGTGCTTCAGCCTTCCAGCGACTACGTCATGCTCGCGTACAGAGCGAAACCATCGCCCGCCGCGAAGCAGCGTGACCACAAAAGACCAAAACAAATTTTTGTCTACTCTAATGAGAGTGCTTTCCGGAACGTATAGGCACGGCCGCTGGATGAGAGCGCACGCAAGGTGCGGCCTGCCGTGTCGCCCGGACTTTAACGGGCGAGGGTGTGAGTGGCGGTGTTTACGTTTGCCGCCGCTTCACTCCCTCGTGGCGCTAGCGTTCGGGGACTGGTTTCGGGACGGAGCGGGGCGGTCCCCGTAGGCGAGCGCTTGCGCCGACTGAGAGACACGGGCCAGCGCACGGGTTTGAAAAGATGTTGTCATTCCTGGGCTGCTCAACCGCGAAAACTGTCTGTCCGTATGTATGTATGTCTGCCAGTCTGTCGCTCGATCTAACCACCCGGCCGTGACTCAAGCAGCCAGAAGTTAAAATAATTCCTGAATGAGATATAGGCAATATATTTTCAATCTAACAAATCTAAAAAGATGCCCCATATTCGACAACATTGTTAAAAAAAGATAACCACCGGTTAGCTTTGTCTGAAAACGTCTCACACACAGCACGTAAACCGCGTAGCACCGTTTAAAGCCGCAAGTTGATTAGTTACAGTTCAAGCGGCAGGTATATGGTGGGAATTTATTCGTTCGAAATTTCAAAAATGTCACCTTTTCTCGGGAAACGCGGTGTCGACACACGGGAGAGCAATGAACATTTGCCGGCGACGGATTAAAGCTTGGCTTAAACACACTTTAAAAAAAATGTTGGCCGGGCGGAATGCGCACCTCATAAAACGAGGACACGATATACGATGGTTGAAAAAGGATTTGAAAAGACTAGACATTTTGCTATGCGTGTCTTTTGATACTCTTATACTGGCTCGATCATGTCTTGCCCCGCATAGTGATTTGGGTTGTTTCATTTTCGCAGGCACGACAATGCCTTTAAACGCGCTACTTAAAACTTGATGACAGAGGTTCTATAGAGAAAAAAAAATGCACCGTGTTGTGTTCAAGAGACAGTGCGTACGGTCCCTGCTAAGCATTTTTCAAACTTTGCGATGAGAGCTAGCGCTAGGTACATTTCCTCCGTCATTTCATCACTGACTCAAACCCATATGCCTTTATCCCTGAAGCTAACGGTCGGGCTCCCGGAGCAGCACACGTATGTGCTCAAATTAGCGCGCTCTAAAGACGTTGCGATAGTTTTGCTCTGTGAACATACTGCGCTTCAATTCGAATCAATTGTCGTAGCGTAGGAAAATTTTCCCATGCGTTATTATTACGTCAACTTTCTTTTTTGAGTACCCAAGCATAATATCTACGTAATGCAAGAAGTGTAATGTCTTGTATCTGCAAAAAAAATGCGTAATTCATGCAGTTAGAACAATTAATAGTTATGAAATTCAAGATGTAGATTGTTGGTTTAAAAAAGCAAAGAAAAGAATAAAATGTGAAATGAAAAAACGGTGTTTGAATGCTTACGCATTATTAGGCAATTTTTGGAATTTCTGTACAATTTCGCTTTTTTCTTTTGTGTCCGCGCAAAAATTTAGCTTGCCGAGCTCACCAAATATTTTTTCAAAGTTTTTTGTGGACCCGGATATCCAATGTGCTCTCAATTTTTTTAGAGGCTACAGGGAACAAGTATTAATATCAGGTAGAAACTGGAATCGCTTTTCATTCAACTGTATATATATATATATATATATATATATATATATATATATATATATATATATATATATATATATATATATTAATATATATATATAGCGATGAATAAGTTCCGATGATCGAACTAACGTTTCGACCGGGGTCCGGTCTTCGTCAGGGTCGCTTTACTCTGACGAAGACCGGACCCCGGTCGAAACGTTAGTTCGATCATCGTTTTCATACGTGTGTCTACCCTCTCGTGTATATATATATATATATATATATATAAATATATATATATATATATATATATATATATATATATATATATATATATATATATTATATGTATATATATATATATAATATATATATATATATATTGTCAAAATAAAAAAGGGCCGACATACCTGTGGCATAGTATTACTTCATAACTAAACAACGTGTAATCAAGTCATATGTGCCGTGAGATTAATACGAATTGTCGTGCTTTATTTAGTGCAAGAGGAAAAACATCCGATGCCACGCTAACCCTAATCGGGATCTGAAGTGAACAAATTTCGTAATTCCGGCCTCAATCATCCAGTTATAAGGACTAAAAGAAGGCTAAAACTGAACGAAAAAGAAAATGTAATCGGTTTTTACCCGTGAGGCGACAAGACCAAGAAAATTCCCCGCATTTCCCCGAGGGGAAGAATGTGAAAGTGGGAATGCACGAGTTGAATTTGCGCGGTTCGGTAATGTTCGCGAAATAGAGATCACACACACACACACAACTACAAAGAAAGAAAGATGCATTTTTTCACAGACACCTATTTGTGTTGTCGTTGTACTTGATTGCTAGAGCGGATCTCAGCTTTGAAATTTCGTGTCAGTACTCCTTTAAGCAGGTGCATTAGCCCTTCTCACGCCCGATTCTTGGCCAATCCCCCACGTGGGTATGTGCCATGTCAGCGGCCAGGCAGCGCGCGCCCATCTCCCCCCGTTGCCAAGGAAGACGAGGAGATTCCTGGCCAATCCCCCACGTGGGTATGTGCCATGTCAGCGGCCAGGCTGCGCGCGCCCATCTCCACGTGCGCGGACATCGCCGGTGGACGCAGGTTCAGGGTCGCTTAAGAAGTGCATTGCACTTAAAGCCTACATAAAAGTTGGTTATGAGACATTGAGAAGTGTTGGCACTCATTAATAACAAGCGCCGTCACAAAAACATTGTTTCTGTTTGTCCGAAATATTAATATATTCTCTGCAGTCGCAGCTTGCAGACAAAACGTAAATTTCTGCCGGGCGTGAGGTCACAAAGAGTATGCCGGGCGATGTAAGACACAACGACATAGCAATGCGAGGCACACTATCGACGCGTAATGCTGCTGCTGCGAACGGAATTTAACTTCCATCTTGACCAAATGAAGCTCGGCAGCCGCTAATCGTGTTTGTCTTTTAACAGGCGTAACATTAGTGCTTGTAAATACCTTAAAGGAGCCATGAAGAGAAAACACAAGTTCGGTTCATTCAAAAGATTGTCTCGTTAGAATCATACTGACACCACTTTTAACGTAAACTTCGCTCAAATAAGCTACATAATTAGGAAAAACGGGAATGGTCATGCGACCCACCAGCTCATTTCCCGCAACAGAACCTGTGATGTCACATGGGCTAAGCTCTGCGATTGGCGGAGGCTGGCAGAAGCAGACGCAAATTAGGTAGAGCTTACAAACTAGACGAACGAGCGATTTGCGCTTAAATTTAGGGCACATTCTTTACAAAGCAATAGGAATGATGGGACAAACAGTGGAAGTTACGAAAGCACATGTAAACATAGAAGTACTGATGCGTTCTGCTGTTCGTACTGCGCACAGCATGCTTTGGTTTAGCTGCACAGCACTATGGGGCTTGGGGTTGTCTCAGAATCTCTATGGTCTCAGACGACACTGGCCGATTGACGCAAGCAACGGTGTCTTACGTGACCCCATTTGTCGAGCGAGCACTGTTTCAGGGAACGAATATTTTCTCCCAGAACAAAAACAAGCCAGGTTTAAATGCGGGCAAAAACAAACCAAACGCTTGCCACGGTATGGTGGCGCCATCTAGGTTACGGAACGTAAAGAAACGCGGGAACAAACCAACACCGCTACAGGGTGGAGACAACCTTTGAACGGTCCCGTGCCGCCGCAATTGGGCCGACGGGCTCAACGCGTTATTCTTTTCGTTTCCCACGAGACCTAGCAACGCGAAACAGACAATATGATTCAAAATTCTTCAGTAAATCGCGTTGCGGCGATAATTTTAGCGCGGTTTTGACACAATGACTTGCTTCGGCTGCGAGCGAGCAACTGAACATGGCGGCGCCAGCGTTACGTGTGTCTACCCTGTACGGCGGATGCGTGAATGAAGGTACTCTAGGCTGCAGAGCGGTCGGTTCCCGTGATGTCACTTGGGACCACGAAAACGCACGATTGAGTGGGAAAATCAAAATTTTAACCTAAATTGTTTAATTTCTCAGTGAATAAAGCACCGTTTGTATCCGGACAAGCGCTGGGGGCACTATAAAACACGAAATCTTTCGAATAAATCCAACTTGCATTTTCTCTTCATGGCTCCTTTAAGCGGAGCGTGGAACGTCGATGATAAGCCCACACTTCCAAATAAGCGGCCCGAAAGCCGGCGTCCCGCGGGCCGCGCTCGCTGCAACCAGTCCCGGAACGGTGGCGCCGCGGTGGCCGTATTTGGCTCTAGGCGCACTCACGCCGCTTTGGAGGCACGCGGCAGGCCGCAAGTCAGTGCGCCTTTCATCCAGCGGCCGTGGTATAGGTACGAAAAGGTTAAAGTCCTAACATGGACGCGAAATCACGCGTCGCGCGAGCGTTGGCGTCGTTCGGCGGCAACGCGCAGACACGGGCACTTTCAATCGCGATTGAAGTGAATCGCCATCGAGTTTTCGAACGCGCTCGAAGCACTGCCGCTAATACACGGCACGTTTCAATCGCGATGGAGAAGTCGTGGCCCCCGCGATTTGCTGCCGGCGGCGTGGCGTTGCTCCGGCCGTCCAATTCGGCGCGGAAGCAAGGGGAGCGGTGTATTAAATGCAGAGCATTTCAGTAGCTCACGATGTCACCCGCGTTGGCGTCCGTAGTCCGCATCGCTCGTAGTCCGCATCGCTCGTAGTCCGTATCGCTCCCCCTACACTATATATAGAAATAATACTTACCGGCGCCAGGTTTCGATCCCACGACTCTGCGGGCGAACGCAAGGTGCACGTCGCTCTAACCACTGCGCCACAAAGCCGACACAGAGTAGAAGGTTACGAACGCGCCTTATATCCTTGACTCATTCAACCGTCGGCCACAGGTGCGCCCTCTCCCCCCGCGTCCTCCTCGCCTTCTCTGCGCTCGCAACACCCTCTCTCGCCGCGTTCGGTTCGCGCGCAAGAACAGGTGGGGGCGCTCGCATCGCGCTCTCTCGCCGCGGTCGGTTCGCGCTTAAACGGTTCGTGCGCTCTCCGGTCGCTAACATCTGTGGCGTGATCGTGACGTCAACATCACGCGTTCGTGTGGTGGCGCGATTTCGGCGCTATAACACTGTCTCGCGAGGGGCATTGGATTGGATTCGATTGGATTGGCTTGGATTGGCTTGGCTTGGATTGGTTTGGATTTGGATTGGAAAAAAGTGGATTGTGTTGGATTGTGTTGCGTCATAGCCGCTCCACGTTGCGTCATAGCCGCGGCAGGGGGTTCACGGCACGTTTCACGTTTCACCATAGACTTCATCGACAATGTCTACGCTGGAAGACAACAATTACAACAACAACAACAACCAATACGTAATCCATTCGACTTGCAGGCGCGCACCCCGCGGAAATGCTCTGCATTTGATCGTGCCCCTCGCGAGGGGGATGTTTGCATAATGCGTCGACGCGGGCGACGACTGTTTAAATTCCTTTTTGGTAACTCCGACACACGCCGCGAGGCGGCGCCGTTAGTGTAAGGTTGAAGCGAGGCTCGTCTGGCCGACGCTGCCTGCGCTTTGAGTTGTAAATCAGCCTTCGTTGTCGCGTCTTCGGGATAGAAAACTCTCAATATGTGGTCTATGTATTTTGACTCGATCCTACAAGTACAAAGTTGATTAACGTACGTTGTTTCACACCTATGATTGCCTTTACACGCAGCTTTAGTGGTCGTTTGCTTGAAAGGCGAATGCCATAACCCAGGTTCTCTCATCTCGGGCAGAGTGAATGCCAGCGTGCTGAATTATTTTGTCGCTGTTTCAGCATTTTCGCGCGATATCGCAGCGCGAAAATATGCTTTTTTGCCTTTTAAGTTGTTTATAACGCTCTAGGTATCCGTTGTGTGTGTGTGTGTGTGTGTGTGTGTGTGTGTGTGTGTGTGTGTGTGTGTGTGTGTGTGTGTGTGCGTGTGTGTGTTCGTGCGTGCTTGCGTGCGTGCGTGTGCGTGTGTGTGTGTGTGCGTGCGTGCGTGTGCGTGTGTGTTTGTGTGTCTGTGTGTGCGTGTGTGTGTGTGTGTGTGTGTGTGTGTGTGTGTGTGTGTGTGTGTGTGTGTGTGTGTGTGTGCGTGTGTGTGTTCGTGCGTGCTTGCGTGCGTGCGTGTGCGTGTGTGTGTGTGCGTGCGTGCGTGTGCGTGTGTGTTTGTGTGTCTGTGTGTGCGTGCGTGTGTGTGTGTGTGTGTGTGTGTGTGTGTGTGTGTGTGTGTGTGTGTGTGTGTGTGTGTGTGTGTGTGTGTGTGTGTGTGTGTGTGTGTGTGTGTGTGGGTGTGTGGGTGCGAAAACACCGTAATACCGATAAGTTCTCGTGTATTGTTCATAAGGGAGGCGACTATGATAGCCAAATAATCTGTTAGGCTTCCACGGGTACGAATCAATGATTTTTTGCGTTTTATTTAATATGCTTAAGGGTTTAAACTTTCAAGTACCTACTGCAATCTCGCTACCAAATTATTTGCCGGGAGTGAAACAGTCATGATTTTCCGCGATGCCTTTCATACCGCTATCAACTCTACATGTGTATTTTTTTGAAAAACTGTTTCTGAATTTCTAGATTTGCTGGGGTAATATATTCTGCGCATAATTTGTTGGCATGACATATTAAGGGCATTATTTTTTGGTGAGCAGTTAAACTGATCAATAATATCTGTATGCACAACATCGGCTGTAAGTAAGTTGTTCGGGATATCAGTGAATAAACACATCAACTGGAGAACTACCAATCGTAACTCGGGCAAAGACTTTTATTGCATTACGTAGACCACATCCATTTATGCTAGAGTGGAAGTCTCTCTGTGTGTTTGTATATGCAAGCATGCATGCCAATAAACGGCACCAGCACGTTTACCCTGCCCATCGCGGAAGAAATACCGATAGCCATTTGGACAGTATACACCTCTGATGCTGAAGTATACGATGTCTCTGTTAATAGTATCCCGGTAAAAGTTGCGCTAAACGTTTCAAGTAGTGTTGCCATGTCATCTACTTTATCTGTCGAAGGCCGCACGTTTAAAGGAGATAAAAGGAAACGACATAGGGGGTATTTTCGTGTTTGCTAATGGTTGGATTTCGGTATGTTGAATTCCCGTAATTTGGTTCTTGCTCGGAACGCGCAGAATATGCGTTCCGTGCGTTTCAAACAACATGTACGTATTTTCAGAAACAGAACCGTGTTTTGGAACCATGCGTGTCTACAAAAAAGAATACTGCTGTGCAACGAATTCACTTACCCGTCACCGCGGGCATAGTCTACGCCGAAAATTCAAAGGCACCAGTAACTACCCTAATGACACAAGTACCTTTCTCCAGCTAACTTTTTTATTATTCAACGTCGCACGCAGGCTGCGAAGGCCGAGTTTTCGTCCTCTGCGCCCGCCCGCACCAGGGAATGCGACCTTAGGCTACGCGCGCCGCGGTGCGGCGAAAAACGAAAGCTGTGGCGGGGAGCGCCAACGAAAAACGAAAGGCGAAAGCTGTGGCGGGAAGCGCCACGCGCCTTGCACCTCAACCAGAGGAGATGACGAAGAGGGCGGGCAGCGGGTAGGAGCGTGAGCACGCAATAAAGAAAGACGAGAACCAGGAGGTGTTCGATCAGGTAACGCCAAGGCAAGGGGTCTCCCTCTGGAAACGCTACAACGCCTCAAGATACTCCCATTGCCCCGCAACGTCCATCCCGACTACAACCCAGGACGCCGGGCGGCCCGGGCCCGAGCCCTCACCGAGACGCACGCAAACGACACGGGCGCCATCTACGTGGATGTAGCCAAATACCCCGACAGACCAGACACCTACGCAACAGCGGCGGTGAGAGCCACCACCGGAGAAGTGTACAGTGCGTGTAGTGTTCGCGTACCGTCTGCTCAGCAGGCGGAAGAAGTGGCGATCGCACTCGCGCTAACGAACCCGCAATGTACAACAATACTGAGCGACTCGCGCTCGGCCATCGCGAACTTCGCCAAGGACAAAGTGTGTACAAGTGCAGTGCGCGTAGTACAGTGTTGTGCAGTGAACAGTGAATCGGTGCCGGCTACCCACATCCGTTGGTTTCCGGCCCACATGAACGCTAGCACCGACGGCAGCGGCCACCCTAACCGCAACGAGACAGCGGACGCCGCCGCGCGCGCACTTACCAACCGCGCGGCGCGCCCCCGCATCTCTCAGGCGGAAAGGCAGCAGGACTCAGACCAGGAACCCCTCGTGACTTACGCCGAAATACTACAGTGGTACCGCCTCGGCAGACAGCTTCGGCCGCCCCCACACCCCAAGCTCACCAGGGCTGAAGCAGTGCTGTATAGACAATTACAGACAAACTCTGTGATAACTCCGGTGCTGGCGCAATATGTGTGTCCAGAAGTGTACGAAAGTGTGCTGTGCAGTGTGTGCGCGAAAACGAACGCGACCTTGGCCCACCTACTGTGGGACTGTGAACTAAATCCAGTGGAGGCAACCGCCTCAACGCGTTGGCCGGACGATGTCACAAGTGCTATGGACTCGTCTGACCACTATGTTCAACTCCGGGCAGTCCAGCGGCTCGAGGCTGCTCTTGCAGGGCAGAAGCGTAGGGAGGCGCCGACGGGAGGTCTGAGGGATAACACCCGACGACCCTCCGCGCGTCGACCTCGTAGACGCCCGCAAGGCGTTGTCTCGGGGACGACTTAGGAAACGTCAAGGAGGGGGCAGGCCCTGAGTGGCTCCCGCCCACCTCCCCCCGCAGGACAATTCAATAAAGTCTTTCTCTCTCTCTCTCTCACCAACCAACCAACCAAAGCCGGTGTCGGTCTCTTAGCTGTCTCTACATTTCGCTGTCTCTACATGGGGGTTAACAGTTCGTTCCCATTCGTGCTCCGATAAATGAAACAACGTAACGACAACACAATGGAACCTACACGGAACCCCCCCTTGTTGTTGGGCCGTCCACACCCCCACAGCGCATGCGCGTCTCTCTTCCATTCTCCTCTCGTCCAGGTGTATAAAAGCAGGTGCGTGCGCTGCGCGGCGTTCAGTCTGCTCCGAGACACCGCCTGCGTCGATTCTGCTTCGGTGTGGAACCTACACGGAACCCCCATGCTTTGCATCACCACATAGTTCCCTTCGGGGAGATGGTGTAATTTTTTTTTACACAATTTGTGGCGTTAGTTGAAGTTGTCCCCTTCTGTGCCATTACTGAGCGTTGATGAGAGTATCGCCGCTTTCGTTCGATCGCGCTTGGAAGCCTCGATCGCGCTTGAGAAACTAGGATTGAGTTCGTGCGGGATCGAGCTCGATCGCGATTGAAACTGCCGTGTCACAGGGGAATGCGACCGGCGAAGTCACGCTATAGTGTACTACTATAGTCAAGCGCTAGCTGCCGCGTCGGTGCGCTGCTGAACACGTTTGTATTAAACCTGCCATTAGTTGAAGTCATTTATTAGCAGTTATTCTCGATTGTTGAACTGCACTTAACAAGACCCTAGCCTTATAAAAAATATTTGCGGGCAAATGTTGACATCCTGCGAAATGTATTTCAAGTCATTACCGTCAAATCTGAACAAAATAAGATAGGATGATGAACGAAGACGCACTTACCACAACTACTTGCTACTTGATTTAACCTTGATGTTATGCACCGACTGCAGCGTCATGAATTCAAAGTGTGAGCAAAGCAAAGATCGGGGCCGCCTTGATACTGAGGTTACCGTCGAACGCCACTTGTGGGTTAATCGGCAAGGCACTCTGGCCCCCTTTGTTTGCCTTAAAAAAAAAAGAAAAGCCGGTTAAACCCTCATTGCAAAAAAAAACGAGGTTTTGCCAAGATTCGAACCATGGACTTTCAAAACAAAACGCCAGCACACAAGCGTGCAACCGCTCGCCCACGCCAGGAGGCGACGTTGGTCCCATTAATTTGGTACCCTAACAGAGGCTGCCAACGAATATTGTCGAGTGATTTGCTTTGGTCGTGTTTGGGAAATTTGAGCCGTGGTAACGCTTGTTTCTCACGCACCCATCTTGGATTCGAGGACAGTTATGCCATTACTACAAGCGATGTAACCACAGCCCCCTTATTTGAGTCAAGAAAAGCTACCGCAAAACCCCGGTCTCCCCTACGCAAGCTACGGTAGCAACAAATGGAATGACATGCGCCGCTAGCATTCTGGCGTTGATAAGGCTTGGTCATCACGCCCCAATCTTGCAGCCAAGCCCCATCAAGCTAATACTACAAGCGACGTAGCCAGAGCTCCCTTACTTAACAAAAAAAAGCTATCGCAAATACCCGATCTCCGCGATGAAAACCAAACAAGCCACAAATGAATGAGCGCTTTCGAACACAAATAGCTTGCAATTTGTCTCAAGGCAGTCGATAACCGCAAGTTAAAAAGAAATTGATTCTCTTCTGCTGAAAGGAATGACCCCAAAGCACGAGAAGGACGTGAAACCTGACCGCTGCTGGCAGCTTTCCGCTGCTGTCTCGCGCTGCATCGACGCCGATATCTGGCGAGCGTAGACATCGGCGTTGCTCGCGCGTCAGCTCGTATCGTCACGCGAGAAAACGCCGAAAGTACGCTGCATGTAATTGGGCCTTTACTTCTACTAAATGTGCGTCAGCTCCCCAGCTCCGCAGCCCCAGCCTCGCGCACGGAGTGAAACCATCGGCCGCTGGCCAAAACGAGAAAACAAAATCCACGTCGCATGGAGCCGCGCACGAAGAGAAAGTGACGTCACGCTGTGACGTCGCCGTTTGAAGGGGTGTGGTCGGCTTGGGCCCCTACGGGATATGGTTTGGGAATACGCCCCCCGGCACTCATAGTAAAAACAAACAAACAAAAATAAACCTCGCCGGCAAGCCTTCGCAACCACTCGATGCAACCCCTCAATCTTAACACCTCCCCACTAAGAATGTTGTATGTACACTAGTTGTACCTACAACACGAATAGCCAAATGGGTTAAGGGTTATACCAAACGTTTCCCCCTCAGAGTACGGATTAATTCATAACAAAGGACAAACCACACTGTCGAGTACATACACTGCTTACTTCCCTTCAATCCACAGCAACTAACACCACGAAGAACAGGAACACAAAGTCCAAAGCTATCTGTGTCCTCGGCACCACATCCCCAGTATGGGCCCAGTTTGCATGTACATTCCACGCTCAATGATAGCACCCAACACCTTCACGTACTTTAGACATGTATTGTCGGTCCCAGGCTCCCCTTTGCGATTCCCCCTTTTAGTTACCAACATACCATTCAGCACCACGGAGGACCTACTCTTCCCTTCCTGGAGCCGCATACTTCTGTCCGAGGCGTTTGGGAACCTCCTCGCCTTCCTGGATGCGACCGGCCTGACCGCGAACCTTTGAGCGCCCTTCCCTCTGCGGGACCCCCCGAGCTGCCCCAGCCACTTTTCTTTTTTATTTTCCCTTCCTTCTAAGCGAGGGTAACATTCCTTAACCAGCCGTATCCGTCAGGCACCATGCCTTCTCTCACCCTCCCCACGGGCCTCCGCGGTTTTCGCCTACGCACCGCCGGAGGCGAGGTACACCTATGGGCACCTTTTCCGCATTCCCCCTGTCACTGACCTCTATCTCTAGCCGCCGTTGCTCTTTCCTTCGCCTCTCCGGCACCCATTTCGCTCGGCGTCTTTGTGCGCGCACTCGAATAGCAGTTGCCGCTTTCCCCATATTTGAAACTCTATCTCCTACCTCTTAAATTTTTGTCCTAATACTTCCCCCCTATCCCACTCCTTTACGTCCCCTTCTCCACCCGCCACGGGGCTGATGAGGTGTCGGCATCTCACGCCAGACAGTCCGGCCGTTTTCGCCCCTCTCTCTCACCCCCTAAAAATCTGATCTCATCGCATTGCCGTACAACCGCCCTGTCATCGCGCTGTTCTCGGAGACCATCGGTGCCGGAACTGTAAGCTGTGAGACATTGCGCGAGACCATCCGAGCAGTGGTCACCGAAGAGCTTCAGAAGCTTTTTCCAACGACTCCGCAACCTCAATTAGCTTCACTGACTGAAGTCATCCGAGAAGAGGTTCAACAGGCACTGGCGACTTCTACGCCGTCTGAAGCACCCCGCGAGCCACAAGCGCTGACCTACTCTGCAGCTCTTCGTCGACCCTGCCTTGCTCCAATCCGTCGTGAAGAGGCCCCGCCATACCACCGTCCACAGTCGCCCGCCCGACCCCTTGTAGTCCAATACAAGACGCCGAGGAAGACCGATGAGTGGCGAACGCCGGATGGTCTCCCGCTGTGCTATCACTGTGGAGAGGCCGACCACATCTACAGTCGCTGCCCTTACAAGAGGCTCGTTTTGTGAGGATTCTCGGACAATGCACCACGCCCCCACCTTGGCCAGCGCCCTACTGAGATCGAAGAATACCTGTCCAACACCAACCGAGGACCAGCCCACTTCAACCGTTCGTCGTCGCCCTACCCGTACCAGTCGCCGAACCGCCCTAGCACTGCTGACTTCTCACGTGGAAGGTCCCCAGCCCACGCGGGGGAAACTAAAAGCAGCAACTTCTGGAGGTAAAGTTGCAGACCGCGGAAAAATGAAAACCCTCCAACGACGCAACGACTCGGAGAAGACGATGATTTACGACATGCCCTCAGCCCGATGACCCGATCTAACCCGGATGTCACTCCTGAACACGACGACAACGACACGGCGCGACACATACCCGACATGACCAACCCTGCCTCTGAGAATACGACGAAGACGACGACGCATAGTAGCCGACCGTCAACACGCACAAGCGGAGATATGACGCCACGACTCACCCGGAACTCGACGAAAGCGGCTTCCGACGTCCAGTTGTCCATCGACGGCTTTGACGTAGTCACCTTCATCGACACGGGAGCCGAATACTCAATAATGAGCGGACCATTTGCGCCTAAGCTGAAGAACGTTATGACCAGATGGGACGGTCTGCACATACGCACAGCAGGAAGCCACCTCGTAACGCCAAGTAGAACGTGCAAATCACGCGTCACCATAGACGGCACGGCGTACCCTGCCGCATTCGTCATTTTGCCTAACTGCTGCTACGACGTAATTCTAGAAATGGAATTTCTGATGGACAACGGTGCAATAATTGATCTACAGAACAAGTCGCTAACTTTTTCCTCTGATCACTCCATGACGCCGAAATCGAACCCCGTGCTGCTGTAAGGACCGCCGATGATCACGTCACCCTGCCGCCTCGCGCGAGCTTGATGATCACCGTCTACTGTGAAGATGCTGCTTCTGACGTCGACGCTATCGTAGAGAGTGTCCAAATGTTGCTTCTCGACCGCGGTGCAGTGGCATAGCCAGGGGGGGAGCTGACTAGGCTTCAGCCCCCCCGCTTCCTCCCCGAAATTTTTCCATCCGGCGCCGTGCAGCCAGGGCCTGTGAACAAAGATGCACATTCTTCGAAAGTGCCGCTATTAGAAACATTCACGACTCAACGTCTGCCCTACGGATAGGTGCTCGTACAAAACCACGGCCGGACCCGTCTCTTTTTTCGCGCTGCAAAAAGAGAGTCGAGTCCGGTCGTGACAAAACGAAGCGCCTGAGGGGTGCGACCCGCTGAGGGCTGATTGCGGAGGGGTGCAGACACAAAAGCGATGGCACCTTCGGGTAATCTCAGCGCAAGGGACGCCAAAGGCGTGCGTTGTGTCCCTTTGTGTGTGGCATGTAGCCACACGGAGAATAATTGGCTGGCTGAGTCACTCTGAGCAGAGGAGATTGATTCGTCACGGCATGGACGGGGAAGCAAGGAATAGAAAAATAGAGGGACCGCCGGCCATTGATGGGTGAATACTGGTAAGATGCAGGTCCGAAAGGGAACAGACGGTCTTAGTATGTTAAGCAGAACAACGTGCAAACGGCGGTGGCTGAACACGGCCGCTCCATCTCCTAAAATGGGGGAGACCAAGCGGCCGTGGGCACACATTCAAGGCTCCTGCAAGGTAACTGAAGAATGCGATGCGGCTACGTAGTGGGTGCAACATGCAGTTTAGCTGGGTGAATGTCGTGCGTGGGCGGGGGGCGTTTGTGAGTGAGGCACACTGCAAAGTATGCCCCTCTTCCTCACGTCACCCTTTCATTCTTCCTTTTTCACGTTTCTGTTCAGCCCGAGAGGATTTTGTTGGAGTGGGGTATTGCATGGGCTCAGATTGCGCGCACTGAGTGTCCCTTTCCGAAGGCCATGTTGCGACAGTCATTTTCACCCCTGCAATTAGGCAGATTTGTTCGGCGGTATTTTTCCCTAATCTAGGAAACTAGAGAACAGCGGATTGACAGAAACGGCGCGATGCGGCTCGCCGAGCCAGTCCCAGAATGTATTCTAGATGGGTAGCCACGACGGTCACCAGCCCTGCCACAGGCAGACGGCGTCGCGAGAAAAGCGGGTCGACAAAAAAGGAATTTAAACAGTCGTCGCCCGCGTCGACGCATTATGCAAACACCCCCCTCGCGAGGGGCACGATCAAATGCAGAGCATTTCCGCGGGGTGCGCGCCTGCAAGTCGAATGGATTACGTATTGGTTGTTGTTGTTGTTGTAATTGTTGTCTTCCAGCGTAGACATTGTCGATGAAGTCGATGGTGAAACGTGAAACGTGCCGTGAACCCCCTGCCGCGGCTATGACGCAAAGTGGAGCGGCTATGATGCAACACAATCCAACACAATCCACTTTTTTCCAATCCAAATCCAAACCAATCCAAGCCAAGCCAATCCAAGCCAATCCAATCGAATCCAATCCAATGCCCCTCGCGAGAGAGTGTTATAGCGCCGAAATCGCGCCACCACACGAACGCGTGATGTTGACGTCACGATCACGCCACAGATGTTAGCGACCGGAGAGCGCACGAACCGTTTAAGCGCGAACCGACCGCGGCGAGAGAGCGCGATGCGAGCGCCCCCACCTGTTCTTGCGCGCGAACCGAACGCGGCGAGAGATGGTGTTGCGAGCGCAGAGAAGGCGAGGAGGTAGCGGGGGGAGAGGGCGCACCTGTGGCCGACGGTTGAATGAGTCAAGGATATAAGGCGCGTTCGTAACCTTCCACTCTGTGTCGGCTTTGTGGCGCAGTGGTTAGAGCGACGTGCACCTTGCGTTCGCCCGCAGAGTCGTGGGATTGAAACCTGGCGCCGGTAAGTATTATTTCTATATATAGTGTAGGGGGAGCGATGCGGACTACGAGCGATGCGGACTACGAGCGATGCGGACTACGGACGCCAACGCGGGTGACATCGTGAGTTACTGAAATGCTCTGCATTTAAAAGGGCGCGCTGCGGCTCGCCGAGCCAGTCCCAGACTTTATACTAAACGTGAAGGCACGACGGTTACCAGCCCTGCCATAGGCAGACGGCTTCGCGACAGAAACAAGGGCTCTTTGGCCATATTCGCCCTCGATCGTAACTAAAGTCCCTCCATTGCGTCCACGGCCGCTTTTTGCCTGGACGGCGGCTGCCCAGAGCAGTGCATATTCAGGGGCTTTAAACACAAGAGTAGCAATATGCCGCAAGGATAGAAGCACCCCTGGCTTTGAGAAGCTCATGTTCCAAGTGCTGAGAGGTCTCGAATTGTAAGCCATTTTCTTTCACTTATTAATCCTTGCATGATCACTGACGTCTTTTGACGATGGAGGTTGCATGCGTTAAGTTGTGCGGTGTAGACCAATTATGAAGTCTGATATTTAAATAATCACTTCCTAATATTTACACGATGTCACAGTATCTTGTGTCTGCGTGCTGAAAATGTGTATCTCGTTTTATATTTCCAATGGAGTACAGTCTAGTCCACTTATAACAATATCCAAGTGCCAAGACAATCCCATCGTTATAACCGATAATCGTTATAAGCGGGTCGAGAAAAAAAAAGCCACAAGAGAGATCAAAACATTTTATTAGCATGCAAGTGAGGTAGTGCAACTACTCGTTTGCAGGAAAGCCATAGTCAGTCAGCTTTGACTGCTTCATGCGAAGCTGACGCACATCTTTTTCGAGAGCATCTAATTGCTCCACATAGCTGAGCGGGAGGTCCTTCGCGAAAATGAAGTCCCGTAGGGACTGTATCATTCGTTGGGCATCGTGCGATGACGGTACCTGGGTAGGCTGCTCATCCGCGTCGTCGTCGTCGCCGCTGTCCGCTGCACCACGCACACTCGCAACGATCGCCTCGTCACTGAGGCACTCGGACGTTTCCACACCATCGTCGGCATGGAGAAAATCGTCGAGACCCGATGCGTCTTCGTGAAGCGCCGACCATAACTGTGGCATCCCTTCATCGTCGGGTACTTCCGTGGCCTCCCCTGGGATCGCGTCCTCCTCGCCTGCTTCCTCCTCGTTACGCATTTTCGCATTTTCGGCGCGCGCGGTAAGCGGATTCAATCGCTATATCCGATATCGCGGCTCGGGAGCATCGTAATAAGCGGGTTATTTTAACATAGAAAGCATACAAAATTGGACGGTGCAATCGTTGTCCATCGTTATATCCGACATATTGTTATAAGCGGTATCGTTATAAGTGGATTCGACTGTATTTGCATTTTAATTCGTCAAAAGCACCCAGGCCGGTCTAACCAGTGCGGCTAGACCGCCCTCGCTCTATTATCAGGTGACGGACAGCAAGCCTCTGGCAAGGCTACATGTCTGAACCTGTGACCTTCATCAACCTCCGGATGCACCTGTCCTTCATATCGGTCACTGGGCGCCTGCGACGCGGCCACAAGTCATGCAGGCTTTCGTGGACGCCGGGGCACACGACTCCCTCGTAACCACAGCCTTCGCTTGTCCCTCTGCTGCGCCTACAAAACCCTCCGCCCTCTACCAAGCCTGTTGGCAGAACTTACTGCTATTCGGGATGGTCTCCAAGCACTTGTATCGACAGTAACTACCGGCGTGAAACTCGAAATTTTCACTGACTCAACGACAGCGATACGTGATCTACGTCGCGTTGCGCGTAGCGCCAGCATGTCGGCACGTCTTCACGAGATCCTGGACACATACCCATGCCCTGTGCGTGTTTTGTGGGTTCGCCGGGACATGCTTCCTGCCTACATAGCGGCGGATCGCGCCTGTCGCCGTATAGACCTTCCACGGCCGCTACCACTTCTTCCGGTGTCCCCATTAGAAAAACTACTGGTGGAAAAGGAGAACCTCCGCCGCGCCACGCGTGCTTTACTTCCACCGCGTGGAACTGACCTCTCCAGAGGGCTCGCTCGCTGTGAGGAGGTCCTGCTGCGGAGGCTTCTAGTTGGGGTGGCCTTATCCCCAGCAGTGACCCACGCTTGGCCGGCCCGCTATCACGCACCGTTTGCGGACACCTGTCCCTTTTGCGCGGTCCCTGCGTCCGAAGCCGACACGAGCCACATTCTATGGACCTGTCCTGCCCTTCAAACCTCTCGCCTGCAACACCTCCGGGGCACAGGGCTCCATCCTGGGAGACCCCCTGATCTACAGCGGGAAATATGGGGCCTTCAGTACGGGTCGCTGCTGACTTTTCTGCGTGAAACAAATGTGATGTTGTATATATAACGGTTATGCCGTAAGGCAAACTCGCAAAAAAATACTCGTGTAAACGCCTAAATATTTTATTATGCACGAAGTTGGAGAGGGTTAGTCAGAGTGTATCGGGACAGTGTTATTATCAATACATGAAGAGTGAAAAATGTATTTTTGCTGGCTGCAGTTTTAATAGTTTGCTTTTACTGGGATGAAACTCCACGTTAGGTAGCCGCTGTCCCATGGTGTGCTCGTTAGCAGGACTTTTGTTACCGCGTTTCATACCGACGTGTTCATCCACTGCTACGCCTAATTTTAAAATCATCATAGCAGTGTGCGCAAGTGAAGGACCTTCGTACTGGTGGTGAAGAAACGAACGTGCCTTTCTTGTAGAATTTTTCTTTAACTTTTCCTGGCCTTGTTTGAAGTTCTGGGGGCGCAGGAGTATCGTTCGCTCAAGGCTAAACTGGTCGTACATAACAAGAGTATTTCCTAACTAAATAAGCCCTCTAAACAGGCCCTTTAAAGAGAACCAGCACACCTACGCCCTCCCCCTACCCCCCCCCCCCCCCCCCCCCCCCACATACGGGTGCGCGCTGATGTGATTCATTCTATGTGGATCCACAACTGCGCGTAACATGCGACATCCTAAAATGTCACATGAAGGACATTTTGAGCAATTTTCGGCATTTCTTAAGTAACCGAAATGACAGAGGAATTATCACGGTAAACAAGTTAGCAATTTTTAGCCTATCTATCATGTCTTAGCCTGAAGCAATGCTTCAGTTTGAACATCACGGCCGCTGTCAACCAAGGGAATACTTTAACTGTGTTATTACTGTCCGCTTCATGCTGAAGCATGGTAGTCTATGGCCTTTATGTATGCGGGGCCATGCCAATACGCGTGTTTCCTTGGTGCACTCCGGCAAACAAAATGCTGACTGGTTTCGAGCATCGCACCACACCCGCATGCTGGTTCTGTACAACTGCCAAATCCTCCGTTTTTTGGTGGACCAAGGAGATTCCCAACATAATTTCATTTTCCCGAATCTCTAACGAAAACTGCAAAACTCCTTTGCGCCCTCTACATTCCAGAGCCGCCCATGCTCAAGCACAGCACATGCTTTTTTTTTTATCGTTTAGCTTTAAAACCGGCAGTGTGTACTCGGCTGAAAAATGGCAGCGCACGCGTCAGCAAAAAAAGTATGTCCTTTTATTAAATTCTGAAACCAAAATGGTGGGACCTCATGATAACTCCTTCCTCAGATCTCACGAAAAAAAAATAAAAAAGCAGCAATCTTTTGCTCAACTTGCACAGAACATGCCTAACCGCACGAGTATGGTCAGACATCGCCGTCTTTGCGTTATTATTTCTTCTTGCTAAATTTAAAGTTCGATACGGCATTGAATGGTGAACTTTGCAGTGACTTGCTCTACCTCATCTGGGAGTGGTAAGTATACCTAAAGCGGGTCGCCTCTGCAGAAATGTTTCTAGATAGTACACGCCTCCGGAAGACTCATTTATGCCCGAAACATTGAAAACTTGACAGAGAATAATGCAACTATTTGAGGGGGAGCTCATTACAGCAGACTCGACATTTGGGCTGTGCCTAAAGGTAAACCATATTCACGAAAGCACAAGCTTCTGATGTCCGCCCGGAGTCCTGATAAAAGCTACGAGATGGACTGCGTTGATACTCAAAACAGAAGTGCGTATTTAAGCTGGCATGACTTAACAAATACCGATGGATGAATTATTCCGTTTTGCGAGGGGGCTAATCCTGCCATGTTCGTGTAATTTTCGCCATTAACAGCGCTGTTCTTGCGCGTGATGTCTGTGTGTTTAGGCTTGATATTTGTTGAAATTATTGCTAGTGATATAATGCTTCTTGTATGCATAATTCATAACCTCTCGTTTTTTTTAAGATAAGACCTGCGCCTCACATAACGCAAGTGCATAGATTCGATATACTGCACAGAATGAACTTCATTGGCCTTACACTGGCAGCTACTGTACGGGGGTTGAATGCATATATATGCAAAGCTTTTTCTTTTCCATTTTGGACAAGAACAACTAAATAAAAAAAATATAATTCTTACGGGCTACGTCATTTTATTGCGGATGTCACACTCATCATACTCCACACGTTGAAATAAAGCAAGTAATCATGTGAAACTATGGCCGTTTAATGCAATGCCTGCACAAGGTTCTCTCGCGTGCAATGTAAGTACGTCCCGTATCACGGGCACAGATTTGTACCACGCGGTCTGCGGATTTTCGCCAAGTTTACAACTTCACCTGGCACAAATACCACCATACTCAACACCAATATCATGACAGAACTTTAACGGGGCCATTTGAAGACGAAATACAACGTTGTTTAAACTGACAGGACTAGCCTTTGGTAATTCACACAGCTCCATTCTAATCCCAAACGTTTTTTCAACCGAAGCACTGCAACAAATGTCAAAAAGTTTAAAATTTAGCACTGCAGTGACGTAATATCCGGAGAAGTGATATATATATATATATATATATATATATATATATATATATATATATATATATATATATATATGCCAGCACGAAAACGTTGTCATTAGTGTGTTAACTGCGCGTTAGAATCCAAATGATAAGATCAATGGAGGCCCCTCTACAATCACGCAATCATGTTTCTTGGCGGTGTGATATCATAGTGAAATAGCCGCCGGAAAGTCGGCGGGGATTCACCGTTGCTTCAAATGTTTAAGTTAATATATCCGTTATTCCTTTGGCGTTTGCGATAAAACTGGTATCATTGTTATCGGGACAAGGCAGTCTTTCCAATGAACCAAACATGTATTTTATCTCCATAGCCTTTAGGTGCGCTTGCAAACTACATACGCTTTTTTTTCTTACGCGGGGTGAAGAGGGGGGGAGAACAACCTTACCCCCCCCCCCCCTCCGAACAAAAATCTTGGCTACGCGCCTGCCGCGGTGTATCTGTCGCAAGAGCCATTGCGCGCTTCAAGCAACGCCAATCCCACGTTTTGGTCCCTAATTTCACCTAGGAGTACCAGTATTTCAACAAGGACGCTGCAAATGCGTTCTTCGAAGAAAAGCAAGAAGCAAGTCGAGTTATCGCGGTCGCCAACTTTGAACGCGCGTGCACACGCGCAGATGCTTCCAAGATGCCGCATCCTTTCGACATGAACCCGGCACTGCTGCAAGAAAATCGGGACAGATTACTGGATTGGCTGCGTCGCTACAGTGAGTGTTCTTCGTCAAGCTTAAAATTACGTCAGACACCCCTAGCGAAGCACCGAATTATAACCTAAGATGGAGCCCGACCAACCCCACAGTCACCGTACCGCGTCTCTTCACACGAGCGGGAAGCCATCCGGACACAAGTGGAAGATATGCTCAGCGATGATATTATACACCCATCAAAAAGCCCCTGGAGTGCGCCGGTCGTACTCGTGAAGAAAAAAGACGGCACATGAAGGTTTTGTGTTGACTACCGCTGACTGATCCCAAATAACCAAAAAAGACGTGTACCTTTTGCCACAAATCGAAGACACCCTTGACAACCTCTGCCACGCGAAGTAATTCTCATTGATGGATATAAAGACAGGCTACTGGCAAATAGAAGTGGACGAGAAAGACCGATAGAAGACTGCATTCATAACCCCGGACGGCATTTACTAGTTCAAGGTGATGCCATTCAGGCTGTGCACGGCACCAGCAACGTTTCAAAGAATCATGGACACCGTGCTAGCTGACCTGAAGTGGCACACCTGTCTCGTATAGCTTGAGGGCGTTGTGGTATTCGCCCGTACTTTCGACGAACACCTTTCAAGGTTGTAGTCTGTACTCGAGGCTATTCGCTCGTCGGGGCTAACCCTGAAGCCTGAAAAGTGCCTCTTCGGGTACGAGAAACTCAAGTTTTTGGGCCATGTAGTGAACGCCGCGGGGGTCTTGCCTGATCCGGCGAAAACTTCAGCCATTGCGAACTTCCCAAGGTCGAAAGATGAGAAGGGTGTGAGAAGATTTCTCGGACTGCGCACATACTACCGGCGTTTCGTCGCAAACTCCGCACGCATTGCAGAGCCACTCACGCGCTTGACGAAAGATAGCACCCATTTCAGCTGGAAAAGTGCCCAAGAGGAAGGATTCTGCGAACTGCGACAGCGCCTGCAAAGCCCGCCCGTGCTCACTCATTTCAACGAAAACGCCGAAACTAAAATGCACACGGACGCCAGTGATATAGGCTTGGGTGCCATCCTCGTGCAAAAGCAAAGCGGTAGCAAAAAAGTAATCGCCTATGGCAGCCGTGGTCTGTCGAAAGAGGAGAAAAACTACTCAGCCTTTGAGAAAGAGTGTCTCGCAAATATATGGGCCATTTCAAAATTTCCTGCATATGTGTACGATAGACCATACAAGGATGTGACAGAGCCTCATTCGCTGTTTTGGCTCGTCCATTTAAAGCACCCCTCTGGGCGTCTTGGGCGGTGGAGCTTGAGCCTGCAAGAGTTCGACGTTAAAATCGTCTATAAATCCGGCAGGAAACACTCCGACGCCGACTGCCTGCCCCACGCCCCCGTCGACCTTCCACCGCAAGACTCTGATGAAGACAGCGCGTTCTTCGGAGTCGTGACGAAGAGCGATCTAGCCGCCTAGAAGCGTGCCTACCCCGCCTTACACGTCATGATTGACTACCTGGAAGGACGCAATGTCGCCATACCGAGGGTGTGCAAACGGAACTTACGAGCATTCAGCCTGAAAACCTCCGTCCTCGTGAAGAATTTCAGACCCGGAAAGAGTACGAATTATCTTTTTGTCATCCCCGCCGACCTTCGTGATGAAATTTTGGAAGCATGTCATAGTCGACCCTTATTCCGGACATCTCGGCACAGCTCGCACTATTGGAAAAATCAAGACGAAGTACTACTGGCCCCGCCTTACATCCGACGCCACGCACTGCATACAGAGCTGCAGCGAATGCAAGCGGCGAAAACCGCCACCGACGAGACCCGCCGGGCTTCTGCAGCCAATCGCCGTCCCATCGAGGCCCTTCCAACGGATTGAAATGGACCTTCTGGGCACGCAGCAATTCTCTCCCGCCTTAATACTCGCTATGGCAACCGAATTTATTCCTACATTTCGGACTTCCTCACAGACCGCCAGGTTGTGCTTAAAATAGGAGATATAAAATCCAAACCAATCTCTCTTGGCTGTCGGGGTACACCGCAAGGCACGGTACTGTCTCCACGCCTCTTCAATATCGCTTTTCTGGGTCTACCAGGACGACTAGAGCGGATGCCGAATTTTCACCACGCACTGTATGCAGACGACATCACCCTCTGGACTGGCACAGTCTCCCTCGGTGGGCTGCAGGAAACATTGCAGCGTGCAGCCGAAGAAGTCATTAATTACGCCCAGGCTTGTGGCTTGCAGTGTTCATCGCAAAAATGAGACCTTGTCATCATCCGGAAACACCCCCCCCCCCTACACCATGTCGAGCCCATCGAAATATCTCTTGACGGCCATTCGATAAAACCTAGCCACTTACTCAAGATATTAGGCCTGACCACACAAGCCAATACCCGAAACGACTTTGCCTGTTAAAAACTACGTAATATGTCAGATCAGGTCATGCATATGATCAGGCGGGTCACTAACCGGCATCGAGGAATGAAAGAAAAGGACACCACGAGACTAATTCAAGCTTTCGTGATTTCCCGCCTCACCTATGCCGCCCCATACATAGCCCTAACCAAATCCGACATTGAAGCACTAAACAGGATCATTCGGAAGGCACCTAACCAAGCAGTCGGGCTCCCCATAAGTACATCGACAACCAATCTTCTTCAAATGGGTCTTCACAACACCATTGAGGAACTCATTGAAGGCCATCTCGCAAGCCAGTGCCTCCGTCTGACACACACTCCAGCAGGTCGCTTTGTTCTGCAATGCATCAACTGGCCCTGAACAGAACAAACCTACCTGGCCCCTTTGTCAGACGAGTGTCTGACAAACCTACCTGGCCCCTTTGTCAGACAACCAAGCCATGGTTGCAGTAACAACAACCAAAAACCATTTGACTTCATGCGCATTCATCCGTATGACATCCTCTCGAGACGCCGAAGATCTCGCCATTGCCTTAGCCCTCATCCAATGCTCCAGCAGAGACATCATCACTGACTCTCAGGCAGCCTCCCGCAGTTTCCTTTCAGGCAGGGTGGCACCAACGACCCTACGGTTACTTCAGCGATACCCTTCATCTCACCGAGTGGCGATCGTTTGGACACCTCCCATGCCTCTGTAACGGGCAACAACTTCGCCCACCAACAGGCTCGCGAACTGGCCCACCGAGCTCCAGAGGTCACCGCAGCTCCGAACGCCACTTCTCACCTATCAGGAAATTACTCAATTTTACCGGCCCACCAGGCGAAAATTCCCGTGCCCTCACCCATCCCTCAGCAAAAGTCAGGAAGTAACAGTCCGCCTATTACAAACAGGCACCTACATTCACCCGGTTCGAATGAATTTATTGTTTCCCACCCAGTACACCGCTCTATGCAAGTTTTGTATACAACTAGGTACCCTCCAGCATGTAATTGTGGAATTCGCTCACAACACAGCCCTACCACCCCTCCCTACCCGCTCATTTCCTGAGCTGTGGTAGACACTGTTGACCAGCTGTCAACCGGGGGACCAGGCTCTCCTGGTGACACGGGCCCAGACGGCGAGGGCAACGCATGGATTCCCGGAATAGGGTTCCACTCTCACATTTGAGCTCATTAAAATGTTTTTCCTCTCTCTCTGGGCCAGTTCCCTACGTCACGATCCGATAACAAGTGCATTGTCGTAGCAACAGACTACATTACGCGATACCCAGAGGCCGCCGCTCTTCCGAAGGGGACTGCGCAAGAAGTCGCCAAGGTCTTCCTAAACCAAGTTGTGCTGCGACATGGAGCCCCTGAAATCCTTATCACGGACCACGGAACGGCCTTCCCAACGGAGATTATTCAAGGAATCTTGGGCTACAGCAACGCGGATCACCGAAGAACGACGGTGTACCTCCCCCAAACGAATGGACTAACGGAACGTCTAAACAAGACAATCGCGGATATGCTGTCGATGTACGTCGACGTTGAACATAAGACTTGGGACGAAGTGCTCCCGTATGTCACGTTTGCGTACAACACAGCGATCTAGGAAACTATGCAGATGACACCGTTCGAGCTTGTCTACGGAAGACGGCCGACTACGATGCTCGGTGCCATGCTTCCGTCCGTAAAAGATGACGCCAAATCCGACGTCCAAGGATACCTTCAGCGTGCGGAGGAGGCCCGCCAGCTCGGTCGAGTTCGCACAACGGACCAGCAGCTGCTGGATGCCGGGCGGTACACCCTCCGACGCTGAGACGGCGAGTACCAACGTAGGGATCGCGTGTGGGTTAGGACTCCAATCCGACAACGTGGACTCAGTGAGAAGCTTCCGCGACAGCATTTCGGACCCTGCCGGGTTCTACAACGTGTTGGCCAGCTAACCTACGAGGTGATTCCGGAACATTACGACGACGCACGCGGCCCAAAGTCGTCCACGTGGTTCACTTGATACCTTACTACGCAAGATCACATAATTTTTTGTTGTTTGTTCTGGGTGTAATATTTTAGCACCGGGTCGATGCCCTCTTAGAGGGGGGAGTGATGCCACGAACCACGTTTTGGGTTTATCTGTTTATGTTTTCTTTTTCCTGACCGGCTCTGCCGGGCTATGTTATCTGTGTTATCCGTGGGCCAAGTGAAGAGCATGTTTCATTTTTTATGCCGCACGTGTTATCTCCTTTCATAGGGAGAGGGTTTCGAACTAACGTCACCAGCCTAGAATAATCTGTGATCTGGATTGAATTCGACGACTCGAAAAACCCTCGCGCCGAGTGAAAAATGCCCGCAAAGCAGATGCCGCAGCATTCGACTCCCCAACGCTCACCGCCGCAATTCACTTTGTTGACTGCTGCTTCGCCGCCTGGGTATTCTTTGAGTGGTTACGCGGAAGTTAAACTTCAAAGGTGGTGGATCGGTCGGCGATGTCGATGATCGATGATCCGATGATCGAAAAGACGTTGAAACGACGACTGGCTGGCTCGCTAGACGACGGAACATAGCCGACGACGGTCTACTCCAAGCAAACTCAAAATATACAATATGTACACTTTATTTACACTACGTATTTACAACTATCATGGCTCGTGATCGCAAAGAAGAGGTCGGGCAAGGCCCGCGTGGAGCGGGGCTCACCGCTGTCCTCTCAACCCCTACTCTGTTCCTGCCCTCAAAACATTAAACTCTTCGGTTTTATCACCAAATCCCCGCCCACAAAATGGACGTCACAACTTGAGAGTAAGGATAGCTCATTGATTACACCACACTATGCAACTGATTGGCCACCGTGACAAACAAAGATAGGGGGCACAAACTAGCCACGTGACCCACCTTTCCCACTCTCATACAGAAACCAACAGGTATTCCAAAAAGCCCAAATATAACATAAATGAAAACCAACCAGCTAAAAGCAGACCCAACTCCGGGAATCGGCTCTCGGGCGACACGTCTTAAAGTATTGTCATACCGTGCACGCCTATGTTTGTGCTCCGCACCGCCAGAATTCCTTTCCTTTAATAACAGGTGGAGCGCCTAACAAAGCCTAGTCGCCTAGCCATTGACGCATCCGAACCGCCGAGTCGCCAGGCTCAGACGCGTGATGAATGGCAACTTCGCCCAGTAACTTTGAGCAGTACAACTGTCATAGACTGAACGTCTGGTGACCAAGGTTTGACCCCTTGACCGGCCTTCAGCTCCCGTCCGGTTCGGGCTTCTCGTGGCGGTAATCGCGGTAGTTAAACTATCAACGGTTCCCGTCCACCGGCTTCTTAGACGAACGCAAGAAAATCCTCCTTTGGAAAGCTGACATAGCTTTTAGCTATTATGGAGTGGCCGACGCGCTTGTATGCGTCGCCTCCGGGCCGGCTTGTCCGGTGGACACAAAAGCGCGGCGAATAAAAAAGAATCCTCCCCGGTTTCTCCTTACGCCCCTCGCTCCTGACTCAGCTCGGCCGGCGGGGAAACAAACCCAATGCACGTAAGTAAGCTAACCCCAGCTGAAGATATCTAGCTGCCGGCCGGTTTTAATTAATAAGTGAGGGGCCCGAACATAACACCTCCCTACCAAGAATGTTATCCGTACACTAGCTGTACGTACAATATAAACTGTGGCTGTGGGTTATAAAAACCCAATACACAAAACAGAAAAGAAAATCACTCGTAGCAATCACTACATAATTCAGAGCATGCAACACTCACAGACGTATAGTAGCTTAAACGCTACGCAGGGACAAAGCGTAAGTTCTTAATAGTCCCAAAAGACACTTGCAACAAAGAAAAGCACATACAACAACAATCCTCAGTGTCCTAGCGAAAGAAGGTGTGCCTTCCGCAAACTCAAACACTAAATGAACCGTTCAACCACACAGAATGTAACTTCAAACTGTCCCAGGGGACACTCATTACAAAAAAATGAAAACTCCAACAAACTATCCACTAGCCTCCAAAAAGGCGACATCTTTAAACAACTTCACACACAAAAGCAATCTTGTTTTATACAAAATACACGTGAGAACACTTCCCCTCGACACTTAGACGTAACCAACCCCACGAAGGGTGTAAACCATAAATGACGAATCTGAAGGAGTCGTATGATCTTACGTCTATCAAAAAAAAAAGAAAAAAACTAAGAATGCGCTCCTTTTCCCAGTTCTTTTCCTAGTGACAGACACGCAAAATTTTACTGATCCCCGCGATACGCCAGTTTCTTAGTGAAGCCACAGTGAAGCCACACAGGGAATGGGATGGATTGGAGTACTTGCATTTGAGAATATTGTGCTGTAAGAAGAAAATTTGTGTAAATGAGTTGCATCGCCCCGAAATTGTCCTGTACCGCAGATGTCCTGCTTTGCATGATCGTTGTTTGCATTTCCAAGACAGGCATACATAAAGGATATTTCATCCTTTTCTTATAACAGCGTTTCCAATATATTAAAGCGTAAACACGTCTGTACAAGGCCGCAGTGGTGAAGCGTCTGCTTGGCTTTTCCGGTGAAGATTCAAGTGATGTCATAACAGGTTGGTTCACAATCATTTATCAGCATAAATTCTACGCTATAGATCCGGTACAATATAGCCGTGATCACAGTCGCCTTAGAGGAGGAAATAATATTTTTGCAGGCTGTCCAGCAGAGTGAAAATATTTCAGGGACATTTTGGACCACCTTAGAGTTTCATTTGCTCAGTTAGACCAAAAATTAGGCCAATGACTTCGCCTATGCAGTTTGTGTTTACGAGGTCGACCACCCTCGACATGTCCTAGACGCTGAAGGCACGGCCCAGGGATTCAAAAGAAGGTTCCCTTCACTTTGAATGGCCGTAGTGGCGCTGGCTACCACTACCAAGCGCAGGAAACAATTTATGTTATCTTGTCTTATCCTAAGCCCGGTTGTGTTCACTGTAGGACGAAGGCCTCTCCCAAAGATCTCCAGCCACGCCTGTCGAGTGCATGGAGGCCGATAGTATGATTGTATAATCATTGGGAGGATTTTTCGCAAGTGTACTCAACCAGGGTTGCCAAATCGTTGTCTGGAGAGGAAATGCTGTTTGTTTCCAAGGGAGCTTTACCTACTACTGTTGAACCTTTCCAGTACAGCCTGCCGTGGTGTTCGGCGACGTTCTATACCGGACAAGGCAGCTTTTTTGAACCTGGTACAGCGCTCTAGTGGCATAGCACGCACTTCTTAGAGGCATTGTGCCTCAGCATTGCGCGTCTCGGTAGTTGTGTTAACGAGGTCGCTTTTTACCTTCACAGAAATTACCAAACACAAACAACACAAACAATTACCTTACAATAAATACGCGAGAAAGGGGAGGAAGTACAGCCCCACTGGTAGTGTAGTGGTCATCGCACCAGACGCGTATTCTAGAGGTCGTACGTTCGGATCCCACCCGGCGGGCACGTTTTTCTCCACTTTCTTTCTAAAAAAAATCTGGATCTGTTTCACGTATAATAAATAACTTCCCACATTTTCCTCTTTGCTTTGCATGACTTTCTTGACTGCCTACTCGTTTTTCTATGTCAATTTACTGAGCCCTTCATTTTCCATTCTCATTCGCTACATGCATATCAAGGGTTTCTGCTCTGGCAGTCTTGGTGCCATAGGTAGTTCAAGACGGTTCAACGGTCGTCCACTCTCGACATGTCGTACACGCTGGAGACAAGGCCCGGGGGATAAAAAAGAAGGTCCCTTTCACACCCAGGAGTCGGAGTGGCGCTGGCTACCACCCCCAAGCACAGGAAACAATTACCTTAACACAAATACACGAGAAAGTGGAGGGGAGTACAGTCCCCCGCTAGCGTAGTGGTCACCGCACCAAACGCGCATTCTGCAGGTCGTAGGTTCGTATCCCACCCGGCGGGCATGTTTTTCTTACCTTCTTTAAAACAAAGACTCCGTCTGTTTCAGGAATAATAAATGACTTACCCCATTTTCCCCTTTGCTTTCCTTGGCTTTCTTGACTGCCTACTGTTGGGACCAGGAAGCCCGACCCGAGCAGAGCTCCGTCGCCTACGACATACGTGTGGTAGCCTGGTGTGAAGCGAACGGCCAGCCACTGTTGCAGCCGTGAAGAAGTCCAGAAGCCGTAGGCTAACGTAACTGTTTACTTCATAGCGAGAGGTGAGGCGAAGCCAAAGAACAATGCCCCGACGGGCGAGGTAACAGCACAGGACTCGAGCAGAGTGACAGCATTGATTCACTGCTCCAACAGGAATGAGGAATAGCGCTTGAGGGGCTCGTATTTAAACCCAAAAGCGCCAACGGTCAAAACAGCCTTCCCTCCAGATTGTGCACACGCCACACACGTCACATACACACACAACACTCTTTCCAGAGTTCGTGAGCAGTCGGCAGAAGCGACGCATGCTGAGTCTGAGAGAGTGGAAAGAGGAGGACTCCGCTGCAGCCGCAGGGCTTCCGTGACCTTGGGCAAGTCTAGGCGTGCCCCTTTGGCAACCGCGGAAGTTTGAAACGCGCCGAAAGCGAAGCGTCTGACCCGGGCGCGTGAAATAAATTGCCCGGACGCTCAGACGCGAAAGGGAGAAAAGGAGGAGTGCGAGTGGGAAAGGCGAAGGGCGCTTGGCTTTTCCGCCGTTGTGCACACTCCCCGCGCTCTGGGACCGCCCTGCCGGCGTTGAATATCCTTGGAATATCGCCGGAGAAGTGTGCGCTCTGCGCTAGCCTCTGCTCGGGCACTTTCGTGAAGCGACAAGTGTATCAATCGGCGTGTTTTATTTCGCTCACTCCGACGGCCGCGCTTTGGATTTAACGCTTAATCCTTCGTATTCTAGCGAAGTTACGAGTGTGCTTCAACCGTGCCTGTGTTGGATATTTCGCGTTCTCTTACGTGAAGCGGCAACTGTTTGGATACGCAGTGTGCGCTCTACTGTATCCTCTCCTCATGCTCTTACGTGAAGTGCTTCAACCGTGCCTCTGTGCTTGATTTCGCGTTCTCGGGTGTTGGCCGGCGCTGTAGATTTCGAAGTGCCTCAACCGTTCGCCAGTCGCCGCGTAGTTGGAGCGGCTGTTTCTCAAACGTAGATCTAACGTTCACCCTACATGTGATCGGCTCAACCTTTGGCCCGGAAATTGCATTTTGTGCCCCGATGTTTTTCTGTGATAGCGCAAACGACCATGTTGCTTTCGTTCTTTTTTTTTTCTTCACTAGCGTTCCGTGCTGACGAAACGGCAGTTGTAACTCGCTAAAGTTTCGGCAGGCGCAATGATAACTGGCCTGAGTCCTTCAACGATTTACTACTGCTCGGACGATTTCCTCAGTCAGACAGGATGACCCTTTGGTGTGCGCTTCCGTTGCTAAATGTGTTGTTCCAGGGTTCAAATCTCTTGTGACCCCCCAAATCCCTTTTTCTTTGTCGCTGGCGACCGCTTAGGAAAGTGTCTGGTGTGCAAATTCAGTGTACAGCTGACCAATTGCAAAGCGTGGGTGTTATTAAGCTTGTCACAGAGCCTTTGAAGTGCTGACTATTGCATTCCTAATGACCAGTTTCCCAAAAGACGCTTCCAGAAGGAGCATATTTAAGCAGTTCTGCTCTCACTGTGTGAATTGCAAAACAGGTGAAAACAATGTGCTATGGTGGCTGTATTTGGCTTAAGAGTTAAGTGTACATTGCATGTGTTGCTGCGGACCAGCTTATTTATTTATGACATACTGCAGGCCCCACACAGGACCCAAGCAGGAATCACTCAAATATAAACAAACCGACAACACAGGGTAAAATACAGCAACTTGTAAAAACATACTGTCTCAATTTTCTATATGTTCAATCCCATCTATGCTGCAGACAACAGATAGAGGCAGATTATTCCGGTCGGATATGGTGTGTGGGAAGAAGGAAAATTTGAAGACGTTTGTCTGGCGCTGCAGCATTGAGGCATATATTGACACGGCTAAGACAGCAAAGATATTTAGATATGTTGATGATTACATGATTGTTACTAGGTCGGTGAAGCCAGAAGAAGTAAACCTTTTAGTCAAGACAGTTAAGAAAACATTTCTGGAGTGCTCTGACGGCTTGGAATTCACTCATGAATTACCAAATGATGGGTCCTTGCAGTTCCTCGATGTGTGTTTTAATTTCTGTGGAACACGCGTGTGTTGGGCGTATCAGCCACGGTCAAAAAAGGCAATTTTGGATTATCGTTCAGCGCATTCGAAGATAGTGAAAAGGGGTATTGGCGTTAGCTGTCTTCGCGGTGCCCTCGAGAAGTCTTGTCAGCACCAAGTCGCCGATAGTGTTCAGCACCAAGGTGCACGTTTGAAAGATGCCGGCTTCCCTCGGGAAGTAATAGCAGCAGTGGTTGAAAGCCTATTGTGTGACGTCAAGTCAGGGGCACGGCGTCAAGGGCGAGATGAACCTCGCAAAGAAAGGAGGCCTGTGGTCGTCCCTTACGTGCACAATTTCTCCAACCGCCTTAAAAAGGTGGCGGGAGAGAGAGAGAGAATAACTTTATTGTGTGCCCGGTGGGAAAAGGAAGAGGCGGGGAAATGTGGTGCCGACGTTGTGTTCTCCGCCCCAGAAAAACTAGCCCGAATGTGCTCTGCTGTGAATGGCGAGAAGAAGGGTAACCGAAGAAGAGGCATGCCACGCTGTTTGTTGGTTGCAAACAAGGTGTTGTATACGAAGTGCCTCTATCTGGTGGAAAATGCTATATTGGGCAGACTGGTAGGTGCATAAATGACAGGCTCTGGGAGCACCGTACAGCTGTTCAAGCGCTCGCTGCGGGGGGCCATTTAGCTGACCATTGCCGCCGCTTCCGGTGCGTTCCACACTGTGTTCCAATTTACGAGAAGACAGTAACATTGTGCTGTTTTAAGGACCAAGCCAGCCGTGAATTGTTTGAAGCGTGGTGCATCATGAAAGCCGGTGAAAAGTGTGTAAGCACGGCATCTATTAGTTCATCAAAAAAAGAAATAGATTATCTGGATGCGAACTTGCCACGTGCGTAACAAAATGCACCACTTGATCTTGTCTTTTTTCTTTGTGCTTTGAGCATGTCCACGCATGCGCCCTTCCTGTATATCTTTTGATGTGTGTACCCGCCGCGGTGGCTCAGTGGCTAAGGCGTTGCGCTGCTGAGCACGAGGTCGCGGGTTCGATTCCCGGCCGCGGCGGCCGCTTTTCTGATGGAGGCGAAAAGCAAAAACGCCCGTGTGTACGAGATTTCGGCGCACGTTAAAGATCCCCAGGTGGTCAAAATTAATCCGGAGCCCTCCACTACGGCGCGCCTCATCGCCTGCGTTGCGTCGGCGCGTTAAACCCCCACAATCAATCAATTTTGATGTGTGTAGTAAAAATTTCAGTTGATGTCTAGCGCTATAGTCCTGTGTGGTCTCTACTTTTGTCTCGTCTTTACCGCGCTACTTGACCATGTTTCCCCAGAAACGCCTGCAGGCGCTACTCACCTAGGAAAAGCTGCTGAATATGCATGCGCCATTGATCAAAGCATTTGAAAGCCATCCTGCTTCGTGTTGATTGTGCTAATTTTCCTGTTTCTGCTGGCTGCTTTATCTGTATGTCACTAGCTAGGTACAGTACTACAGTCTCTAGTGCACCCACATGCATGTATTTTTGTGGCTGTGTTTCTAGGCGAGGCAAAACATTCCCACGAAATCGACATTGCAAGAAAGCCTGGGATGAGGCATCATATTTTATGTTTACTGGCTGATGTTTGTGTCTTTTAAAATGCTCATAACCAGGAAAAGTTCTTGCCCACACTCATTTTAAACTTGCATAACCCTGCATCAGTGTTTGCTTCAGAAGAACACTTCGACTAGTTCCACCAGTCTTGTCTTGCCATTCGCAATCAGTGATGCCACAAGTTGTCTGCAGAACAATGTACAGGGCAGCCGTGCCTGTTTTCACGACGCTTTGCGAATTTTCATGCACTAATAAAGTACTGCTGCTGCAAGTCGCATATTATTTGTATTCACAACACTGCAATTACCGATGCTGGCCAACTTGCTTTTGCACTTTAGTGTCTCTTTAGGCGTCTATAGTGTACCGTAAAACCATTAGGTCCCTCCTGGGCAGATGTACTGAACTATGCCCCTGTGCTATGGTGGTGGTGGTGGTGGCCCATAAAGTGGCGCATACCCACTCAGGGGGATTGGCCAAGAAGAGTGTATTTTTTAAACTAAAAAACCAGATAGGCAAAAAGGTGCAGTCGAAGAAAGAATTTAGACCATAGGTTGAAGACAGAAATAGAAGGAGAAAGAGGAGTGAGAGAGCCTGATCAGAATCATTTTAACAAGGCAGACGAGCTGTCTCTGAAATGAAGGAATGAATGGCTTGACAGACATCCCCATGGCAGTGACCTAGCTGTGTGCCTCCAAACGACAAAAGCACTGGCAAGGTTAGGGGCATTCCAAGACGCCGCAGGGGAGCCTCCAGCAGTCTTCTCCGGTGATGCGAGAATCGGCGGCAAAAAAGGAAGAAATGCTCATCCGATATGTCGCTTGTGCATCCCAGTAGATTTACTTCTTCATTCTCTTTTTAAGCATAGCAGCAATTTTTGAGGTGCAAAAAGTGTCGAAACATGAAAAAGTTCAGTGTAGTTTTTTGTGCTTAAAATGAGAGCTACTGTAATTACTCTCATAATGAACCCTCCCCCCACTTTTCTTGTTGAGAATGAGAATTTACTTTTTTGTCACTGAATAAAAAATGCAGCGGGAATATGTCTTATTTTAAGCATGGTTGCTGATGCTGTAGGCGATCACAGTAACGTGATATGGTGCTACAGTACGCGCAGAAATGCTAAAAATGCATCCCAAGAAAAAGAAATCTCATCCGTAGCCGGAGACGTGAGCGCGAATGCCGCGGTTTACAATTTAAAAATTGCGCGTTTGCGGTGCGCCACCTGTTGAATGCAAAACAAACCTTGCGCGATAAAAACGTTGCGGTGTGCGAAGTTCGAACAAAGCACCAAACGTACTCCGCACTCCTTCCCTGCTATTTGATGTTTAGGATGGTTCTGCCGGCGTGCGAACAAAGCAGTAAACGTACTCCGCACTCCTCTGCTCTTGTTTAGGGCTCGTTCACGGCACCAGCAGCATCAGTGGCGTAGAGTTTGCTGCAATTTTACGATTTTTTTCTAGTTCGACGACGAAGTAGCAGTTAATTTCTTCAGCCGTTGTGACATGCGCGGGCGCAACCAACCTTTCGAGTTAGACTGCAAAGCCAGCGTCGATAACGTGGACGTGCTTCGTGCGGGGATGCGTACGCATGGCTGACTACTACGGCGAGGCAACCGTGCGTCGTGGATCGTCGACTGGGAGCCCCCAACCCAACGAGGTACCATAGATGCTCTTCGGCAGTGTCTTTATTTATTGTGGCAAGGTCCTCGGAGGCGTTGCCAAATCACCCCCCTACCCGACCTGGTAAAATCAAGACAGACTGATCAGTTGCAGTTGCGAAGCTACACCAGCGGGTTTTTTTTTTTTTTTGCGCTACGCATTATTACAGTAGCGGTGCTTAAAAATCTGGTTACTACTGATCACACTTGCTTCCGTCACGCTGAACAACGCCACGGGTCAATCATCGATGCCGCCGTCTTTCACGCTCAATTTCAAAGGGAAGAACAGCTGAACTTCGTCGTTGTAGGTTCTCTTGGCCGAGGTGAAAGAACATATAGCTTAAATTACATTACATTGAGTTGGGCTGGAATTTTTGACCACGATTTGAAGCACCCGTGCAAAAACAATCCGCATTTCACTTCATGTTCAAATTAATTTATTTTTTCTTACGTAAGATTAAACAATATCAGAATAATGTGTGATGTAATTCTAATTCACAAACAAATAACGCTTCGTAGTATGGTCCGAGCAAAAAGAGTCAAGCATGTGTGTCATGCTTTTAACATTTTCACAGATGAATGATTTTTAGCCAATTATCTCCTGCCCCCTTCTATCTATAAAGGGGCACCCCTTGCTGAGGAGGAAAAAAAGACCAACTGAAAATGCTTTTAAAGAGGCTTTAAACGTGTCGTGTCATTACGTGTTCAGTAGATTTAAACGTAACCGAAATGTGGGAAGCATATAACTGTCCTATTTTGGAGAGAATTGTGTTATATGCAAGAGCATAACATGCAACTGTTCCGCTTCGATTTCGTGAGCGATTGAGCAAGTTTTTTTTTTTTTTGCTTGGTACCAACACAAATTTTCCTAAAACGCCATTTTTCATACATGGGAAAATTAAGTGAAAGGCGAGTGCTAAACCTGTACAATTTCTTATTCCGCGAAGTAGATCAGAACATGACTTGGAGGCACATCTTTAATACAGTATGCGCATCACCTTGGAACTTCAGCATTTCTTAGTTGTCTGATTGTGAAACTTGTCAGATGAAGTGGGTAATTGAAGTAAAAAAAACATTTGCAGGTTACAGATTGCATATCTGGTTCTCAATAATATTCTCACAACTAAAATAATTCATAATATTACCGTTTAACACGTTTGTGTTTCATAAAATTGTAATTTAAGTAAAAAAATATATTGCAGGTTAGTCATTGTATATCAAGCTTTAAATAATATTTTGAGAATTGAGATAATTTGTGATATTCTCTTTTTACAGGTTTGTGTTCCACAAGGAGTGAAGGTGTCAGCACAGAAGCTTGAACGAAACTGCCGGAAAGCATTCTACTACTGCTAAGCATTTGTAGATGTCAAAATTAGGAAGTCACAAAAGCAACTCAGCAGAACGACCCATTCCTCAACTGGCCAGTCTCGCCGACTGCTGTCATCAAGCTGCATGAGGTGCTCAACCACGGGCTCGACTGCGCCGATGGGCTTCGCCTTCTAAAACCCACATCGGACAAAAGTGCCGCATTCTTCCGCTACTTTCAAGATGATACGACCCCAGCAGCCGCACTAGCTCCTCATAAAACGAAGCTGGCAAGGCAGGAGGACGGTGAGGGCCTGCTCGCTAGCAGCGCTGTAAATCCCCCAGTCAGTAACGTCTACCACTGGTTCTGCGGGTGGCGGAGAGGGCAGTATGGCGACGAAGGAGTGAGCCCCCTCACTAAGCTGGACAGAAGAGCACCAAATCACGTTGAACATTGTAAGTAGCTATGTACCCCAGCACACTCCATATATTGCTACTTTTATGTGACCTTTGCCAACGTTTATGCAAACATGTTATCTCTCTCAGTTTAATTTTCAGCTTCAAGCAAGTTATCATGCAGTGTAGACGGAAAGGTATCGCAGAAACTCTGTTCTGCAGTGTTGAATTCTCTAATTCGGGAGAAAGGCAGCGATGAGCACATGCACAGCCACGGCGCACTTAACTAGACTTGTCTGATGCACCTGTCCTAATGAAGATGGCACGGCCTGACTGTGAAAGCCTGTGCTTGTAAAACTACTTTTAAATTATGGCCCAGACGTTCATATGTCTCAGTACATACCTTCGCTCTACTATTTTTGTTGCACTTAGAAGGAATAAATGGGCGTGTGGTATTCGCCACAACAGTGCAGCTCATAATACATCTTTATACGTGGCACAGCTAACAGCAGCCTGGCGTGGGAGCAATGCGCAATTTGAATCAAATTCAATGTGAAGTGAATTTTCACTATTCACATTTGAAAATAATTCATTTGCAGTAATCTTTTGCCATTTACATTCGAATATATGTAATTCGCGGTTGGTTTCTACTATTCGTATTTGAGAATATTCGATCTGATTCACACTCAGTTTTCACTATTCCTAACTGTTCACAGCATGTCTAAAGGGGGCATTCAGGAAGCTTGACTGGGAAAGCAAACACAGGACAACTCCCAAGAAGCCAGCACCAGCACACCCACAGGGCAAGGCCAACCGGTGGCAGCAGAGCCTGAACAGCAGCAGCTGCCTATGGATACCGAGCCACAGCTGGAGGCCCAGGGCTCAACTGGAAGCAGTCACCAACGTGAGGTTTTGAGGTGTGGCTTGTGCTCGTGCATTTATTTTAGCAAAGCCTAATAATTGTGACTCTTACTCCAGTTACTGGACACCTAGGTAGCAACTAGACACCTGAACAAGATCTGTTTCTCAGCAACACACTCCGCTTTTGGAAAGAGCTACCTATTTTATAACCACGTGCATGCATTTTTTGAGGGGTCTCTTGTAGTAAAATTTATTTTTACGAAGGTACAATTGCAGGAGCTAAGTAGAAGAAGGCTACAGGATGCCAAAAAAGACACTCCAAAAATTAAGGCAATCCAACATGACTGCGTAGCATCATAGCAGAAGCAAGACGAACAAGTTTTTCCAATGCATGTAAAGGGGAGCAAGAATGAAGTAGTATTCATATGTCACAGCTAGTGTGAAATTTTGTATGCTGGCTGTCGTATGTCTTCCGAGGCCCTTTCTGACATAGGGAGGGTGCTAAGAGGAGGAGGAATAAACTTTCATTAAACAGCACTGTGCTGGTGTTAGGGGCCCCCACCAGGTGGGACAGTCTTCAGCCCAGCTTAAAAGAAGAAGTGTTAAACAGACTCTGCCAGGATCCAATCTCATACCATTAGATACATAGTCAGTTGCACAGTGCAAGTTTTTGAGATGTAAAATTTTACATTCTGGTCTTAATGTTTTTTCTGTGTGTTTCGCTGAATAGTCCTTGTATGCCACTAAGGCCCTGTGAATAAAAAGGTGCCTTGCGAAAGCGCTAGGTCAGGGGCTCTCAAGTAAGGCTTTGAGGAACCCTGGGATTTTGAAGAGGCGTTGCTTGGGTTCTGTGAGACTAAAGTGGCTATGGTGTTGTGCTGCTGAGCCCAAGGACATGGGTTCGATACCGGATGCGGCAGCAATTTTCCTGATAGAAGTGAAAAGCGAAAGCGTCTGTGTGTCGAGATTTCGGCGCACGTTAACTCTTCCTAGCTGTTCCTAGGTGACCAAAATTAAACCCCAGCTGTATCCACTACAGCGCGCCTCATAAGCAAGGTGTAGTTTCGGTACTTTAAACCTCGCAGTCAATCAATCAATCAGTCATTATTATGTAACTGAACATGGCACTAAACAAAGCTTTTTCTTGTGTTTTATTTTAGTTCAATGAATGCATTAATGTTTGTGAAACTAATCTGTAAATACCTGCGTAGTATTCTCTGGTCCAAACTGGTTATCTAAGCTTGGCAGGGGAAGGTGAGTTCTGTGAACATTTTTCTGCCCTAATGGGTTTCCCGGTAGGCCCATAGTTGAATACCTACGGAACACCCTTATTACTTCAGCAGTGCAAAGAAGACAATAGTAAAGATAGGAGATGCAACAAATTTTGAGTAAATCTGTGGTATATCCTGAACAAATTTTTCGTAGGACACTGCGGAGCTGCAGAAGATCTACGAGGAGTGGTGGCGCCAGCCTTCCCTAGCTGCTGGCAACCCATATTATGCCACTGCCCTTCAGCAGCTGCTGCGGCAGATGCACAAGATCAGAAAGGAGCCCCAGGAAGGAGCCTGCCCATGAAGGCAGGCTTCACGAGCGCCCGGAGGTGCGGCTGTACCGTCAAGGTCCAGCCCACAAGCATTGCCAGGCGTCGCCCTGGGGTCAACCGGGGACCAGGTAGAGTGCCTGCTGGCCAAGAGCTCGGCTAGCAAGAAGGTCAAGCAGTCCTCACGCCCTGAACCTCAGCGTCAGAGATGGGGTGCCGCACGCCAAAGTTCTCGGACTACAGAAGGGACAGAAGGCACCTAATAGGGTGCCCCTTATGTGGGCCTCTTCATTTAGGGTTATGTTTTCTCCGGAGGTGTGTGAATGGCACTACAAGTCGTAAATGAATAGTGAAAACTCACGGGAAATCAAATCCAATATTTTTAAATGCACATGTCTCGGCATTAAAGGCCAACTGCACTCAAATTTTTCTTTGTCCAAATAAGCAGTCTAAGCTCTTAAAATCACCTTGGCGAAATCCTGAGCTTCGCAAGCACACTGCACACTAGGTACCATCGTTCAAAGTAGCTCCATGCAGACGACGTTTGCACCTGGCGGAGAGTTGCTGAAACAAGTTCCGAGCAGCCTGTGACGGAGGTTGGGGAACCTGTCCCGTGAAGCTCGCATTTCTCTGGCGACTTGCAGAGCGCTCCGCCAGGTGCAGGGATGTGCTCGCCCGGGGTTTCTCTGCTACACCAGCGCGCTGTACCGCCGTCGCCATCACATGTTTAAACTAACCGCATAGGCAGGCGTATCCGCCATTTTTTTTTCAATGTAAAAAAGAAAGAAAGAAAGATGAGAAGCCTACAAACTATTCACGCGCTTGCAAATGTCTTGGTGTTAGCAAACCTCTTTTTACTTAAAAATAAAATGTTTACTCAAAGATAAAAATAGCGCGAAATGAGCACATGCCTTACATTTGTCATTCCTATTGCATTTACCACAGAAAAAAAAAAGATATTTTATAACTTTTTTGCCGCTTGCATCCCGCGTCCAATATGGGCCATATTTGGGCTGGCCCAACGCCACCTCCATCCTTTAGACCTTTTCAAAAGTTTGACGACCTAAATAGAGTTGTTGTACACGCGGCTATAAACGCTTGTGTGACTTTTGCCTCACTCGCTAAGTGAGCCAAAATCAGCCTTTCTCTAAGTAACAAATACATCAGCACAAATATCGGCCGTCGTCTTCCTCAAGTACGAAAACTAACGAAACTTCTCCTCTCCTAAATAATAGACTAGATTTTGAAAAGTTCAATTCCCAAGTGAAGTATTTACTTTGAGCGTTAGATTTAGTTTATTTGAAAGTAAAATGTTTTCAGCAGCACCTGTCTCTGGTTAAAGTAGAAAGCAGTGGCAGATAGGAAATGTTTTCGTGCTTTAGTGCATCATTTAGCTGTGGAAGCTGGCTTATCGTTTTAGATCCGTTTTATAATTCGTTTCCCGATGGGCAGCAAGGCAAAAAATACTGGGTTGATATTCACGAAGCTGTTTGCACATAATGTATGGTAAAAATAGTGATCGATCGCAGCTTGCGTGCGGTTTGTTCCCTTCAAAGAGAGAGACATGATAGCTGAAGCGTTGGCTATAACAAAAGCTCCTTTTCGAAATCGTACGGGCAAGTAGCGTTGTAAATCAGGGTCCGCTTTTTTTAGTAAAATATGCTGTTGGGCTAGTTGGTTCATTGCTTAAGGAAAATCGAGCGCTACAAACGAGGACAGAAAAAACGAAGAACGACGAGACAGATGCGCTACTAACAACTGATTTATTCCAAGGAAAGACAGCGATATAAGAAGCTTGTCTACAAACGCACAAACATACACGAAGGATAATAGATCTGAAAAAGATACTATAAAAACAAAATAGCCACAGCTGAAGACAACAATCACACCTTTTTATCGCATGTTGTCTAGGATCCGGTACTCCTTCGAAAACAGGGATAGTGATGCTTCACTGATACAGCCTGCGCTGTTTTTTTTTTTGGATAAAATACGCTTCGCGCAGTTCTTGCGCCACGGTGTCACGACTCTTTCCCATAATGATTGTCTCTGTCAGTCTCGGAAGGCATCCTTTGCCACACTCGCGGCAGTGATGAGGCAAATGCGACCCGGTGCCATTCTTCATGGAAAGATCATGTTCCCTGAGGTGGTCATTTACGCATCAGCTGGTTTGTCTGATGTACACCTTACCGCAGAAGCAGTCATCGAAGTATCTCAGGAACACCTTGGGTATCGGCTAAAATAATTCCAATGCCTTGTTTGAAATTGCTTCCATTGTAATATTTGCAGTCGTGACTGAAATAGATGCTCCCATAGCGGTACCGAAAACTTGCCTGTAGAATTCGCTTTTGTGCGAGAAGCAAGTGTTAGACAGGCAAAACCGTAGCAAGGTGCAGAGCTCAGTGACATCGAACGGCGTGCGATACACTAATGTCACGTCCTTGTGGAGGAACTGCCTGGAAGTGGAGCCCTTGCTCGTGTCTTCAGAAAACGGGGTGTGCAGATCGCGCATGTGCAAGCAAGCAAGCTCAAGGGTGACTTGCTTAACATAAAGGATCCTCCCTCGGCAACGTTTCCCTGGTTTGGTCTACAAAATCCCATGCGCCGACTGCGAATCTGTATACATTGGTGAAAGCAGAAATTTCTGCCGGCGTCTTAAACAGCACAAAAATGACGTCACCAAGGGCCACACTGTGACGAATGCTCTTGCAGAGCATGCCGAGAAGATGGGCCACAAGATACAGTGGGACCACGCGCGCATCATAGCCACGGAGTGGAGTGGATAAACTTTATTAAGACGAGCTTCAGGTGCCCGCCAGGTGGGGGGCCTCCTGTAGTCCGGGAAGCCCTGGGCCGCGCTGGCTGCCCTAGCCCTCTCCACCAGGATACGCTGGACTGAGAGGTCGGAGCTGGCCAGCTGGTCCGCCCACTGCTCGTACGTTGGGTGAGGATTTGGGGTAAGAGATGGGGTTTTCTGACACTCCCATACCATGTGGTACAGGGTGCCGGGTTGGGGACAGAAATTACACGTTGAGTAGTAGAGGGTGGGGTACATGGCATGGAGGAAAGGCAGTCGCCTGTGCTCTGGATAAATGGGGATGTGGTGGCGGGAAGCGTCGTCGTTCGTGGCGGTAATGGGCGAGGATGTCCGCGTATGAATTCAGAGTAGCGGGCTTGGGAGAGCGAAGGGGCTGCGTGACTTCGCCTTCTTGAGAAACGGCCTGGTGTGTATGAACGCGGGCAGCGGCGTGTGCCGCCTCGTTCCCCTCGAAGGACTCATGTCCGGGGGTCCAGATGATGTGCATTTCCGGGAGCTGGTGCACACTTTGCAGAATTTTTAAGGCCGTGGGTGTTATTCGACCTAGCAGAAAGTTGCGGCAGGCGGATTATAGTGAAGTAGTCGTTTCCAGTGGGGGCGGCTAGAGCGATGGCAAGTCCTTCTGCTGCCTCAATATATGTCGTGTGTACTGTAGCGGCCGTCAATTCTGCACTGTTGGCTCCGGTGACACTCACGGCATGTTCCGGTTGTTGGTGGTTGTAGTGTTCGCGGAGCGCGAGAAACATACAGCCGACACGTCTGGCGTTCAGTCTGAGAGTGCCTTTATTTTTCGCTTCCCCTCCCCGGGTCGCGCCCTCGTAATTATCTCGTCGGGCGGGCCGAGCCGCCGGCTGCGCGCCGTCAGCCCGGGTTTCCCTTGTGTCTCGGCGTAAACACACAGCACATTTTCCCCTCTCAGCCTTCCCTTTTACAAGCGTTGGACAGGCTTGACTACACGTCCACTCCGTGCCTTGTAGCCTTGTGGGGCGGATGAGCTCTCCTGGAGTTCATTTGTTTCTGGCGGCTTTTGGTCGTCGTAAACCGGCGCTTCTCCCACCTCACGTCTCCTTGCATCTTGCGAAGCTGGCGGGTTTCTCCCAGGCGTTGATTCATTCGATGAGTCTGGAACCTCAACTTCAGGGACTGGGGCTAAGTGGATTCGGTTCCTTCTCAGTTGGGCTGTGTCTGTCTCCACGATGTAAGACCTCGGAGACCCCGCCGATGAAAGCACCGTTCCAGTCTTGTTCTGGTTCTTTATCCACACAGTTTCTCCCGGCTCTAAATCACGGAGGATCCGAGCCCCGTGCCTTCTGTCGTGGTTTCTCTTCTGCTGGGCTGCTCGGCGCAGTTCCCACGCCCGGAGCGCTGTATTGTCGACAACAGCGGGATCTAGCGAACTAGACACTGCCAGAACAGACGTTCTCAGACGCCGTCCCATTAACAACTCCGCAGGGCTAAAGCCATTTGCAAGTGGCGTGGCTCTGTACGCCTGAAGAGCAACATAACTGTCCCCCGTTTTCTGTAGGCTCTTCTTTATGATCCACACGGCTGCCTCAACGAAGCCATTGCTTTGCAGAAACCTGGGGCTTGATGTTACGTGTTCGAAGCCCCATTCTTCCGCGAACTGGCGGAAAGCAGAGCCATCAAGTTTTTTGAACTGAGGTCCATTGTCGCTGAAAACTGTCTCAGGCGTGCCATGCCTTGCGAAAATAGACTTCACGTGCTTGATAACTTCTTGCGCTGTCATACTCGGAAGCAGGGCGATCTCGGGATACCTTGAATAATAATCGGTCACAAGCAAGTAGTTCTTCCCTCCACAGTGAAACATATCCATGGCAACTTTCTGCCATGGTCGATCGGGAAAATCAGATGGCATCAACAGCTCATGTCTGTATCCCTGTTCTTTAGCGCACTGTGTACATCGGCGAACAAGCTCTTCGATTTCTGTCAATACACCCGGCCACCATACCGACTCTCGGGCTCTTGCTCGACACTTAACAATTCCTTGATGTCCCTGGTGTATCTTCGCGAGTATTTCTTTACGCATGGGCCCAGGAATTATAATCCTTGATCCTTTCATAAGAAGGCCATCTTGAACAGCTATGTCTGACCTGTGCTGCCAATAATCTTTACATTCGAAAGGGAGCTCTTTGCAGTCTGGCCATCCATCATTGCAGTAGCTGCTCAACTTGCTGCAAATTGGATCTGCCGCTTGCTCTCGTCGAATTTCCGCAAGTCTCTTGTCAGTTGACGGAAGATTGGCAATTACGCTTCTAACGTAGCATGCAACTCCTTCTTCAAGCTCAGTGCTATCTCGGTGAGGTAGCGGCTGTCGAGACAGAGCGTCAGCAGCAACAAGGTCCTTGCCCGGCACATGTGTCATTTTATAGGAAAAACGCATGATGCGCATTTTTAGCCTTTGTAGCCTGGGAGTGATATCCGACAAATGTTTCCACATGAAAATCGGAACTAACGGCTTATGGTCAGTTTCAATGGTAAACTGTAATCCAGTGACATACTCCTGAAACTTCTCACATGCCCAGGTCACAGCAAGGCCTTCTTTCTCAATCTGAGCATACCTCCTTTCTGTCTCTGACAGGCTACGGGATGCGTACGCTACAGGTCGATAGACTCCATCTTTCTGCTTCTGTCGCAGAACTGCACCTAACCCGAACGATGAGGCATCTGCTGAAACTACAGTCATGTTCTCTGGGTCGAATACTGATAGAACTGGACTTTCAGACAGCTTTTTCTTCAGCAGTTCGAAGCTTTTCTGTTGGACTGAGGTCCATACCCACTCGCTTTTCGCGTTTAGAAGAGCGTTCGTGGGGTGAGCTATTTCTGACATGTTCGGGACAAACTTCATCGGGTAGTTTGCCATTCCGAGAACCCTTCTCAGCTCCTGAGTGTTTGATGGTGGTCTCATGTCAAGGATAGCCTGCACTTTTGACGGGTCGGCATGAATTCCTTGGTTATCAACGATGTGTCCCAAGAACTTTACCCTTTGAACATTGAACTCGCACTTTTCACGGTTGAACGTGACGCCATGTTTCTGTAACCTTTCCAGAACCGCTCTGAGACGGGCGTTATGCTCTGCTTGTGTCCTGCCGTAGATCAGGATATCATCCTGTTACACACGACGCCTTCCAGGTTATCCAAAAACTGTGACATCTTCCTTTGGAAGAATTCAGGCGCTGAACTGATTCCAAACGGTAGTCTCTTGAACCGGTACCTGCCAAATGGCGTTATGAACGTGGTCATGCTTCGAGACTCTTCCGCAAGCTCAAACTGCCAAAATCCTGAATTGGCGTCGACTTTGGAGAAGTACTGGGCTCCGGCAAGTTGCGCAAGGACATGTTCACTGACAGGCAGAGGGTGAACTTCTCGCTCTACAAACTTGTTTAGCTCAGTCAGGTCTACGCATATGCGTACATCTCCGTCAGGTTTCTGAACAATGACCATTCCAGAACACCATTCTGTTGGCTCCTCAACTGGCTCGATAACATCAAGCTGAACCATCTCTTGAAGTTTTGCTTTGGCCTTCGACATTAATGGTATGGCAACTTTTCGAGGAGTGGTCAACGCTAACGGTACAGCATCTTCTTTAAGCTTGATCTTGTATGCGAGCTTAATTTTACCAAGACCGGAGATCAGCTTGGGAAACTCGCCCTGTGGGTTGACAGCTTCGCTTTTCTAAATGATGACTTGATCAAGACGTTTTACAATGCCTAGTTCTTCGCTAGCTTTTCTTGACAGGAGAGGCATCTGAAGACCATCCACAACGTAGATGCTTATCACAGTCACATCAGCTCCAGTGTCCACTTTGAAGGTGACGGGCGACCCATTGATGTCCACAGTAGCCATCCACTTGTCGTCGCGGCTGGATGAGACGGCTCCGAGAAATTCATCATTGCTACCGACGATCTCGCGGACTGATGCTCCTCCTTTGCAGACACGGGCAAAGTGTCCCTTTTTGCGGCACTTGTTGCACGTCGCGGTTTGTGCAGGGCACTTCCCTGTGGTGTGCTGCGAGTAGCCACAGAACATACACTGCTTTGTTTCGGATTCAGGCGGCTTCTTGTCTCGTGTTGCAGACCCCTTCCGATTTCTTGGAGGTACAGTCATTTTACGAGTCTGGCCGACTCTGTCCACGTTTCCCTCGTTGTCTCGGTGGAGTGTAGCAGCTTGTTCTTTTACGACTTCAGACTGTCGCGCCATGTTGGTGGCCTTTTCGAGGGTCAGCTCCGCATCCAGCTGCAATCGTTCAGACAGCTTGCGGTCCCTGATGCCCACTACTATCCGGTCCCGGATCATCTCGTCATGCAGTTCTCCGAAACTGCACAACTTGGCCAGTCGGTGTAGCTCAGTGACAAACTCTTCGACACCTTCTCCTTCCCGCTGTTCTCTTCTGAAGAATGTCGCTCTTTCGTACACGACATTTCTTCGAACTACGAAGTGGTTCTCGAACGCCTGCAAAACATCGTTGTAGCTGTTCTTCTGTTCCTCTGTCAACTTGAATGAGGTAAGGATGTCTTCTGCCTTGTCACCCATAAAGTAGACCAATGCGTAGACTTGATCCACCACGCATTTCAAGGCGAGGCCACTCACGATGCGAAAACGTTCAAAACGCCGCTTCCATTGCAGCCACTCACTTGGGCTTGCGAAAGTAAATTCCTCTGGAGGCTTGCATTGAAAACTGGACATGGCCAGTTTTCCTTCCTGGGCTTGCGACCCCTCCATCGGTGCCTTCGTAGCAGGTTCGAACGTACGCTGCCACCATGTAGTGTTCGCGGAGCGTGAGAAACATACAGCCGACACGTCTGGCGTTCAGTCTGAGAGTGCCTTTATTTTTCGCTTCCCCTCCCCGGGTCGCGCCCTCGTAATTCCCTCGTCGGGCGGGCCCAGCCGCCGGCTGCACGCCGTCGGCCCGGGTTTCCCTTGCGTCTCGGCGTAAACACACAGCACAGTGGTATGGAGAGGCATCCGTGTAACGAGTACAGGGAGAGTTGGGGAAGCGTTTTCTAAGGGCTTGTATCCGGGCTTCTCGGCGTGCCTTGTTATAGATGGGGTGCATATTTCTGGGAATGGGTGCGATTGTGATGTACTGTCGGATGGTTAGAGGGATGCGTTGCCTCTGTTCGCATTTTGGGGGAGGCCTGTAGCCGAGCCGGGTAAGTGTAGCCCTGCCGGTTGGCGTGAGCTTAAGTCGCGTGAATTGGGAGATGCGATGAGCTTCCAGTTCCTCCCATGTATTATGGACGCCGAGCTGTAGAAGTTTTCTTGTTTTATTTTTGGAGGCAGTCCAAGGGCGGCCTCGTAGGCCTGGCGTATGGCGACGTTTAGCTTTTCTTTCTCTGCGGGTTTCAGGGCCAAATACGGTGGCGTAACCTGGCTAATAAGGAGGGCGTGAATGATGCGCAGGGTGTCAGCTTCTTGTAGCCCAAGTCGCTGATGGGAGATCCTGCGGATGAGGTGAATGAGCTGGTCAAGAGTCCGTTGCAAGGGAAGGATAGTCTGAGCGCCTGAGCCATCTTTTGGTATGGTGAGGCCTAATATGCGTAGGAGTGGGACATTGGGGACGTGTTGCACATTAATGGTAAGTTCTGGATCTGGTATGGGATCTGGACGCTTCTTATATGTCCTTTTGCACAGGGTTAGAAGGGCAGATTTTTCGGAGGCACAATCGAGTCCTCGGGCTTTCAGGTATTGTTGGGTGACCTGAATGGCTGCTTGAAGTGCATCTGGCTGGTCGCCCGGAGATCCAGTGGGGACCCAGAGCGTTAGGTCGTCCGCGTATATTGCGTGGCGAAGATTCGGGATGGCTTTTAGTAGGGGTGGCAAGTCTTTCATTATGAGGTTGAATAGAATTTGGGATACTACCAACCCCTGCGGAGTGCCCTTTGGCAGGGTTTTAAATGCGTCGGATCGACGGTGCCCGATGCCCACTGTTGCTGTGTGCTGGGTTAGAAAGGAGACAAAGTATTGGAATGTGCGCTCGCCACAGTTTGTAGATGCGAGGCCTTGAAGGATGGCTTGGTGAGAAACGTTGTCGAATGCCCCCTTAATGTCAAGGGCCAAGATGGACCGCTTGCTGTGGCTATTAAAGTCGTCCAGCACTTCCTCCTTAAGCTGAAGTAGTATGTCTTGGGTTGACAGATGTGGGCGGAAGCCGTACATCGTGTCAGAGAAGTAGCCGTTGTCTTCAACGTGGGGGCGAGAGCCGGTTGTAAACCAGGTGTTCAAACAATTTGCCGACACATGAGGTCAGAGAAATAGGCCTCAGATTCTTGGAGTTCAAGGGTTTGCCGGGCTTGGGGATGAAAGTGACGTCTGCGTGTTTCCACTGTAGGGGCAAGGAACCCGCCAGCCAGCACTCATTGATGTAGACTAGAAGATTTTCTAGGACGGCATGGTCGAGGTTTCGCAATAATTTGTTAGGGATTTTGTCTCGACCCGGAGTGGTGTTTCGGGTGAGGTTGTACGCTGCCGCCTCGATTTCAGCAATGGAGAACGGCTCGTCCATTTTGGGATTCGGATCGCCTGTGTAGTCAGGTGCCTGGGTGGGTTGGACGTGAGGTGGGGGCGCCAAGGCTTGCTTAATAAGTTCGTCCAACAAGTCTTGTTCTATGCCCGGGTAATTGTGGATTAATCGGCGAAGCTGGTCTGCTGCGACCGCCTTATATTCACCGGGGCCCATATGGGAACGGAGCAGGTACCATGTGCGGCGGGTTCCCAGCGTTCCTTGCAGCTTGTTGCAGAACTGCGTCCAGTTGTGCTGGCTCAGCTCACGGGTGTACACTTCAGCTTCTGCCGTAATTTCCGCAATGCGGATCTTCAGCTTGCGGTTCGTCTTGTTCTTTTTCCACCGCCTGATTAGCCCTCTACGGCCGTCCCAGTGGTGGAGGAGATGGGCATCGATGGCTGGGTTATCCTGCGTAAGGGAGAGTTCCTTGGCGTGTTTTCTTGCCTCTTGAATGAGCTTGGTAGTCCATTCCTCGAGACTGTTATCCGATCAGGCGGGTGGTTTCTCGGACGTTCTTCCAATTTGTTATGCACGCAGTGCCAATTTTTTGGCTGCTCGCTCTTTGATGGGAGATTTGTAACTGAATTATGTAGTGGTCGCCGGGAAAGAATTTTGCAACGAGGCTCAATCTTGAATCACTAATATTTCAGACAACAAGCAACACAATCAACAGATCATCTGGCACTCTAAACCACGTGTACTCCCGTACATTACGTCATGCGCTCAATGCTACTTAGGAGCCTGCTGCTAAGCCATCAATCCATTGCGAACCAAGGGATCCACAAGGATCCCGAAACGTCAATTTTGTTGCAACATTTATACAAATGCCTTTACCTGACCAGATGGCATTCCGTCGAACTCTCGACAAAGACAGACATTGGCTTATAGGTTTATAGATGACGCAGCTACACTCTCACACCTACCGACAGTGCTACTTGGGAATGCCACATCAAAGTGAACATTAAGGCGTCTCTCGCAGCAGAGCGCACATGCAGCAAGCTACTCTGTGAAGCACAGCTCAATGGGTAGGCCACGCATCACACATAAAACAGCAACTGTATGTCACAGCTTTGCTTGTTAATCATCTGTACAGACTGTGTAGGTGAATTTTTTTGCCAATGCACTTAGTGAGAGATGTTGCTGTGCTTTGTTTGTGTGGATGCTGCTACAATTGCTGAAGTTGTTAATGTGAATGTACTGAGTGATAGGAGTATGCATATGACTGAAGTTGTGTTTTTATGGTTCGCATAATGCCACCTTTTTAAGGCTAGGACGCAGGCTCCTGCTTGTGATTCTTGCTTTTGATGTTTTGTACTTGCATATCTTTGTGGTGCAAACAAATAAACTTTGTTGCAAGTCAAGCACTTGTCGTGTCCTTCTTTCAGGCCTGTGGGCAGCAGAAATGCCACAAGGTGTAATATGCGCAGAATGTAGCTCACTCATTTCAAGCACGAAGAACTACACTGAACTTTTAAGTGTGAATACACTTTATAAGCGACCCCAAACCATCCACCGCCGGCGGCGGCGGCGGCGGCGTCCGCAGTGCTCCTCTATAAAGATAAACAGCATCCGGCGCCAGGTTTCGATCCGCGGACTTTGCGGCCGCAGCGCGACGCTCTACCGATCAAGCCACGGACGCGACGGTGATATCAGTGTTGACGCGCCTTATATCTTTAACGCATTCAAACTACGTCGTCAGCGGCGTGCGTTGGCGACTCAGCGGCGTTATAGCGGCTTGATAACTGCGTGGTGTACACGTGATACTACAAACCCGATGGAAGAGATGGAAGAGAAGGCGGCGAGGCGGTGGGCTGCGGGGGCCGAGCGCAAGCGCCGCAAGCGGGCCGACAACCGTGTATTCGCACTTTCACATTCTCCCCCTCGGGGAAATGCGGGGGAATTTTTTTTCATGTTTCGACACTTTTTGCACCTCAAAGGTTGCTGCTATGCTTAAAAAGAGAGAAAGAGGAAGTAAATATATTGGGATGCAAAAGCGACATAGCACAGGAGCATAGTTCAGCACATCTGCCCAGGAGGGACCTAATGGATTTACGGTACAATACAGACGCCTAAAGAGACACTAAAGTGCAAAAGCAAGTTGGCCAGCATCAGTAATTACAGTGTTGTGAATACAAATAATATGCCACTTGCAGCAGCAGTACTTTATTAGTGCATGAAAATTCCCAAAGTGGCGTGAAAACAGGCACGGCTGCCCCATATATTGTTCTGCACGACAACTTGTGACATTACTAATTGTGGATGTCAAGACAAGACTGGTGGAACTAGTCGAAGCGTTCTTCTGAAGCAAACACTGATGCAGGGATATGAATGTGTGCAAGAACTTTTCCTGGTCTTGTGCTTCTTAAAAGACAAAAACCTCATCTAGCAAACATAAAATATGATGCCTCATCCCACGCTTTGTTGCAGTGTTGATTTCATCAGAATGTTTTGCCTTGCCTACAAGCATAGCCACAAAAATGCATGCATGTGGGTGCACTAGAGACTGTAGTACTGTACCTAGCTAGTGACTTAGCGCATACAGATAAAGCAGCTAGTGACAGCAGGGGATTATGAGCACAATCAGCAGGAAACAAGACGGCTGTGAAATGCTTTGATCAATGGCGCAGGCATGTTCGCGTAGCAGCTTTTCCTAGGTGGTGCCACTGCGGGCGTTCCTAGGGAAGCTTTGCCGATGTCATAATGCCTTGCCAGCAAAGAGATGGTGCTGGGTAGCCTATTTCGCTGTACGCCGCCACACCAAGGTAGCATTAGGTAGAATGTAACAGAATGACAGAACGTAACTTTGAAAAGTGAAGGGCAATCAGAACAGTTTTTAAGAAGGCGGTAACAACTGAATAGTCAGGCTTGGCTTGCTCTGGGCGCTTTGTGACGCGCCCTGATATGTTTCCAAAAAGCGAAAGAGAAAAAGCCAGTTCGATGAATAAAAGAAAAGGCTTTGAAAAATTGTGGTTTTTCTGGCAGACCAACTTTTACAGCCAGTTCAGCACTGTTAGCTGGCCTGCAGCAACACATGCATGTACACTTCACTCTTAAAAGAGTGTCTCGTGCGCAAATTCAGCGTACAGCAGACCAATTGCAAAGCGTGGGTGTTAGCAAGTTTGTCACATAGCCTTTGATGTGATGACTATTGCATTATAATGACCAGTTTCCCAAATATGCTTCCAAAAGTGAGCATTTTTAAGCAATTCTGCTCTCACCATGTGAACTGCACGACAGGTGAAAACAATGGCTACCGTGGCTGTAGCCAAAGAAAACGGGGGGCGAAATTTGATTAAGCACCGGACAACACATTTAGCAACGGAAGCACACACCAAAGGCCACAATGAAGACATGAGGAAACGTAGAGCGCTGAAGTTTACAAGACCACAGAATAAAGGGACAAACGAAACGGTTGGTGTGATTCGTTTGCTCCTTTATTCTGTGGTCGTCTTTTAAACTTCAGCGCTCTGCTTTTCCTCATGTCTTCATACCAACTAGCCCAACACCCAAGCTTTACTGAATAACACAATGCGTTGCCTCCATCCTGCCTGATGGAGGCAATGCATGTGAGCAATAGTAAATCACTGAAGGACTCTGGCCAGCTATCATTCCGCCTGACGAAACTTTAGGGAGTTCCAATTGCCGTCTCGTTAGCACGGAACGCTAGAAAAAAAAATACATCTGAAGCAACACGGTTGTCTGCACTATCGCAGAAACAATCAGGGCAATTTTCGGGCCAAAGGATAAGCTGATACCATGTAGGGATGTAGGGTAAACGGTGCAGATCCACGTTTGACAAACAGCCGTTCCAACCACGCGGCGATTTGCGAACGGCCGAGGGCGTGAAATAGAGCAATAGTAAATCACTGAAGAACTCTGGCCAGTTATCATTCCGCCTGACGAAACTTTAGGGAGTTCCAATTGCCGTCTCGTCAGCACGGAACGCTAGAAAAAAAATGTATCTGAAGCAACACGGTTGTCTGCACCCGTGGTCTGCACTATCGCAGAAACAATCAGGGCACAAAATGCAATTTTCGGGCCAAAGGTTAAGCTGATTCCATGTAGGGTAAACAGTGCAGATCCACGTTTGACAAACAGCCGTTCCAACCACGCAGCGATTCGCGAACGGCTGAGGAGGCACATCGAAATCCACAGCGGCGGGCAACACCTGACAATTAAAGGTTGACTTTATAACTTTTACAGCGGCGGTCGATCACCACAGGGTGAATGGTGTAGATCTAGATACACGCTCGAGAAACAACCGGTTCATATACACGGCGATTGGCGAACGGTTGAGGCACTTCGAAATCTACAGCAGCGGGCAACGCCTGAGAACGCGTAATCACGCACAGAGGCACGGTTGAAGCACTTCACGTAAGAGCATGAGGAGCGGATGCGGTAGCGCACACTGTGTATCCAAACCACGACCGGCTTGATCCAAACACTTGCCGCTTCACGTAAGTGCATAAGCGGCGGGAAACACCTGTTGAGAACGCGAAATCCAACACAGGCACGGTTGAAGCACTCGTAACTTCGTTAGAATATGAATGATTAGGCCTTCAATCCACAGCGCGGCCGTCGCAGAAAGCGAAATACAACATGCCGATTGAAACACTTCACGTAACATGAGCACAGGCTAGCGCAGAGGGCACAGCTCCGGCGGCTCCGGCAGGTCCCAGAGCGCAGGGAGTGTGCACAACGGCGGAAAAGCCAAGCGCCCTTCGCCTTTGCCACTCGCACTCCTCCGTTTCTCCCTTTCGCGTCTGAGCGTCCGGGCAATTTATTTCACGCTACCCGGGCTTGTTGAGACGTGAAAACATGAGTCAACGACACGGGAATACTGCTTGAAAGGCGCACGTAGTGGAGGCTTCGCCGCACAGCCGAGGAGTGTTAAAACAACGCCCAACAGCGGGCTCAATTGCAACAGCTTCTACGCCGGGGGTCCGAGATCTCGATGGATAAGGGTCCTCAACCGTTGCCTGGAGGGATGCTTTCGAAGTGAAGTGCTCGGCAGACGCTCGACTCCAGGCCTGTACTGTACAACACCGTGCTGGAGCTTCACCGGGCCGGTCACTGGACGAGTAGTGGCTCACCAAGAACGTTTCTGGCTTGGTCAGGCAAGCAACCGAACAACACAGGAAGACAACCGCATCGCCGGCAAGTGCGAAGACAAATCAACACTGAAGCTCTACCAGGCTTTTAGTTGCAATAAAATACGCTAATAAGTAACTTCCCTAGTTATATTTTAGCCCATCAGTACTTTAGACAGGCACCAAAACTTGAAAGGTGACAATTTGCGTGATTCGAAATGTCCGACACAAAAATAATCGTAATCGTAAAGGGCAAAACCTGCTTCAGGAAAAACAATGAAATTGAGAAAGTCAGGCATCTACAGGCCACTTCTCGCGCAGAGAGCTGCGATTTGAGCTCTCGTCATTGCCCTGAGCTTTCCCAAATTTGAATCGCACCTTCGGTGCGCCCGCTGTCTGAAAGCTACTGCGACCGTTCTACAGAACATCGGCCTTCTTCCGAGACGTGTCTTGAGCGCGCGGAGAAAACTTCTCCACTTTCCACCGCTCGAGCAAGGCGTGCGCTTCCGTTCTCGGCCGCTCCGAGGTCCACTGAGACCCGGCGCAAAGCGAGCGTTTGGTGCTGCCACTCGGCAGGCGCGCATGAGAGCTCTTGCCGCATTTGTTTGCGACACTGTCGGCAAGCCAACACCGTAGGGTGCTTTCGCTCACCTTTCCGGCTGTCAAGGCCAATCTATGCACGGGCGGCCCGGTCTCAGAAGACGGCTCGCCTCCAGGCGACACCGGAATCGCTATTAGCTCGGCTGGCCGTGGCTCGACATCGAGTATCTGAGTTGGGGGTGGAACGCTAGCGACTCGCTCAGTGGCGGCGTCGTCGTTAAGCTAAGCTTCCACGTGAAAACCGTTCAGTGTCTCAGCTGTCGGCTCTGCCACAGCGTTGCCCGGTTCCAAAATCGCCTCCGGAGAAACAACCGCCGTTCCAACAGACTCGTGTTGCCCCGTTCGCTAACGTCACAGTTTAGGCTTTCCCGCGGAACGTCGGTAGCCTGCGAACTGCACGCGTTCGGGTCAGCAGCCGTTTTCACAGCCTCCCATGAAGGCCTCCCAAATCCAATCTTATCCTAAAACTGCTCAAATTCTCCGCATAATTGTTAATTATTTGTCGCTATATATTTCCCCTAGGTGACATGTTAAACATGTCATTTAATAGTTTTGACAGAATTGCATTTAGGTCCGGTTACAAACTTTCGTTTTAAGTGCGATGCACTTTATAAGCGACCCTGAATCCGCCATCCGCATTGCTCCTCCTCCTCTCCCCTAGCAACGGCGCGAGGAGCGGAGAGGAGCGTCTGTAGCAATGGCGCAGCGACGTCAAACCCCACGTGACCCGCGCGCGCTCCGCCTCCCGCGCCGTGGCTGCGCGCGCCCGCGCCGGCTCCCGCACCGCTCCTCGCGCCGTGACGTCACACTCCCACGTGACCGCGCGCTGGCGCCTTTGCGTCTGCTCCCCCTCTCCTCGCGCCGTGACGTCACATGCTCTGCAGCTGGCGCGCCTCTCCCCCCGTTAGGTTTGCACTCACCCTCGGCGCGCGCCTCTCCCCTCGCCTGACAGCCGCCCCTCGCCGGTACTGCGCCTCTCAAGGCGATGGCAGAATTACTACGCCGTGTACTCTCGGCGCAAGAAATGCATTCGCACTTCCTCACGATTCCCTTCGGGGAGGTGGGGGCATTTTTTTTCCTGAAATTCTCCTTGGGGTATTTGGCTCATTTCGAAAAACAACGCCTCAAATAGCTATCAACCCCAGGATTTATATGTCGGAGCTTTAGAATGTGTGCGAGGGGAGAAGAGAGGTGGCGCGAAAGAGGAGGGGTATGGCCCGAAAATTTTCGGGGGGGGGGGATTGTGCGGGCCACCCGCCTCCCCCCTTCCCCCTCTGAGTACGTCCAAGGCTGCAGCCATGCCTGTACGCAATCCAATTGAGGACGCTCAAATCTAAGCCACGTAAATCCTCGAAAAAGGACAGGAATCACAAGGAAAATGGGTTGAGCCTCGTACAATGAAGATTCAAACCGTTTTAGAAATGTTACTACAGTTAGCAATTTAATCGATCTAGTAGTGACGGCAACCACACCCCAGTGTACAATACAAAGTTAGATACATATTTTGGCAGCCCTCAACATAAACGCAAATCCAATCTCTCAATCAGAACTAAGGGATGGAGTTCGTACGTCGCGCAGCTAGAAAATAACACGCAACCAAACTCCAACACAGGGTGAACATAGCAATGATAAATCATTAGCAGGGCGTCTCTACGCATACGGAATTTATGATTGCATAGCCTGCGCAGCACTCCAGCAGCTTTTTTACCTTTGGTAGTAATGTGCGAAATATGAGGACGCCATGTGAGGTGGTCGTCATAAATTATACCCAGATATTTTATTTCCGTGACCTGAGGGTTGGATTGCAACCGGTATGTTAAACATAATTATATTGACTAATTGGAGGATAATACTATAATGGTACATTTTCTGAGATTTAGCGAGAGGTGCAACTTGCTTAGGCAATTATCCAGGACAACCACATAGTCCTGCAGTCGCTGATACAACGCTTGGATGTCCCTATCCGATTAGAAAAAAGTAATATCATCGGCATACACATAACTAGATATGCCGTTATGCATTAGGACAGAACTGAGGAGTAAGTTAAAAATAACAGGAGAAAGAACTGATCCCTGAGGAACTCCACAAAATTGGTGATAGTGGGATGTCGATAAACCCCCCTTGGAACACAAGAATTTTTTTTCCTTTAGAAACTCGCCAATCCATGGAGCGGATGCACCCTGCAACTCGCTAGATGCAAGTTGTGGCATCAACGTGCTGTACTCCACGCTGTCATAATCTTTTGCTATATCTAAGCTTACAAGGGCAGTGACATTTTTTAGTTGACGACCTAGTTTAATACGGCTTTGGATGTCGACGTGGGCCTCTCAAATAGAATTCGCAGGTCTGAAGCCAATCTGGGCGGGGCTTAGAATACGATTACTGTTCAGAAACCGCATAAGCCGACCATGCAATAACCTTCCAACCAGCTTTACCAGGTTGTTAGTCAACGAAATCGGCCCAATATTGTCTTTGACGGAACCCCAACTTGCTTTTTTCAACATTGGTACTACCTTAGCAAGTTTCCATTCCGAAGGTATCCAGATGTTTTTAACGACATGTTGACAATGTTTAGCAAATCATCAGGAGACTCCTCAAGCAGAAATTTTAGCGTTGACACCGTAATTCCACCTGACCCTGGAGCTGACTCAGGCAGCTGCAAAACTATATCAGCAAATTCCGACCTTCTCATGGAGTGAAGCCCTCATTTGCTGGCACACAAACGGAAAGGCCAACCCAGAAGAAAAATAAGATTCCAGTTCCTGTGCAATTCGTTCCAATGTTTTCCTACACTCACTTGTTGACTGAACTACTGACTTGCCGTTACGCTTATCTTGTACGATCTTTCTTGTACGAAGGAATACATACAACGTACGTCTATTTTTGAACTTTTATAGAGAGGAAAACTTTTCGGAGTTATGTTTTCTTTTTCTTTAGAAATATTCTGCATTAATATGGCAGCCGCAAACTTGTAACGGGCCCAATTGGATGGCATCGGTTTTTAAGAACTTTGTTCCAAACCACTTCTCTCTGACTATACTCATGAGCACCATGGACTGGAGCCGCCATCTTCTGTGAATAAACAAAAGTTACCCCACCTTCCCGCGAGGGGAACCCTGTGGAGACGCGACGCATCTTGGGGGTTCACTTGGTGTTTCCGTTGGGTTGATTCTCTAATTGCGTGAAACGTGTGAGGAACGCGTATGATGTATTCTTTATTTAACACGCGGCGTAACGTTACCGATGACGGCCTTGTGGTCACTGAAGTGTACGGGTAGTGGGTGGTGGAGTAACGGGACCACCGTGCAATTTGCAGCGAAGATCAAGTCTATGCACGTGCCCTAAATCGGAACGCCGGTGCTGGAATGACCGCGGCTATGACCCAACGTGGCGCGGCTATGACGCAACACAATCCAACACAATCCACTTTAATCCAATCCAAATCCAATCGAAGCCAAGCCAAGCCAAGCCAACCCAATCGAATCCAATCCAATGCCCCTCGCGAGAGAGTGTTCGCTATCGGAGAGGAGATGGGGTGAGCGGCGGAGAGTGCAGCTCGCGCGGCGAGGAGAATTAAGGAGGGGTGTGGACGGACAACAACAACGCCGTATGGAGGGACAATGCGAGTGAATGAGATGCAGTCGCATCTAATAAATTGGGATTTTTTAACAGATTAAGAAAGGATTTATAACATTTGAGCCGCCCGGAGTTCCTAGTCTCCCGATGGAATAGAGCAAAGTGCTGTCTTTGAACGCGATGAAAACTGGTATGCCGAACTATATGTGTGTCAGGTTCGGGACAATAATAATAAGAGAACGACAAACGTTCGAGGAGACTAAGTTCTATTGCTCCAAACCACCCAAAATGAACACAACCGAAACAGATACAGTGATGAGAGAATAACAAAAGATGAGCGTGGCTAACTATTGGCAAAACGTTACAGTCCAAACAAAAGTAGAGAAAGTACGTGGTTTGTCACCGAAAATGGTCCGCCGCACCTCACTTCCCGATAGCACAGTCAGGGCGTGACATCTCGTGGCTGGAGGTAGGGCAACGTGCTCCGAGCTCCCGTCGCTGAAGAGCAGACGCTGCTCTCTTGGAACGTCGATGCCGATGTCCGACGAGACAACTTGCTTGTGGGAGAGGGCGTCAGGTGCTTCGTTGTGAAGGACCTCTTGGACGTGACCCGGCTGAGGGCACCCTGCCGCCAGCGTTCCGGTCTCTCTTCACTACGTCGCCTGTGGCTTTGGCATGTCCCCGGAAGGGGAGCTGGCGACCGTCGATTGTCAGCGTGACATCACCGAGCAGTCGTCGGGCGGCAGGCTCTGAGTTGAGTCCACACACTATCACGTTTTGTTCCCACACCGGCCACACAGACAGTTCCACGTTCCCGCATTCGCGTAGGAGATTGCGCACTGCGGTTCCGACTTGGCCTGGAGCAAAAGTTGCCTTCAAATCCAGCGTTGTGCTCGGCTTGAGAACCACGATGAGTTCGTCGCGCCCAACGTGGGGCGTGTGCTTCGGTCGTCACTGGGGCTTGCTGGATCTGTGGGTGGAGGACTTGCTAGCCACACCCCCTTGAGGAGCATGACCAGAGCGAGCCGCCGTCTGTTGTTGGCCAGGAGCGTCGTTGCCCTTGGGAGCTTTCGAACTGTGTTTGCGCCGCCATATGCGAATCATGTCTTCTAAATATTCTTCCTCGGATGGTGGACAGTCCTCGTGTGGGGCGGTGTCCATGCATACGACTTGCATTGAGACAGGGTCGTATCCCGTGATGGTCTTGGACGCCGCCACCGCCGGGGAGGCCCCGGCCTGCGCTAGCGGCAGCATGTTCGCCGCTAGGCTTAGTGGCGCGGCAGCCGGTGAATTATTCAGTCACTCAGAGCTTGCTCAAAAATGGGCCCACCTTGATAAGAGTGGTATCCGCTTGTGCCGCTGAGCTTCGCGAAGACGCTGACGCCAAAATTTTCGACGTCCGAGTTGAATTTTGGCCACAAAAAGGAAAAATTTGCGGAGCCCACCGAACAGGCGACTGTTCCATGCACGTGCTGGCACGTTGATGTGGCAGGACCGTCGCCTCTAGGGTTCTTTACTGCCGCTGTAATTCACAGGGATCAGCAAGTCGATGGGCTCTCCTACCGGGCTCTAACTCCACGCAAGCCGAGGCGATTGCCATAGCGCTCGCCGCCTCGGACCCGAAGTCAAGGACAATAATCACGAACTCTCGCCGAGCCTGTGAAAGCTATTTAGCGGGCACGGTACCACCCTTGGCCTACAGAATTTTAAAACGAGTGGTGCGGTTCGTAGACCCCGCACCTAAAGAAATTGTGTGGTCTCCGGGGCATCAGGGTCTGAGAGGTAACGAGGCCGCGCACGCGGCTGCCCGAGCGCTTACACACCGGGCGCCTCACCCATGCTCTCCCGGCTCGGAGATTAGCAAACCACTTCTGCGGTTTAGAGAAATCGTAAAACATTACTGCGATAACCGCCGGCTTTACCCATCCCCTGCAAAGGGTCTGAGCAAGGCCGATGAGCGAATACTGCGGCGCCTGCAGACGAACACATTTATGTGCCCTGCAGTAGCAAAGCATTTCGACCCTAAAACCGATGGGCGGTGTCTGCACTGTGGGGAGGTGTCCGACACCTTCCACGTGGTGTGGGCATGCCAGCGCAACCCTGCGTTATCCCCCAACCCTTCCCCTACCAGAGAGGCATGGGAGGCAGCCCTGCTCAATTGCTCGGGGCTGGAGTCTCAAAGGGCTCTAGTTCGACGGGCGAGAGTGGCGGCCTTGACCAATGGGGTCCCGGAATAGGGACTGCACCTGTGCGGAGGGCCACATGCCCTAACTCTCTTTTATTCTGATCAAAAATAAAGTTTCACTCCTCCTCCTCCTCCTCTTCACTCTCGGTGTTCTTCTTCGGCCGCTTCTGCCGGCAGCTGCTGTCGCTGGCCGCTTCCCATTGGCTGGTCGCCGGCGCAAGCTCGCGCCGTGGTCGCGAGCCTTCGGCGCCGTAGCCGGTGTCGATGGCCTTCACGCCGCGTGCCTTGCGTCTTCTTTGTTGTCGTCGTTTTGTGTACGTTTTTTCGTCTCGTGCTGGTCCTTTTTGCCGATGCGATTTCACTTCATGACAATGTGCTCACGGAGACTTAGAAGGGCATAAAAACTCATATACAATTGGGATGTGATCACTACTTGTAGCTTGGTCCCAAGTAGACCATGAAGATATATTTCCCGGGCTGCCACAGGAATCTGTGCGCAGGAATCTGTGCCTGCCACAGGAATCTGTGCGCAAGCCCAACGATATGTGGTGCGAATTGAAATCCCTAAAAAGAACAACTCTCTTTTCCCACGCCGACCAGAGAGCATCGAGTGAAAAGGTGGAAGTTACTCCACCCGGAAAGTACGCGTTGGCTATAGAAAATGCAACGCAACCTTGAAGGTTGAATGTCACTGCCAGAATTTCAGATTCCACGGATATTAATTGAAATGATAGATGGGCTTTAGGGCAAAACTGAGGGGATACTAAAGTTAGCGATCCTCCTGCTTTAGTTGGACGGTCTAAACAACCCGTTCGGTAAATGACCGGCCAGGAGCCAGCCAAGTTTCCTTCAGTACAATAACGTGTGGTCGGGTTTTAGAGACCATATATATAGTGAAGGTCTGTTAGCGATGAAAAGACTGTATGACAATCCCATTCAAGTATCCAAAGTATCCGCCACAGCCACCTCAAAAATATTCCCTGCTTATTGACTCGCTTGACCTTTCTTTGTCTTTTGTTTCGGGCACGAATCAGGTGACCCAAAATCGGTGATCCTGTTCTTTTATACGCAACCGATTCACACTCCCTGTCGTCTAGGTGGTTCTCACAATAGACCTTATCCTCGTTAGCAGGACGAATGTTAGATGCCGGGCGAGAAAGAGGCAGGCCAGTTGCGGCTTTAGATGCATGACAAACGTTCGAGGACGGACGACCGGAGGGCAGGCCAGCTACCACTTTGGAGGGAAGAGAAGCACCTCCGAATAAGGACTGAGACGAAGGGTTCACAGAAGCAAAAGTGGATGTTGGCGGTTGGCTGAAACGGCTTGAAGATTGGGGGGGATCAACCTCATCCAAAGGTGGTTGGTTGAGATACCCAACAGCCTTAGTATTGAAATCACATGCTAAATCAATTTGCACAGCTACGCCGCACAACGCGGACACAGACTGAGTGACGTCTGCTGTATGAGCTGTTAGGAGCACTGCCATAGCATGCAGGTAGCAATACATCATCTTGAACTGACTTTTTTCGATTGCTGACGCGATCCAGTCAACAAGAGATGCGTCCACAGGAGCGGAGCGACGTGCCACAGCTGAGGCATAGCCTGACAATCTATCTCTAACTACAGCTATCGCCTCACTCCGCGTGCACCGGCGCTTTTCAATTACTTCTAAGATCTTCACCTCTTGTGCTCGAACCGGACAGTAGGAGTAGCCCGCATGGTGTTAGTTTCCACATAGGCAGCACGTTTCCTCATCTGTCTGGCGTGGAGCAGGGCCGAATCGCCAAACTTTTCGGCACTGTAGTGGGTGAGCGGAAATCTGCTCAACCTTGAAGGTTAGGGGCCATGCCTTTAACTTCCCAGGGGCAGGCACACCAGCGAAGGTGGCGATGACTGACTCTGTCGGATAGCGGACATCCTTCTCCACTTGGCTACAGCGATGCACAGAAATGACACCAGCCGAAGCCAACTCCTGAAGCACATCTGACACGGACATTACTGGGTCAACTCCGCGAATGATGCCCTTCGAGCAGGCAAGATGGGCAGGCACAAATGGGCTCACAGGGAAAGAGGCAAGGGTTCAACACTGCAGCAAGTCCTGCACCACTCTTGGTGCGGTAATCAGACCACAACGCCGCCTTTCCCGAAAGGACGCACTCTGGTGATTTTCTGGTAGCGCTCCGTAGCAGCACGAAGGGCCCCTTGCATTTTTCCAGGATTGTTGTGCCGTATTGCGCCCCCATTCGTGGGCACAAGAGCCACAGTGATGTCGGTAACCCCGTTGCGGAGAAAAGCCTGCAAAGGGAGCTCATGCGGTGTAAGAATGGCCGACCATGGGGAAGACGCCCGGCCAGGAGTGTTAGTCGCCATTCGGTGCAACAGCGCCCACCCTTACTACAACCTGGAATAAACGGGTAACAAAAAGAAAGAGGTGACAAAATCGCCTAAACCTGCCCAAAACCCTGCGTAGGAAGCGAACGGCTTGCTGAGACGTTCGAGCAAGAGACACACAGCCCGGTGGAGAAGAACAAGCGCAGGGGCTGGTGGGCGAGGAATGACGAATAGGCGGATGGAACCTGTACAACGAGCGTCCGATGGTTCCTCTACAACGAGCGTCCGCAATTTTGCTCCCGGTACTCACGTTCGGAAGCCTGGCGTCTGAGAGCCCAAATAATGAGGAGCAGACTCTTGTGTGCTACTTGCATACCCTACTTGTAGGTGGCAGCGCTTGCAACAGTTCTTAGCGGAACCGTCCGGGGAAAATTAGGGTAGCTTGCGAAATACCGCGATAAATATCCGATGCTGTATGCATCAAACCTATTAAGATTTTGTCTACCCATTTTACCCCTTTCGGCCCTGGTGGCGTCAGTTGACGCCACCACATAAACGGCTGTTTATCGCATAGAAAACGAAACCAAAACTACTAGTTTTGGGGGGGCAATAGTCCTTCAAGGGTGACTGTTGTGATATACTTCGCCATTGTTGCGTTTAGGCAGAGCTGGACACTACCAAAAAAGAAGTTGGAGCTTCGAGTGAATACTCAATTACAACGTCGAAGCTGCAGAAAAAAAACAGGCGTTCGAGTTTTATTCCCACGCTTGCAAATCTGTAAATATGACCTGCCGTGGTGGCTCAGTGGCTAAGGCGTTCCGCTGCTGAGCACGAGGTCGCGGGTTCGATTCCCGGCCGCGGCGGCCGCTTTTCTGATGGAGGCGAAAAGCAAAAACGCCCGTGTGCACGACATTTCGGCGCACGTTAAAGATCCCCAGGTGGTCAAAATTAATCAGGAGCCCTCCACTACGGCGCGCCTCATCGCCTGCGTTGCGTCGGCGCGGTAAACCCTACAATCAAATCAAAATCAAATCTGTAAATATGTGCATACGAACCTCATTTCTTGTTCGTAGGCTCATGTGGTCATACACTTTACGAAAATAGGCAAAAACGTCTTTTCCTGCCCAACATAATGTTTTTAATTGCACGACGCCATAACGAATTATTCCTTATTAAATCTGTAATTAATGGTACTATCAGCTCTATCCCATTGAACATCAGATATCCGTAGGACGTCCGTTTCGCAGCCGAACGTCCGAGTCCAGCGCGCGACGCCTGGCGGACATACTTCAGATAAAATATTTCTGGGAAACGTGAACGTCCGTAAAATTTGGTCCGACGGACGTCGAAGCTACGTTTGTGCATGGACGTTTACTATGGTCCCATCAATAAAGTCTGCTGGACGTCCATCGTACGTCCGTATTGCTAAAGAAATATTCCTCGATCATGTTTGTAACTTATCCTAATCAACCTCGAGTTAATTATGTTATCTATATGTCTGCTGCCTGCAGCGGGAGGCAAACAATTTGTCAGCTAAGAAAACAATTGTAATAGCTGTAACCCTCGTGCCTTTCTGGCTCGCGCACAAAACACTCGCTGCGTGCTGAACGAGTCAACTTTATGTAGTTATGTTCCCATTAAAAAAAAGAAAGACAGAAGTCTCGTAAAGTTTCATAAAAAAGAATGAGTTGATATACTAGTTTGTATTGTTGTATTTGCTGCGAATTAGGCTAAAACGTATTTTTTTTGTAACGGAAGTTTTTCATTGTTTTTTTTGCGATGCAAAGCCAACACTGGTCAAGCCACGTCAACCCATATATAGCCATAGCCATTCACTTCTGTGTGCGAGTTGCGAAGAGCCAACGAACTTTGATTATCTTAGAGAAGGAAACCCTGCAGCTTTCTTCTAGACATCTTTTTGCATCCTCAACGAAAGGTAAGACATTTTTACAAGTGCCGGTGAGGGGGGAGGCGGAGGGGAAATCGTCTTTAGCTTTCCGTGTACTGAAAACGCCGTACGTTGTGCCGAAGTTAGGCATAACTGTCTTAGCACATTTTGAATGACGGTGTAAAAAAATCACACCATCTCCCCGAAGGGAACTATGTGGTGATGCAAAGCATGGGGGTTTCGTGCAGGTTCCACACCGGAGCAGAACCGGTGCAGGCGGTGCCTCCGAGCTGACTGAACGCCGCGCAGCGCACGCACTTCCTTTTATACAGCTGGGGGAGAGGAGAATGGAGGAGAGACGCGCATGCGCAGTGGGGGTGTGGACGGCCCAACAACAAGGGGGGGTTCCTCGTAGGTTCTATTGTGTTGCCGTCACGTTGTTTCATTTATCGGAGCACGAATGGGAACGTAGTGTTAACCCCCATGTAGAGACAGAGAAATGTAGAGACAGCTAAGAGACCGACAGCGGCGTTGGTTGGTTGGTTGGCGTTACCTGATTGAACACCTCCTGGTTCTCGTCTTTCTTTATGGTGGTGGTGATGGTGCCGAAAGAGATGGCTCATACCCACTCAGGGGGATTGGCCAGGAAAGGGGCGCTCACATAGAGAAATTACAAATTAAAGAAGCACATTTAAGGAAGTAAAAAAATATTAGGGAAATATATAAAAAAACTGCTCAAACATGAGACGTAGCCTCAGGAAGTGTTGAAACCAACATAAAATAAAATAAAAAGTACAGGAAAGAAAACATGAAAAGTATGTAGAGAAATAAAACAACAAGGGAAGCTGGCGAAGGAGAGGTAGTGGGCGGGAAGGCACCGATAGCAGCGATCATACACGCAAGGATCTTTTTTGCGTGCTCACGCTCCTAACCCGCTGCCCGCCCTCTTCGTCCTCTTTGGTTGAGCTGCAAGGCGGGTGGCGCTTCCCGCCACAGCTTTCCCACGGGGAATTCAACATCCTCCTTTAAAGTTTTCAGTTCGTCGTTTCCGTTGACGTTCAGCTTCGCGTGCCTTCGTTGTATCAGTAGCTTCTTGACCTAGTTTGAATGAGTCAAGGACATAATGCGCGTTCGTAGCACTTGCTCCTGTCTCGGTTTTGTAGCGCAGTGAAAAGAACGCCGCGTACCTCCCGTTGCGGCCAGAGAGTCGTGGGATCGAATCCGGGCTCCGCTATTTCTGTTTTAAATGCAGAGCATTTGTATAACTCACGATGTCACCCGTGCGTCGGCGTCCGCAGCAGCCAGCCTCCCCCTGCACTATAACAAGAAAAAGAAATAACAGTTACCGGCGCCTGGTTTCGATCCCACGACCCTGCGGGCGGAACGGAAGGTACATGGTGTTCTACCCACTGCGCCACAAAACGACACAGATACAAAGGCTACGAACGAGCCTTATATCCTTGACTCATTCAAACTACGTCGTCAACGGCGTGCGTTGGCGACTCAGCGGCGTGCTAGCGGCGTGATAGCTGCGTGGTGTACACGTGATAGCACCAACCCCCCAAACACTAAACGTTACCGCAATACAACCACCCCCTATAAGGCGGGTTGGCGCGGGCTCAACTCCAGTCAACTCCTGCGCTCTCTTCTCTTGCGTTCGTCGGCGGTCGCAGTTGATAAGCCGATAACGCCAGCGTCAACGATGGCGTCAACGATAACGGTGGCTTCGACGGCTTCGTCGTCAACGGCGGCGGCGACAACGGCACCGGCAACAACAACACCGGCGGCTGCCTGGACGGCACCGTCGCGTTGGCGCGCGTCATCCCCGTGGTGAGGGACATCGACGACGCGGACGCCGCTTCGCTGGAACGGTTCCGGGCGTTCGCGGTGTGCGCGTCGTGCAAGGACTCGTTGGTCCGCAGCGTCGTCCCTTCGATGTGCGTCGCCTAGGGCTACAGGTACCCTCCACGTCCTGCGCACGTGCCCGAGCTCAACGCGGTGGAAGAGCGGCTGATCTCGTCTCGACTGCCGTTCATGAGCATCCGGCGGTTGACGCGGGTGACGGGGCAGTACGGCCCGTACGGCAGTACCACCACCACCAACAACAACCCTTCGCCACGTAAACGACCCCAATGCTCTGCATTTACTCCTGTCCCTCGCGCGGGGGCATGCGACGGAGGATTTTTGAAATGCAGAGCATTTCAGTAACTCACGATGTCACCCGCGTTGTCCCGTCGTAGTCCGCACCGTCGTTGTCCGCACTCCTCCCCCCCACACTATATAAAAGAAAATACTATCCGCCGCCAGGTTTTGATCCCTCGACCCTGCGGGCGGAACGCAATGTACATGGTGCTCTACCCACTGCGCCACAGAGCCCACACAGAATGGGACGCTATGAACGCGCCTTATATCGTTGACTCATTCAAATTACTGCTGACGAGCGCTCTCTCGTCAGCAGTTGCCACAAGTGCAACAACATTAACGTAACGCAAACTACTTAACGTCGTGCGCCCCCGGAAATGCTCTACATTTGATCGTGCCCCTCGCGAGGGCGATGTTCGACACTACCTCTTGCAAGACCGAAGGCAACCGCCGAGAACAAGGTCCCACGAGCGGCGCGCGCGCCGTGGACTGGTGGCGCCATCTGTCAGCTGCGACGCGAACTACCATCAAGGCAGTCAGAAAGCCGAACGCGCGAAATACAAACTGGGCTTTAACAAATGAACGCTGTTTTAAACGCAGAGCATTTCAGTAACTCACGATGTCACCCGCGTTGTGCCGTCGTAGTCGCACCCCTCCCCCTACACTATATAAAAGAAAATACTATCCGGCGCCAGGTTTCGCTCCCTCGACCCTGCGGGCGGAACGCAATGTACATGGTGCTCTACCCACTGCGCCACAGAGCCGACACAGAATGGGACGCTATGAACGCGCCTTATATCGTTGGCTCATTCAAATTACTGCTGACGAGCGCTCTCTCGTCAGCAGTTGCCACAAGTGCAACAACATTAACGTGTAACGCAAACTTCTTAACGTCGTGCGCCCCCGGAAATGCTCTGCATTTGATCGTGCCCCTCGCGAGGGGGATGTTTGAAGCTACCTCTTGCAAGACTGAGTGCAACCGCCGAGAACAAGGTCCCACGAGCGGCGCGCGCGCCGTGGACTGGTGGCGCCATCTGTCAGCTGCGACGCGCACTACCATCAAGGCAGTCAGAAAACTGAACGCGCGAAATACAAATTGGCTTTAACAAAAGAACGCTGTTTTTTATTGTGTAGGGGGAGAGGTGCGGACTACGGACGGGCGCCGGACATAGCCCCCAGCAAGAGATGCTCTGCATCTAAAACGCGCTGAGAGAATCATATCTTCTTCTCACACATAGGCGCGATAAATTACGTATACCGTTTCCTTAAAGCTATCAGCGGTACGTGCACGTACTCTCGTTGAAATAGAAAGCCGTTGAGTATGCATGCGTTTGCATTCGGCCGGTCTCTACCTACGACGTGGTGTGCGCAATGGCTGCTGTTACGTTCATTCAAGTTTACGGAAAGCGTTGCAACAATTTTTACTGTGTGAGCTCGTTGCGGAGATGCGTTATGCATTGGCCGTGAGGTGAAATGTAGGCACGGTGTCACGAAACGTGTAAAAAGCCGTACGGTTGGGTTTAGGTAGGGGGGTGATTTCACGACCCCGGAAGAGAGGACGCGGCCGTAGTGTTTACGCCGAGGTGCCCTATTGTGTGGCTTATGCCGGTGAACGCGGCGAACTGAACGCATTTTGCTGACGTGAGCATGAAGCGTGTACTAATATATTATCCACTCTTGCTGTATGCGTTTGTAGACGCAAGTATTCGTCAATACCAGCCGCGGTGGCTCTGTGGCTAGGGCGTAGTGCTGCTGAGCCCAAGGACGCGGGTTCAATTTTCGGCCGCGGCGGCCGCTTTTCTGGTGGAGGCGAAAATTACGCCCACCTCCCCTCGCGAGAACCCTGGTGTGATGCGACGCTGAAGGGGCTCCGTTGAGTGTTTCCGTTGGGTCGATTAGTCGAATTGCGTGAAACGCGTAGTGAACGTGAATTGCGTTTCAATCACATCGCTGGGTTCCACGCGAGGGGATGCGGGCGTTGCGCACCCGAAGAAGAGGAGACCGCGGAGGGAGAGAGTACTGCACATGCGCACAGCGTGCAGCGCCACGCGCAGCGCCGCCCACCGGCGGAGTGAGAGTGCGCTGCGCCACGCGCCCGCAGATGTTGGGCGAGAGTGTTCGCTATCGAAGAGAGGAGAGGGGGTGAGCGGAGGAGAGACGCCGCTGTGCGGACGCGGACAACGACGACGCAGGAAGGACAGGGCCGCCGGCAAGAGATGCTCCTCTCAGCGTCACATCTAAAAGAGAAAACGCCCGTGTGTACGACATTTATGCGCACGTTAAAGATACCCAGGTGGTCAAAATTAATCCGGCGCCCTCCACTACGGCGCGCACACCTCATAATTGATAGACGCCATCAAAGCGCGTAGGTGAAAACCTATGTTTAAATTGTATGATATTCCGCGGGCATATAACATCTTTGCTCGATGCAACCGAGGTATGCATTTTTTTCTTTTTTAAAATTAGGCTAGGCCTTTGTTCTGCAGTACCCTATGCGCAAACTGCTTATGCTAGTGCGCAAGACAGTGCAGCTTGTCAGTTTATGTGATCGAGGGAATCTAGCGAAGCACTGCTAATCCTAGCAGTTTCAGCTATCATTTGGCTTTGTACAGGTTTTCAAGAGTCAAAAATTTAGTTCGCCATGAAGTGATGCCAGAAGCATGTTCCGACACAAAACCGCAGCAGTAAAAGATGCTCAATGTCTCGTAAAAATTGTTTTTTGAAGGGTGCGGTCAAAATTACTTTAAACATCCTTGGTATTTATTGGCATGCAACTACATTAGCTGTAGATTTGAACCAACCAAAATAGTTCAAAAGCGGGCTGCAATTCTTTTTCTGTGTAATAATGTAGCCGTATATAGGACAAAATAAACCATGAAGTTTGAATTTACATGTATTTGACTTCTTCTGTAGGGTGGCTCCAAGAAGAAACATGTAATTGTTCCTTTGGTTTTGCAGGTGCTGACCGAGGAGTTGGGGAAAATTTTGAGCTAAGATGTTCCTGGCATGAAGAGCAATGGGCACGTGAATGGTTGTACTTACATTGGAGCTTATAAAGCGTTAAAGAAAGAATTTTCAAGCTTTGCGACTTCATTTCTCTGTTTGCATGCCACACTTCGCAACATGTATTCTGCAGTGTGCTAGACTCAATTCAATCAGCATATTTGTTTTCAGCAGCCAACTTAACTGTTCAATACTTCACTTTTTCAAGCTCTTTGTTTTTTACTGTGCATTGCTGGACGTTTTGTCTTAGCAATTCAAGGGAAATATAACATACTCGGTATAGATTCATAAAGCTTAGTAGTGTAGGTTTCAGTTTTCTAGTAAACTTGAGAATCTGTACTTGCTGCAAATTTCTGTCCTTTTTGATGATATGCCTTGAAGCCCTACTCCAGCTTTAAGAATACTCGATACAAAAGCCCCTACTGTAGCTTGCTTTGACAAAACCCTAATTATCAATGCTTGTACTACGCACTGTGTGGACCGACAACTCCCCGCCCTATTCATATTTTTCTTGGCAAGAGTGGGAGCGGTGATGTTTCCAGTAGCATAATACAGTGGAAAGTTGCAAGCGTATTATCGTAACTGCTTTTCAATACAGAACAAATGTGTACACTGCTGGCTGTCGTGTTGAAGCATCCTGTTCACCGAGGTGGTAACTGCCTACTACAACTTATTCATATATTAATGTTGACACAACAGTCCGAAGTGTACGGATAGTCCTTATTGAAAAGTGACGATAAGCTTGAAACGTTCCACTGTAATATGCTTCTGTAACATCACTGTTCGCACTCTTGGGAAGACATATAAATAGGGTGTGGAGTTTTCTGTCCAGAGTGCATGGTGCAAGCATTTATAATTAGGGTTGTGCCAAAACAAGCTAAGAAGGGGCTTTTGTATCATCATCATCACCATCATCACCAGCCTATCTACGCCCACTGCAGGGCAAAGGCCTCTTCCATTATTCTCCAATTACCTCGGTCCTGTGCCAACTGTGACCAATTTATCCCCGCAAACTTCTTGATCTCATCTGCCCATCTAACTTTCTGCCGCCCCCTGCAACGCTTGCCTTCTCTAGGGATCCACTCTGTTACCCTTAATGACCAGCGGTTATCTTGCCTTCGCATTACATGCCCTGCCCACGTCCATTTCTTCTTCCTAATTTCTACTAATATGTCTTTAACACCAGTTTGCTCTCTGACCCACTCCACTCTCTTCTTGTCTCTTAATGTTACGCCTATCATTTTCCGCTCCATTGCCCGCTGAGTCGTTCTCAATTTAAGTTGAACCCTCTTAGGGAGCCTCCAAGTTTCTGCCCCGTAGGTGAGTACCGGTAAGATGCAGCTGTCATACACTTTCTTCTTCAGCGACAATGGTAGGCTGCTATTCATTATCTGAGAATGTCTGCCATATACACCCCACCCCATTCTAATCCTTCTAATTATCTCTGCCTCATGGTTGGGATCTGGGGTCACAACTTGGCCTAAGTAGATATATTCGCTTACCACTTCCACTGCCTCGCCACCTATCTCAAACTGCTGTGCTGTCCCGAGGTTATTGATCATTACTTTAGTTTTCTGCATATTAATTTTCAGGCCCACGGTTCTACTCTGTTCGCCCAGTGCGGAAAGCATGCTTTGCAATTCGTCCCCCGAGTTACATAGCAAGGCAACGTCATCAGCAAATCTGAGGTTACTGAGGTATTCTCCATTAACCCTTACTCCCACCTGTTCCCAATCCAACGTTCTGAATACTTCTTGTAAGCATGCTGTGAATAACATTGGAGAGATTGTGTCTCCTTGTCTGACACCCTTCCTTAGAGGTATTTTACTGCTCTCCCTATGGAGGATGATGGTAGCTGTAGACCCACTGTAGATATCATCTAGTATTCTTACATAATGCTCATTTACCCCCTGGTTCCGTAATGTCTGAATGACCGCTAGGGTTTCGACCGAGTCAAATGCTTTCTCATAATCTATGAAGGCTTTATATAGGGGTTCAGTATACTCAGCGCACTTCTCTATCACCTGATTGATCGTGTGAATATGGTCCATTGTTGAATAACCTTTACGGAACCCTGCTTGTTCTTTAGGTTGACTGAAATCTAAGGTTGCAGAGATTCGGTTAGCGATTACCTTGGTAAATACCTTGTAGACGACTGACAGTAAGCTGATTGGCCTGTAATTTTTCAAGTCCTTCATGTCTCCTTTCATATGGATTAGGATGATGTTCGCGTTCTTCCAAGATTCCGGTACCGTTGCGGTCATTAGGCATTGCGTATACAGGTTTGCCAATTTTTCAAGTACAATTTCTCCGCCATCCTTCAAGATGTCTGCTGTTATCTGATCCTCACCAGGTGCTTTGCCCCCTTTCATTTCTTTCAAAGCCTTCCTTACTTCTTCGCTTTTGTATCAAGTATTCTTAAAGCTGGAGTAGTGCTTCAAGGCATGTTATTAATAAAGCCTTGATACTTACAGCGAGTACACGTTCTCCCTGATTCAAAAATTTTGGGACTAGAAACGAACGTCCGGCGGACATCCAATATCCGCATTTTGTTATCCCCTGGACGTCCCCTGTACATTTCCGTTTGGAAATGTCCGATTTTGAACATCTGCCGGATGTCGGAAAATCTGGCTGGGACTCCTGTCGGACGTTCGTAGGATAAGCAATTCCTTTGCATCGGACCATCCCACGTACGTCCGTAAAACGTCCCCTGGCTTTCTGCGGATGTCTGTCGGACGTCCAAATGTCCGACACCGGATGTCCGACGGATGTTTGATGGACGTTTGAGGTCCAATAGGATCATTCGTTTGTGGCCCTATGGGAGCGGTATGGTTTAGCAAAACAACGAGAAAAGATATTTGCGCCTGAAAATATTCAGGGCTAGTACGCAGTAGTCTGCATCGAGGCCAGAGAGACCGAACTGTAGGCTCCCTTTAGCAGACGCTCAATAGTATAGAGCGCGCAGTGAAGTCACAGATATCACATGGGTGCTCTGGGCAGTGAAGCGTATGGAAACACGCTGCAGGGGACGATGGGCGGTCGTCACGAGGCACACACATATAATCACCAGGCATTTTCTTGGCTTTTTTTTAACTGCCGGGTGGTTGCCGTAAGGCCCGCGCTCACGTGCACGTGCTCGGTAATTTCTTGTTATTTTTAAATGCGGACACGAAAAATTACGATTTGCGAAGCAGCTTGGTTGATGATATCCCGTGTGATCCCTGTGCAGTCTTTGTGTCACTGGATGGATGTCGCCGTACTTCGAGAAATGGCTCGCTGACCTGGCGCCAAGACTAACAAATCGGCCAATACATCCTTGGACTAAAAGGCCCAATCATCATGGCTCATAAAAGAACCACATCATAAATACAGTAATCTCTTTCTCTCTATCGTCCCCTGGTGTTTAATAAGCTTAAGATCACCTTTTCCCCCAAAACCCCATTTTGATATGGTCCTCACGCCACTTAGTCCAACCATATGGTACCACTAATTTGACCACCTCCGCGAAATTTGCACATTTTAAATCAAGGGAATCCCATTATGCGCACAAGAGAGAAATATTTCCAATAAATTAAGCATGCATGTCCTTGTTTAAAAAAATTATCAGTGGCTTAGCTCAGCTTTGCCATGATATACGTAGCGAGAGCTAAGGTCCAGCTGGTTATTATTAGCTTTCTTGGTTGTCTAGAATTAGCTTGGTTATCATGCTTACTACTACTTCCATGACATACACACGGTATACGCATTATGGGACACATGTATATGTGTCAGAGCTAAGCTGGTTCCATAGGCCCACGCCGGTGTTGCTGCTACGCACGAGCCATCAATTCCACACCCCGCCACCCCTCGCAAGATCATCAAGTGGGCCGCGCCGCCACGTGCGGAACGAAGGTCAGCGAAGAAGCTGGGCGCGTGGGGTGTGCGAGAGACGCCGGGCAGCGAACAACGTTCTGTGCGATGTGTGACGTCACTGTTCCTCGCACATGTGCAGCTCGGCTCTCCAGGAGGCACGCGAAACTGCTGACCCTCGGCCAGTGTAGCTAACGCTACAATAGTCAACGTTGCCACGGGTACATCTGGGAGAGATGGGTTCTTGCCCGCTCTCTTGACGTGTTGAAGCAAGTTTGACTATACTTAGTTGCACTAATAGCCACTACACCCCCTGGTAGTTGCTATATACATTAAAGATAAGGAGCAGCCCTGGTGAGAGTTGTGACATAGCGTCTCGGCCGTTGACGACAACATGACACATCGCACAAACGTTCATCCAACCGTTTTGAAGTGGCCGGAACTAGAACTGCCGGGTCTAGAAGTGGCGACAGGAGAGAGCGAGAAAGTTTTAGGACGTCCTCACGTGATCACTCTATGACCCCACAAGCTGACACGGAAGCTTTGGGCGTCGTGGTACGGTTGGCAGGCTGCAATACGAGTTGTGTGCTATGGTGGACAGTGCCGCACATGGACATTGGTTTTTGCTGATCTCAGAAAAGTGTAGTGGCTTTGGCATGTCCAAAGAGGGCTTCGAAGCAGCAGTCCCAGAAGTTCGTGGGGCATGGTGGGCAGTGGTCAAACTGGGACAAGGCGAGGACAGCAGAGGAATTCCATCAGTTCTTTTAATAGGGTGTTACCCGCACGAGTGGTAAAGCGACGCTAAAAATGGTTTTGTTTGCATAATTGGTTGTTTTTAGAAAAACATTGGTTTCAGTAGTGCGAAGAGTATGCCCAAACATTCCTATCCCTGCATCTTCTCCAACATCTTCTTATGAACCCGTAATCGTGAGATAGTATAGGTCCTTCTGTCCCGTCCTTTAACAATGCACACACTCTCTCTCCCCTCTCTCTCTCCCTTTCTCTCTTTGCACGCGTGCGAAATAGAGTGTGTAAATGCCGGCAGGTAGCGTGGTTAAATTTCGTTGAAGAAGGCATTGAAAGGTGTAAGTCTGCTTCTGCTGTTGGTTTTCGTTCTGCATTCTATGTCTGATTGCATAGTGTTTGCTCCGAAATTGCCTTGCACTAATCTGCGTACAAAGGTCCATACCACCCTGCATATGAAAATGAAGGGAAATTTCAAGTATCCTGGCTCATTCTTGCCCATCGTTAGTGCTGTCCAAGTTGGTCGTGCCCGTCGTTATTACAGTTAAGCTGAACATGGCAAGTATACCATGGTCTCGCACTGGCGGCAACAACTTAATAGGCTGCAAGCCAAGGCGTGGCTTCAATGGATCTTCCTGGAGCCACTGAAGTGCGGTACAGGCGCTATGCAGCGCTACAGGCTCTTCTGACTGCTGTACAAGCCATTGCGTCCACCCTACAGCCAGACGCGCTGGCTTATCGTATTGCTATGGCTGCCTTGGCAGCACAGCAAGCTCTTTTCGACATTCCACCTCTACCTGCTACACCAGTGGTGCTCCAAGGTCCTTCACAGTGAGTACATCACGGCCAGGGACCGCAATAGACGATGGCGTCCCTGCATTCCTCAGTGGAATGTACGTCCCTAAAACCCGCCACGCCGGCCTTGTGTACCGTCTCATTCGGAAACAATTCGGTGTAGTTGCATTGCAGGAGGCGTACACCCGCCCAGGGACCTATCGTCTTCGTGAGTATGTGGCCTACCACACTTCCCCCGCGTGCACGACCAGTGTATGTTTCAGTGAACACTGTATTAACCCAACTCAGCCGTCTGGAAAGTCACGCGTAGTGCTATATGTACCGGCTGCGCGGGCCAATTGTGCTGTTATTTCCGGTGTTACCTGTGCTAGTATGGGGTGCGCTGGAATCCGGATCGCCAATCCCATATGGTCACTTCTTTTGCGTGTGTTTATGTGAGACCAGCAAAGGCATAGGACGCTACATCACTAATTACCTTGAGGTCCAAGTTGGGGCGTGGCTGTTGGAGCGCGAGGCAGCCTATCCTATACACGCCACGGCAAGGAACTGCTGGAAGCAATCAACACACCTGGGCTGCTGTTTCTAAACAGCGGGATACCCACATTTGTCCGTTGTGGTATGCGCCGCCCAACATGTCTCTACCTGTCTCTTGTATCGGAGTTCTGCAATTATTCGTGGTCTACCGTAGCTGACACATGGGGATCCGATCACTACCCCATCTTTCTCCCTCCAGATGAGGCCGTGTGGTGTAATGCTCGCACTGTTACGGCCGTCCAGTGGCTACTCTTCAGGAAACGTACCAAAAACGTGGATCAGATTGAATATTTCCTTGGACAACTCGCCGGGTGTGCCACCACAGCTTCGGTCTCTTACGGGGTGAACTTTGCACAGCCCGTACGAGATATGAAGCTTCTTAACCTTCGGGCAGCCCGTCGACAAGCCATGCACACAAACACTGCTGCCCACAGGACAATGTACAACAGACTGGATGCTGCCTGCCGTCGTCACTTCAAGCAACGCTGACGATCTATTTGGGAGTCCATCTGCCACTCGTTAGAAACCCAACGACAGCCTAGACAGGCCTGGAGATTGCTGCATGAACTACTACAGCCGCCGACTCCGCGACAGCCAGTGCATGCCGTTGCCATTCCAGAGGGTATTACTAAAACGGAACTCGTGGAACTGCTTGCAGATGGGTTCGCTCCACCAACCCCAGCATCCTCGCAGGAGCCTCTACCCCACGCGCTGAGAGAAAAGCTGCCATTAGGACCGTATGGTTCCCAGATCTCAGCGCTATGCCACGAAGACCTTTCAATGCACGAGCTTAGGAATGCCCTGCAGAGTACTAAGCGTCGCAGCACTCCTAGCGCTGATGACATCACCTACGAAATGATGCGGAACTTGGACAGCCCGGAGGGAGCAAGAACGCCTTCTAAGCGCCTTCAACATCGTCGGGCACTCAGGGGTACTGTCAATTTTCTGGCTCCTCGCCCTAGTTGTTCCACTCCTGAAACGTGCAAAGCACCCACCGCTGCCAGCTCATACAGATCTGTGTCCTTGACTTCGGCTGCGGGGAAACTCTTTGAGATGATAATTCTATCTCGCCTAGAGGGCATCGTCCGAGCCCTTGGAGCTATTGCCGAGCAACATACCGGATTTCGTCAGCTCCACTGCACTGCCGACAGCATCGTAGATGTTGTATCCGCTGTAGAAGAGGCCCAACACATCGATGAAGTGTAATTTCTGGTTTTGGTAGATATTGAGTCTACCTTTGACCACCTGCCACACCCAACCATTGAGGCTGCGCTGGACCGCATTCATTTCATTGCAAGATTGCGGAACTACATCCGGGCTTTCTTGTCGGGTCGCCAGCTCGAAGTTCGGGTGGACAACGTCCTCAGCAGTCCAACAGGTGCCAGTGCTGGGGTACTCCCAGGTGCAGTGCATAGTCCTCTGCTCTTCAACCTCGCGCTGTCGGGCCTCCCTGACAGTATACCAACAGACCTAGAACACAGCATACGCATTTTCGTTTATGCTGACGATGTTACACTGTGGAACCGGGGACCAAAGCGTCAGAGCAGCCAAATCAAGGAATCTCTGCAAAGAGCGCTGGATGCGATTGCGGGGTATATCACGGCAATTGGACTGCCGCTTTCTACTACCAAGTCAGAAGCTATGATATTCCAACCTAACCCCAGAGCACGGTATCCAATACCTCCTTTGGAAGTACACGGCTCACAGCTCCGGTTGAAGACCCAGGTCAGATATCTCGGACTTACTATTGACCATTGCCTGACCTGGGACACTGCAGTTAAACAGCTACTCGGCCAGTCCATTCGTGTCCTGAAAGCCATCCGTCAACTCATGGTCAAAGGGCGTGGGTGCTCACACACTTGGGCACTTCGAATTTATGATGCTATGGTGTGCTCCGCAGTTCTCTAAGCTATGCCCCTTGTCACCGTCAAGCCAACACGGTGGTGGAAACTGGAGACCGAGCACAGGGATGCACTTCGGACCGCTGTAGGCTTGCCACGCTCGTCGCAATGCGCGGGCACTCTTGCTGAAACCGGTGACTGGCCCCTCGCTCTCCGCGCCCTACAGCGAGCCCTCAATCACGTCGAGCGTCTCCATAGGGCTCCAGACGGAGGCGCCCTCCTTGCACGACTACGAGAAAGACCGCACTCTCGAAGGGGTATGATAGCCGTACCTTCGAAACGGTGATCTATCAGACCCCGACAGATCACATCTTACCTCCTCCACCCCATATGACGAATGAGATCACCATTAGTTCAACTCTACCCCCCGTGACCTCAAAAAGGGTAACTCCACTGTGTTAATTAAGCCATGAAGCAGCCGCCTTTGAAGAACCTTGAGGGGCACGTGCTCATATTCAGCGATGGGTCCGTGCTTCCAGACAAGGGGGCGGTGGCTGCAGCATCCATCGTGCCTGCCTTCGTTTCAGCCAGGCAATGCCACCTGCCAGTGGCGAGCAGCTCCACAACGGCAGAAATCGCCGGCCTTCACTTGGCTCCGGACATCATTAAGGAGTGCGAGCAGAACCTCATCAACCAGAAAGTACCCATCCTCTCACATTCGAAGGCTGCCCTCCCGAGGTTCGACCAGGCCCACCTCAGCTGTCTCGCTGTACAAAGTTTTGCCAGCAAACAGAACAGCCTCAGCGCCAAAGGCCTTATCATTCATCTGCAATGGCTAACTGCTCACGTGAGCATCAGGGGAAATGAGGAGGCTGATCGCCTGGCAAAAGAAGCGCATCATCCATCCACTTCGATGAGTGAGGCAATCAGGCCCCTGGACGCCGTGTGGTACCTTATCCGATGGGACCTCTAAGCGATGCACCCTGACTCCAGAGTTGCATCTGGCAAGCTACTGCACGCGCTTCCCTTCATAATGATTGACACGAGCTGACCATGCTCTCCTTCTTCGTCTGCGAATCGGCTGTCTCCGCTGTGCGAAAACACGTTAGAGTCTTGGCATCGCTAGTTCACCCGCCTGCCCACAGTTTCCTGCAATAACGACACTCGCACATGCACTGTGCGAGTGTCCACAACATTCGTAGGCTCCATCAACGCACAGAACGTCGTATGCGAAACTGCAACTGCATTCATGCACCTCATCAAACCGGTTGTTCCAGGAATGTCACACATCAAATCGCGAAAAAGCGTTCCGTGCCCTGCTGGACATTTTAAAGGACACGGGACTTTCGGACCGGCTATTACGACGCCAGTGCTGTCCATGCTGCGCGGCTTGTGAACCGTCATTTTATTCTCCCTTTCTATCTTTTTTCTGTCCACTTTCTTTTCTATCTATCCTCTTCCTAGACTCAGTCTTTATAGAGGTGACCTCAACCCAAGAGGCAGCTATCGACTGAGTCGACTTTGGTTTCTCTTCCAATAAAGCAACTCTCTCTCTCTCTCTCTCTCTCTCTGTGTGTGTGTCTGTGTGTGTGTTCAGCGTATGCAAAAAATCATAAAAAATTTTAAAAAATGGCCTCAGGACCTCTATCTTTTGTTACGCGACGGCTTATATCGCCCATAAAAAATCTTTTCTGCAATGCAATTATATTTAGATGTGAACCTGACTTTAGAGGGGGCAGTCTATTCTTGGTCTTTGTAAGCTGGCTTCCCCGCCCCCAAATGCGCGTTGCGCTACGGAGCATGCCTATCTATGGAGGAGGGGGGGACGTTAGGTTACAGCCCCACTAAATGCATATCTCGCCCACCTCAAATCTCTCCCGCATGTATCATTCCTCCAATCGCCCTGCCTGTGGAGCAGTCGAAACGGTCGTCATCTCCTTTGGAGTCGCCTTACAAACGATGGGCGATGGGCTGAGGCGCTGGGCAACTCGACCTGATGATCTCATGGGTGGTCAAAGCGACGGCTACGGCGGTCACCGATATACCGATCACTACGCCCCGATGAAGGACCTTTAAATGTTCAAAACAACACCCATCTCTCTCTGCCCAGTCATCACGCACGGCGTCTTTCTCCTCACTGACATCGCTCCATGCCGCGCGCTCTTCGGAGGATACCTGTGTTTGTGTCCACTAGAGCCTGCGATTGGATTGACGCAGCCGCACTATAATAACACTTCATGGTTTCTAATCACCAATCGTGTGTGTCCTTACTCTGTGGCTTTCGGACCAAGTGCTACTTGGAAAGGAACTTTTTTGCGTAAGTGCGTTTCTGCCAGTTATGGTTTCTCAAATTTATTTGTCTGTATATGGGTTTCTGTGCTATGGCAATATTGCCATCGGCGGAGGTATCATTCCCTTGATGATTCCTTTAGATGTGTGACTAACCACTCTGTCAATATGCACCAGTGCTTGCTCTCTTTCTAATTGTTTCCTTCATCATCTCCTGAGAGTTTTTTGATGGGCGCCCATCCTTGACCCTGGTGCTTGTACATGGTTCTGAAACTTCCTGGGGGCATTTCTATAATTCATTCATTGCTTTCTTGTCTGACGCTTGCTTGCACCATTTTCTACACATTGAATTTCTTCCTCGGGTTGCTGTCCAATGTTTTGTTTATTTCATCTGGCCTCATATCTGTTCTTCTGTCCCCTCTCAGCTCTCTTCAGGCTTCTGTCCACTGTTCAATAGATTTTTCTGCCGCGTTATGCTACTAGCTCATCGTTTTTTTTTCGTTTTCTGTCGGTTTTGTTGAAATTGGCTTTAACTGTTTTTGTTTTTATAAAGCGATTTATTTCGTTGTGACCCAAACTTTGGCTGCGTACTTACTCCTTTTGTCTTACCTCATATCAGCGGTGACTGCTCACGCTTCCCATTAGTTGCTCTGGCTTCGCACGTTTCTGAATTTGCGCGGATTGAACTTGAACAGGGCAAGTTAAGCCGCTTGTCGTTGCCTTCAAGGCTATTTGTATCATTTTTGTGCCCAGCTTTATTTCCTGCAACCTCTTGTACCCTAGCGCTAACACTCGGCTCTAGTCAATGATGGATTGTCTGTTGCTACTTTTCCCACGTCCGATCACGGGGGGGATTGGGGTTTCACTTACTCGCAGCGTTATGCTGTGATTTTGTGGGGTATCTTTGGGCTTTCGGCCTGGTCTTATGTGCGTGTACGATTGTTCTATAGACTTTTTCGGGTAACAGAAAGGCCTAGTCTTTTGGCGTGTCGCTCTACAGCGTCCCCCGCTAATTGAAGGCGATCTTGTACGTCTCCGTCTCTAGCCCCAGCTGCCCACAAAGTGACATCGTCGCCGTAATGGTGTGATGCACTTTATCTATGATTTGCAATTTGTTGTCGAGGTCGACCTTGCGGGCGTTAGATTGGAATGGTGAAATTACTGATCCTTGTGGAGTTCCGATACTTTCCGTTAAGATTTCGGGCGATTCATGGGGTCCCACCTTGAGCTGTGTCGTTCTGGCGTACAGAAATTCCCTGATATAGTTTTAGGTCTTCTTCCCTACGTGCAATTTCTCGATAGTGCGGATAATTGCATCATGTTTGAGTCTTTGGAACGCTTTGGTTAGATCAAGCGTGACTATCACGCGGGCGTCAGTGGCGGTCTTGTCATCGTTGTTGACGATCTGGTGCTGAAGTGGCAGCATGACGTCTTGGGTTAAAAAACCGGCCCTGAAGCTTACCATAGAGTGTGGATAGAGCTCGTTGTCTTCCGTGCGGTTGTTAATCTTATTGAGAACCATGTGTTCGAGGAGCTTTCCGAGCCAGGATGTAAGGGAGATCGGTCTTAGGTTCTCCACACGAAGTGCCTTTCTGGGCATAGGTATGAGCCGCACTAGCGCCTTCTTCCATTGCTTGGGCAGCGTCGCGTTGTGCCAGCACTCGTTCAAGTAGTTGAGTAAGAGCCCGCACTCTTCGTCTGCGAGGTTGCCCAGCATTTTATTAGTGATCCCGTCTAGGTCTGGCGACGAGTTCGGCTTTAGTCCTTGTAGGGCTGCTATGAGATCTTCTATGGTGAATGGTTGGTTCATTTTTTCATTACTGCTCCTTCATAGTCTGCATGCTTCTTGTAGGGGCATTTGGCTGTGTACCTAGCTTGCTTCTCTTGGATTGTCTTGTGTTCATCAGCCTTATTGCCCGTGTAAACAACTTTTTCCAGACTGCTGCACTGTTCTGATTTACTCTTGGCGAAATCGATAAAGTGCCAAAGTATATTCCACGCTATAGTATATTCCACAGATGAGGAGATTCCTGTCGGTAAAAGCTCGTCTGTGAGCTGAGTTAAAAAACGAGCCTCTCAGGATATTTCGGCGCAAACGGAAGGGCAGTCGTCAAAATGGCCGCTGCTTCCGGTGGACCGGCAGGGAGCCAGCATGCTCCGGTATAGTAAACGCGGCTTCTCATGTGCTTTCTTCAAGAAGCAACGACCTTGCCTGAGCATGGCGGCATAATCAGTGGCGTTGCTAGGTAGACTTTTACCCGGAGGTGTCATTATTCAAAGGTGTTCGAAGCTGGCAAAATAACTGAATATCTCAAAATACGCTTTTGAATGCACTAAATCACCAAAACAGGCGTTTTCTAGCGCAGGCACCGACGCCCTCCCAAGCGTAGTGTAGCAGACGAAAGCGGTGCGAGTCCCAAAGCTGACGTCAGGAGCCCGGGGCACCACTCGAACATCTCCCTGCCAATAGTGATTGCCGTACTTTTGTTTTGCGCATTACGCTAATAAATGTGGCCTATATTGATTCTTTATTACATAAATTACCTTCCGTAACTCCACTGTCTTAACTGACCTCATATTTTCGACACGCGGGCCACTCGCATACCCATATGCAGTTTGCAGTTCCGGGGCAACGAAGTCATCGTAGCGCACGGCCGAAGCGTTGTAAGCCAAAATGCGAATCGCTTCAGCGCTACTGTTTAGTTGTATGGAATTCATGCACCTTACTAAGTTTATTACTCTCTATAAAATATCAATACAGACCCTCATTCATTACGGCATCGGTGCGCAGCTTTCGCTTTTCGATCGATTGATTCCCGTTTACCCGTCCGCCGATGGTTTTGTCGGCGTCTTCGCTCAGCCAGGCAGTCACACTACGCGAACTTTTGATCTGCCGACGCGTTTTTGTCGTTGGTGTCGTGGGACAATGCAATCGGCCAACTACGAAGTCGGTGTCACCTTTCTGCCTTCGTCGTGTCATCCTAGTGTAAGCGCGCCTTAACGAAAGCGTGGCAATAGTGTGGAAGACGTAAATATAGGCGAACACAATAGCGCGTACGCGTGCCGCAAAGGGGCCGCCGCGACCCGCTGATGCTGAGCAGACGCGCTTCTCTTCGCCGGATGTGCGAGGAAAAAGCCGTCCGATGGCAGTACCTCTGCTTCGTGACGCCCATGGGGGAATCTGTGACGTACATGCGTTGAAATTACAGTGTCAAAATACGCGCAGAAATGGGTGGGAACAGGGCGACAAATTTTGCAACGAAACTAGGAGCTTTCCGCTGTACTTTGAAATGTTATATTTGGCACAGATGACGTTGACCACCCAACCTAAGGACTGCACATGTTCATTTAGTGTACTCAAAACGCCTTGCAGGACCCCTTCAAGTTTCATTGAAGTCTGCTCATTGAGCTAAGGGTTGGGAGCTTTCAGGTCTTGGCGATGCCGTTTATTTTTGCGATGCCGTTTAGGGGAATATGTTGTCTTCCGGGTGCAGCGTAACGGTGTATTTCTTTACGTGCGTTGGATCTCCGGTTTTCTACTACGGGCTCTTTTGCACGATCGTTGAACAGTCCTCTGACTGTCCTCGTCGTCTTCTTTAGTTCTATATCTCGGCATTTCCTTGAGTCGTTTGGGGTTACTCCGACGTCTTGATGTCGAATTCCATCGCCGAGGCTATGATGGCCTGCGACGCAGGCATTCCGAGCTAAGCCTACATGCCTCGCGTATTCCCAGGTCCAAAATTGGAGTGAAAGTTGTTGTAAATTGTATTTGAACCTCGCGCTAAACTGTCCCGTGGTTCGAATGAACCACGCAAGGAAGAGGACGATCAAGAAGATATGTACGTGCAGCACGCAGCACGTGCAGTGCCCTTTTACTTTATCTTTAGAAAAGAACATGACGCTCATTGAAATGGATTCCGTGTTCTGCGTCTCTTTTCTTCGGCGCCACTAAAACACGAGGCGCGGTTTTCCCACACGTGCCTACGACCAGGGAATCCAGCCAGTGGCACGGGCCTTATTTATGGACGATGGATGAAGGCTGTTCACACGTGTGGGTTTAATTTGTGCCTGGTGATATTGGCCGGCGCTGTAATGTGGCCTGTAATATGAGCGATAGTGTTTTCACTGTGTTTTTATGATAACCCCTTCAAATATCACGTGCCTATTGGTGTTTTCCTGTTTATGTGGCATAAACTAAGTTGAAGTTATAACGTGTGGTTCGTCTTCTCTTTAGCTTCGTCCCTGTCTTAATGTTAGCTAGTACGATGAATTCCTTAGTACGTAACCAACTCGCCCAACTTAGCGCTTTAGTATTCCTTTTTTTCCCGGCGGCGGTGAGCTTCACTTCGAGCTGGGCCGGCATTAAACGAGCGAAGCACATGCGGTCCTCACGAAGAGCCATGAGCACGAGGATCATGAATGAAGTAAAACTGGTGCTCCAGTCTGATCAGTTCGAGCTTTCGGGACTTCGAATCCTGCACGGCCGCCTGCGTGTGCCCGTAACTTGGAACTTCGAGCCCTGAACAACGAAGTAGAAGCACACCTGACCGACGACCTAGCGGCGGACGACAACGACGTGGTCATGCAGTGCGACGACGCCACGAACAGCACGTTGTCGTTGCTCGAGCACCAAATTGACGTGCTGCTTACCACTTCAACGCCTCCGTCTTCGTTTCCACCTTCAGCCACTGACACTGTTTCTTCAGAGAGAGCACCCAGCGCACACTAACTTCCTCGACGTGACTTCGGAGCGAGGCTTCCGAAGTTGGAGCTTCTTCGGTTTGACGCCGCAGTGACCAAATGGCAGCACTTTTGGAAGATGTTTCGGCATTCAGTGCACGAGAACACGAAACTGTCCAACGCTGATCGCTTCCACTACTTGACCTTCCTGCTGGACGGATCTGCTGCGCAAGCCGTTGCTGTAATTCAGGTGACCAACTCCTGCTATTGTGATGCGCTCGAAATTTTCAAGCGACGGTTTGGGAATGTTAAAATTATCGAGCACAAATTACTAGTAATTTCCGAATGCTCAAATCTGTCAGCTCAGCTAGCAACGTGCCTGGTTTGCGCAAGCTTTTGGACACGGTGGAATTTAACACGAGGGGACTGCATATTCTGGTGATCGCGAAGTCTTCGTACGCAGCTATGCGTTCTTCGAATAAACTCCCATGAAAGCGACGGGGTCAACTTCCAATTGCAAAGATCTTGGGATCTCGACACCACTGGAATGTCGTAGCATGATTCAAATGTCGGCGAGAAACTCCAGAGCACTGCAGTAGTTCCCTCTGGGCGCTATGAAGAAACATTAGCTTGGAAATCGCCTTTCATTCACACGGCTGACAATCCGAAAGTAGCCCTGTCAAGGCTTCGGGGACTCGTCAGGCGTCTCTTGTCAAACGACGAACCTATCAGAGCCTAGGACAAAACTAAGAAGCAAAATTCCGAGGATGAGTATAATGGAACCGTGGAAAGTGAACCATTTCATCTTGAGCATCTGTGCTATATGCCACACAAATAGGTCATCAGTGAAACGTTTGCAACAAGACTTCGCATAATTTTTCACGGCTCACCGCACAAGTTCTGTAGGAGTGCGCAGCTCGTAGGACGTCTAAGGGCCCACCTTCTTAGAATTGTAAAAAAAAGTTCACCTTTTCGCGATCAAAAGACCGCCAGACGAACAGAAGGCCCACTACATCTATGACTAGCATATTTATAGGGCAGTGGATGTATCCAGAGGATCAAGAAGCGTCTTGAAAATGTGAATGCAGAAGACGTGACGTGCTCGACCTTGCTACCCGCCCACCATTTCTGCGCGTACCTCATCACCAACAGCGTGCACCGGCGCATGATTCATAGTGGAGTACACTCTTGCCAAACTGCGTGAACAGTTTGAGTATAATGGGCAGACAATGCGTGGAAAGTGCCATCTCTAGCGCGAAGTGTGTGCCGGTACAGCTGTTGCACGCGTTTGAGTTGGGTGAGTGAACTTTTTCGAGCACGGAGGATGTTGTAAATTGTATTTGAACCTCGCGTTAAACTGTCACGTGGTTCGAATGAGCCACGCAAGGAAGAGGACGATGAAGAAGATATGTACCTGCAGCACGCAGCCCGTGCAGTGCCCTTTTGCTTTGTCTTTGGAAAAAAACACGACGCTTATTGAAATGAATACCGGGTTTTGCATCGCTTTTCTTCAGCGCCACTAAAAGCCGAGGCGCGGTTTTCCAACAACGGTAATCTATTCACAACAAAACGCCCCGAAAATAGGTACGAAAACGTGAAGAGAGAGAGACAGAGAACAAACTTTTTTATTGAACTAAGGTGGGGTGGTTCCTCATTTCAGGTAACCATGTGCCGTCCCTGCTCTACTGGCTCTCTCGACCAGCAGAAGTTGATCTTGAGGGAGGGAGCTGGACAGCAGTTATCTCCCACTGCTCCGGGGTAGGGGAAGGAAAAAGGGGCTGGCAGGTCTGGGTTCTTGACACACTCCCATATTATGTGTCGTAGAGTGCCAGGTATAGTACAGATTTTACATCGTGCGTCGAATTGTGTAGGAAATAACAGATGCATCCTGACTGGATCTGGAAACGTGTTTGTCTGTATTAGTCTGAGTGTGGTTTCTTGGTTCCTCGAACCTTACTAGTTACTACACTCTTAATCTGGTTCCACGTAAGATCCACTTAGTAACTGGAACTTTTTTGCAAAAAGGTTCCAGTTATATATTTGGAACCGTGTTCCACATATCCTGAAAATTAAGTGGAACAGTGCACCACATATTTTTGACACTAAATTATGTGGATCGGTGTTGCAAATAAAAGTATGCGGATCACTGTTCCAAATAAAAGGGTAGTTTAAGTTACTGGAACATTGATCCATGTAAAATTATTATGGAACTTATCCGGTGCGCCGTTCCAGGTACCTTCAGGCCAGCTGTTTATATAAAACGGTGTTCTTATAGACATTAAAAAGCAGTATAAGGGACTCCACTTTTCCAATATTTCTGCTTTCCTGTCGGTATACACCGAGGTCATATGCCAGGCTGGCGGATGCATTGGTATCAGCAGGAAACCGCACGCACCATTTTAACACAGCCTTGATATATGACCCGCAGTGATACCAACAATTGAAAAGCAGAAACCACCGCAGCAGTGTGGTCCCTGACAGTTCCCAACAGTTGCCTATCGGAGCACAGTTCTATATAAAAGTTGGTCTGAGGCACCTAGAGCGGCACACAGTCTTTGGCTTCACCCGCGGAATTCGTGCTGGGTTTCAGCTGCATGTAAAAGAAACAATATACTTGCATTAAAATACGCACGAAACCAACTATTATGACTCATACACTGCTTTTCAATATACTATACAACTTTATTGGGTTTTAGTATGCATACATTTCAGATTTGAATAGCTGTCTCTTTTAAATTGCACAGAAAATGACTAACGTACAAAGAATAAATACCATAACGAAAACACCAGCCTCAAAGTGGTATTTTCACATATTCACTTTTACTCAAAAACATGGTTAATAAAGACGGTATTAGGGGCAACTGCTTAACAAATAAATAGACGTGTGCGTCTACCGCAGCACAGACACAGACATTATACAACATAGAGCATCAAATATGCTGTCTTATCAGATAAACCAAGGTAATTCAAAGGCGGAATGACTCATTGCGCTTGCCATACTATGTTTACGCATAACTGTTTGGGAAAATGCAGTTTGCTATTAAAGGCCTGAAAACAAGTCATACACGATTGTATCACAAACCTACAACACTGCAGTGCAAGAGTTTAGGAAAACAACGTTCGAGCCAAGATTAACGATAAAACATTTTGACACGAGAGGTCACATGTGGCAGTATTCCACCATTAAAACATAAATATTAAAGATAGTACAGTTTCCTGACACCACACGTAAGTGTAAAATCAAGCTATTTGTAGCCAAAACAGCCTTTATGAGCGTCCTGAAAAGGCCTTTGACTTAAGGCACGTTACTTGCCCAAACAATTTGTAGTTGTTTAAAATAATTAATCCCAAGAAATCTCACAAAAGCCAGCGTGAATGTTATATAATTTTGCAAACCAGGTAGCTGGAAGCATGTTACACATATTATAATTTAACAAGTAGACTAATTATATACGTCATCAATTCAAGCGGGAACAAGTCAGACATCCTTAAGAAGCAAACAAGCCAGCTTTGAATCATACAGGTGACCAGTTTTACTAGGGGAGACTTGAAAGCATTTTTTCCAGCCTCAACATTTTACTTTAGGTGAAATTCACAGTTACGTGCTATACAAACCCTCCCGTCTTGCTATCAGTGTAATTGTGACTAAAGCCCTGCTTCTGCAAAGCAAGAAATGCAGCTTTGTTCAAAGAAGAAAACTTGTTCAAGCCAAATACGCACATTTTCAATTCTTCTAGGTCATGGGTGTCAGCTCACATCTGGTACTAAAATTTATCAATGAAGGCAGAAGCCATCTGCGTAAATAATCACTGCCACTTTTGCATCAGCAGCAGCACTGCCATGAAAAAAAATCTCATGAGCTACACTTGAATAATAAAGGACGTTACAATGCGGTGACATGAACTACATTAACACCCACTATAGATTCAAAGGCAGCCTGCGCATTGTGCCAATGATGAAGAATAAGGCACGACTTCAGTGTTCAGTTAGAATTAAACTTGCATGTGCTAGTAACTTAAACCTCTTCATCTGATTTAACCCCCTTCATGCCTTTCATCTGACCTCCTTCATGCCTTTCAAGAGATACTTTAACCTCTACCAATAATTTAAAATTCCAAGTAGAGCTGAACACTTCAAGTATTTCAACAGAGACTCCAACTTAAATGACACCACGCCACAGTCAAACTTCTCATGCTTTCCAAGAACTCCCTGCAAAAGTCCCAAGAACTCTCCAAAGGCACACAACCATATGAACATGATGACACGATGAAAAAGATGACATATGCGGCGAAGAGGATGACCACATCCTGAAGTGACAATGCAGGCGGCGAATCCGTCATGTGTTTCTTGAGGGCAATATTGATGCCGCCAGTCGCTTCTCTCAGAATAACCGGGCCTCGAGAAGACTTACTGCTCACCTCATGTACCTTCAAGGAAACAAGAAAATTTTGTTACATGGTTGCTTTAAATGAGTGAGGTGCTTAGTCCCTTTCATAACACAGTAATTGATTTAAAATCAGTGATTTCTTGGGTTTTTCTTGGAGTGCTGCTAAAGGCGAAAGTGCGCTAAACAATATCACCACAGACAATCAACAAAATTGCCCTGGCTCTGGAAAGTATCCAACTTTGCTGCCTCGGTATCCTGAATATAAGGTTTTTTTATCCTTGAGTGGTTTCGTTTATTAATCAAATAATAATTACTATAATCACCTTTCGGCATTATATTTTACACACCTTCTCTCTGCAAAAAAATGTTCTCTGTACTGTATAATGTGCTCCCAAGAATGCTGTAGTGAGGGTGGCTTATTATAACTTACAGCTAAACGATGTTTCTACCGCAAAGAAATAAACGGCCAGTCATAGGAAAGCATAAATAGCGCACTGTGGCAGAAATGTTTTGTGGAATTATTTCCACCTAAAATATTTCCCTCTCGATGTATATTCCTCCATGGTGCGTAGTGGTATGAGCCAGAAGTTGAGCTGACTGATGCTGAACTAGGCTGTTGCACAATTTTCTTATAAATCACAGCTCTAGCACATTTTCTTGCAGACGTCACTTTCTGTGCTCTAAACAATTCCCTTAAAAAAATTACCCCTTATTTAACCACCTGTCAAAGTCCAATGCAAGCATTACTCATGCTACGCCTGTATTTGGGAGTATTATTGGTGCTACGGGCGTATTACAAGCGGGAAATTTAAATCGTCAGTTGCCACCGTATTGTTGTAGCAGCAACCACGTCGGGCGTGTCCGTGGTGCTGGCAAATCACAGCAACAACTCTCAAGGTGTGAAAGCTAAATATTTACAAAACTTAAATACAAAGTAGTGTTTTTTTGCCACTGTTGGAGCATCCGTAATAGGCGGAATGTGAACACAATGGCCAATATTGGCGTTCACGATAACTTCTTAACAGTGAGATTTTATTAGGACGAACAGACCCAGAAATTGAGTCTCACAAAAACAAAATGCCAGCTTACCCAACCAAAATTAAGACCCGGGTGTTTCTGCCAGGGCCGTCTCAAAGTGCCCTTCCAGGAAAGTTACGCTAACGTGTTCCGAAAAGCTCCTACTGTCACCTTGAGACACAGGCCAAGCTGTCACTGAAAAGAAGTTTCAAACCATTAGTTATAAAGAAACTACCTAAAAACGCGCCATGAAATACCCAAAAATGGCAGAGCGTACTTACTTGTAGAATGCAATGATTTCATCCCGTGCAACAGCTTTAATGTGTTGCCTTCTGATGATACACTTCCAAGAAGGGGTCCAAATACAATTAAAATGGCCATATTCATTCCTTCTACCACTGTTTTAGGTCTATCTTCACCCTATTGCCTAGAAAATAAACAGTACAAAAATATCAGAGAATAAATTTATGCCTTGCTTTACCCACGGAGCACGAGAAAATATTGAACAATGTCTGATTCGTTCCACGAAAGTAGAATGTCTTTTTTACAGCGGAAGCCCTGGTAATCTTTTCTTGTTAAACAATTTGAGATATGAAAATATTTGAACATACTTTAAGCTCACCTGTCCTTGGTCTATGCGAACTGGTGAATATCTGCACAATATGCACGACTCAAAAAGTACTCTTTTGTGGCTTATGAGCTCCACAGGGCATTCATAATTCGCCACACTCTCCCCGACGACCCTTCAGCATACCAAAGATGTCTTCAGCCAGTGAATGCCACAGCATGACTTCGCAGGAGCATGTAAAGAAAAGAAATAATTTGTTTTCATTTTTTTAGCAGAGGAACAAAAACATTTGTCACAACCTATCAGTGGAGGGCCAAATGTCTCCACAGTCAGCCATATACTCTTTCTGAACAGGTCATAGAGTATGAATACAGAATGTAGCAATCTGCTTTTGCAGTATAATTTCTAGGTTCAAAGGAGAACAGAAATGGATTAATGTTTTGTGCACATCATGATGCAACAAATTTGCATCCGAGCGTTTTGAAAATTATTCTAACTCTCGAGCTGCCACTGACATTGATAGCATAAAATGGCAGGAATGAATTATTTATAAACTTACTTCGTTACGTTAAAACTTCTAATAGTCCACACGTGAGTTTTATGGGTAATTATTCTGAGGTCTCACGTCACCACTGACATTGACAGCATAGAAACGGCACCACACTTTCTGCGTGTTTCCACCTGCCTTCCCCTCCAAAAAAGGAACGTTTTGTTACTACGCTACTGCTCAGACAACCACTTTTCCTTGCATTTCACTATACGTCAGGGAGCCAACTAACGTTGACTAGTGTAAATAGACCATCTAAATTCATCGAATGCATTTGAAGAAACAAGGAACAACTACACACACAGCACAGATAAACGTAAGCAGTGCTGCCGCCACCGCCTTGAACGCACATCAACATTAGGCGGAATAGCGTGATTAGCACAGTAAATTTATGGCTCTCAGCAGACCAGCACAACGCAATTAACACGGAAGTTTGAAAATACCGATGTTTAAAGACAGACGCTCCGACAAACATGTTGTGCAGTGTGTGCGCGTGAAACAATAGCGTGCGACTAACCCGAGAAGATTCAGTACCGCTGACAGGTACAGCAACCGTCAATATACAACTAAGCAACACCACACCATAAGGGGACATGCAGACTCGAGAAATGCGCGCACCAGCCACTTTGTAAATAGCACTAGCTAACGTACGCAGTCAGAAATGTCAAGCATAACGGCCGCAAACGTTTCTCGCATCGAACAGGCAGCGGAGCGGCACATTTATCGGACGCAGTGATGAACAAGTCAAAGAACAACAACCGTTACTAGAACATAAATAAGCAGCACTGACCTTTTTTGCGCCTCCTGGCAAAACTTCACTTCGTCGAACAGTAAATACAGCCCGAGGACATGAAGAAATCCGCCGTTTCACGCCACAATCAAACTGGTATCTGTTCCCGCCAGTCTGACCGACAGTTCATTTAGTACACCAGGCGCATAACGCGAGCAATCAGAAAACCGCTATAGAAGGCCACTGGTGGCGCAGCATGCGGACGAACAAAAACTAGCTTGCGTAACCGTTGAAACGTAGGGGAGCTGCTGTCGTTAAAAGTGTTCACGCAGTCCCGTTTTTCCCTCATCGTCGTTGTACCCGTTGCCGTCCCACTATGCCATGCATCAACGCAAGCGGCGCTGCCTTGTATTCTTTCCTCCACCTGACGTTCAGGAACGGTGGACGAGCACTACTGCGCATGCGCCAACAAGACATCAAAAAACAAAGAAAGCGAATTTTTTTTTGACGGATGTGACGTCATGGTTTAAGAAAAATAGCAGCTGTTGCGCGGTCATTTCGCTGCGCTCTTCTCGTCGTGATTTTTGTCTGCCGTTGCAGCGGTGCATAGGTGTTTGGCTTACGATTGTGATTAGGGTGCTCTCGAAGTACTTCTGGAGAGCACTTACGGTAGTGTGCAGCGTGTGATCGGGACGCTGAGTGTGTGCGACTGCCTAATTTTCGCGTAGTACGTTGCGACGGGACGACGGGCGCTCTGCATCAGTCCTGCCGCCTCGATTTGCGACAGTGATGAGTGCGTTCCCGTCGAACTTCTGCACTGTGTTTTATTAGAGCGCCGTGTTGAGGCCGCTGGGCGTTTCGCCGCCTACGTGCCGTGGCGAGAGGCAGCAACGCCGGTCAGACGAGGGCACTGGGATGGCGCATGACCACTCCCATCGTAACCAAGCTAGCCACTGCAAACGTAGACCACTTCTACGTAGACCACAGGGCTGTGTTTTTGTCCCAGTACAACGGAGTTAATCTATGCGAAGGTATAATTGTGTGTTCGGAGTCGTGAGGCAGGCAGGTAATGTTCACCATTGCGAAGGTGGAGTAACTACCATAATCTGTCTGCTAATCACTTTGTTGGTCTGAAACCTTAAGCCAGCTGATAATAGGGCATGCAGCCCGGTGGGAGGTAGGGCTGCGCACAGGACAAAGGTTTTTTTTGTTGTTGTTACCGGCTGTAGGAACCAAGCCTTAATATACACATCCAGGCCTCAAGTAGTGAATGAGAAAATATTAACTAGTTGCACTTAGCCCTGGTGCCAAGCTTTTTTTTTTCGTGGGCCCTCTCAAGTTACCGTTTTTAAAATTATCCCTTCTAAGGCACGTTCAAGCTTGCCATGCATTCAACAGATGCTGGACAGTTCACCCAATATGTCCTTGATGTGTGCTGTCACATGCCGAAGAACAATATTGTACTTCAGTTGGTACTTTTAGGAACAGATCTTATGATGTGCAATGCTTTCAAGTTCATTTCTTCTGTGTTTAGCGTGACTGAGGACTTGCCTGCAGCAATCTTACCGCAAATAAGTTATTGCTTGTCGAACAGCACAAAAGTACCACTACAACTTAAAACTGAAATTAGTCGGGGATGAGGTTTTGCTTGTCAGTTTTCTCTCTCCAGCAGTGATGGCAATGGAAGCTGAGCAGTGGCGTTGCTGGGTAAACTTGCACCCAGGGCCCAGAAAATTTGTCTCCCCCTCACATATACAAAACAATTATTAATAATAAAACTAGTGTTATTGTTATTATTGATAATATTAATGTCTTCTATTGTTAGCATATGAAGGCTGGTTCACACTTGCGACTGGAGCTACCAAAAGCGATTTCTGTCACTCTTGTCACTCGTCATTGCTCTCATCGCGCAACAAGAGCGATTGGTCTCGACAAATTTTGCGTCTTTCATTTGGATACCAATGTAAAAAAAACATTTTACAGCTACTTAATGCATGGGCTTCGAAACGTCAATGCAAGCATGCATAATATGTGACATGCGATGTGAAATGAAGCCACAGGATACTTGATGTGTAGTTATTTATAAAGAACTGGCAATATAGTACTAGAAAAGTAAGCAGCAAGATAAGAAGCCGTGTGTTATTTAGGCAATAATAGCTACACGAGCTTGGTTTAGAGAACCCCAGACGACGACTCCGGTGCAGATCTTGATACACAACACCGACCTTTTCAGTGAATTAGGCATCGATAAAAATCCTAATAGTAAGGAGCATCATGATGTGTCACTCGTGAGCACGAAAACACCATTAGCAGCCGAGAAAGGAGTGGCCAAGAGCTACTTGCGGCAGCACAGGGTGTAATGCGCCAAACCAAAGTACGGTAGGGGAAAAGTGAAGGCTGATATGCAGCAGTGTGAGAGCACCACATCTTACAGTCGATACCAAGCGAATGGATACCTGCAAGAGCAATGGAGGTGTGAGAGAGTCTCGGGCCTCGTCAGAAAACGACACTATAAGGTGGTCGCCAGAGGCGTTCGGAAAGCTTTGCAGCCCGCTGTGCCGACTAAATCGTGCAGACGTCCCGCGGGCCTGGAGGAGGGTGGCCAGCAGTGATAGGGCTGTTTAAAGGCAACACATGCAAGACAAATAGTCGCTTCATTCGCATCAATTTTCCTGTGTCTAGGAACACACCTTGAACAAATTATGCTTGAAGGACCACAGGCGGAGCCTGGTGAAAGAAGGCTGGGGGAGAACTAGAAGTTGTCCCAGCAAATAAACAACAGCCGAACTAAAAAAAAAGCTATTTCCAAGTATTGTTCAGGAAAAGTGGTATACAATGTGAAAGGAACGGCCGCCCCTGAAATTAGGAAAAACCGCCTGCGCCTGCCCGTTTGTCACTAAAGGCAGCCTCTGTGGCAGCATGCAACTGCTGGAAATTTCTCTAAGTTAGAATTTTAGTACGTTTGAAATAGATACATTGTCGGGTCTCTTCATTTCTATGGTTATGTGATTACTGAGAATGGAAGCAGACAGAAAGGGAACATTTAGCATTGAAAGAGATGACTGGCCGTACACGAGTCGTCTAAGCGGGCAGTGCACGGCTAGTCGTGTGGATGTTTGTCTGCGACAATGTTGTCATTTCCTTTTGTTCGTTGTAAAAAGATTCCACCACACATTTGCAAATACGTTAATTGACATTGGCGTCTTGGGAAAACGAACACAGTATAAAGTATAAAATGTGAGGTTCGGGCTTTCCAGTGAAGCAGCCACCAGCCAATGGGGAAAATCTGAATCGAAGGAGGTTACGATGCGATGAAGAAAGAACTCTTGAGCAAAATATCTGATTCGTACAAGCCCGAGTGTAACAGCGCCACACGCTGGATCACAACCGTTCGGTCGCGCCCATCCCAATGTGTTGGTGACGATTTCATTGACGTCGTTGTACAGTCGACTAGCTCAAGACAGATCCTAGATGAAATAACCTTATCCCAGTAGCTGAGGAAATAATATCGCCCTCTCCAACCAAAAGTAATAACCAAGAACAAGACGTTTGGGACCCATCTTGATTCCCTCTTCCTTCAGGGGTGACTGGGGTCGCATTGTATCGCCGGTCACTCACAAACCGCCTCGCTGTGGAGCGCGGTGCCCGCATGTACACAATTGGGAGGGTTCGGAGGGAAGGATTTATGTTCTTTGCATCTTTTTCTCCAGTTGGTCACGCTTCTGGAGCGTTTCACCGAAGTCTCTTTTGCGGTCTGATGTTTTGCAGTACTGGGCGACGGTTTTGCAGCCGTACGTCGTCGTTGTGCTGCCCGAGTCGTTCCAGTAGATTTTTCCTTCCCAATGCATGGGGAGGGGCACTCAGCTCAAAAATCGTGTATACGACACCGAGCGTCCTGTCCTTTGTTGCACAGTCTTCAACATTTTTTTTCTAGTAATGTTCACAAAGCACTCAGCAGAACGCTTTCACTAACACAGACACTGCCCCTCACTCCCACCTCAATTATCGTGGGGTCTCCCGACCATATTCCGGGATGGGAGCACTCAGTGGATCGAATGCCTAATGATGGAAAGTGGGTGACGTACCTGGTGTTTATCTTTTTGTTATGCGCTTAATTTGTTGTCCTGTCCTTTTTTTTCTCACCCTCTACCTTGAAAGATGAACCTACCAGCGCAAAATATTTAGGTCATCAGCTTCAAATATTTCTTTACTTAGAACTCCTTGGGACGGCCACACGAAAACCATGATAAAATGGAAAGAAGATGAACACACGGCTATCCGCTTTATGTGCACAATGCAGATACTCATTTATATTGCTCTTTACAGGGCAATGAAATAAAAAAAACGTAGATTTACCTGATTAAAAGGCAGGTAAATAAAATAAATGCCTACATAACTGTTCTATTTCTTGCATAATTTGTTCGACAAGCTACTCGTCCGTTGTTCTTTTAGTTTAATTACACGGGGCCGCATGGGATACGCCCCTTTCATATAATGCCATCTTCGTACACCATGTGCTGGCTGCGTCACTGGGCACGATGAAGGAAAGTCAACAACATAAAAAATATGAGCTATCAACACCCGATATCAGATCCTTCACGATTGCTTAAATCGCAAATTGGTTGGTAAGTGCAAGCACTGAAGGAATCTGGTGCAACCAAGGGGAAATCGCGACAACCCATTTGTCTCGCCTAATGTTGGACAACTGAGCTCCCACCCCTCCCCTTCCACTTGCGCCCCTCCTCCCAACACAGGCTTAATTTGTACAGTTAGCTCCCCCGCACCAACCTTCATTGCATGTTTCACACTTACTTTCATTTCGTTTTAACTATCAGTCCCCACTTCCTCAAGATTCATCTTCCCCATTTTTTTTCAGGTCATTTTCACCTTGGTTTCCTTCTGAAAATATGACAACCGGACCGGGGTACACGGTCTCCGACGCGCCACTACGAAGACTCCAGAAAATGCTAAACATTCACCACGACCCGTGCACAACATCTCATGTGCATAAAAAAAGCCACATAAATAACCGCCGAGGACACATGACCAATGTCTCGTAGGCTTGGATGGCTCCCCATTCACTCCTCTTCCCTACTGATCTCGTCCGCCACCCCAGCAGTGGTTCTGGACGTGATGAAGGGGCTTTGTTAGGCCCCTGTCGTCCCATTGAAAAGCAAGCTCGCACGCTAAACCCCTCCGAGCGTCGCAGTCGTATACCGACACACCCCCTCTCCAGGAATCGTTCCTTGTTCGCCTCTGCTCACCCTGCAGCCTCAAGCCGCACCCATCCTCGACTACCGCGACATTCCTGGATGCCAAAATTCTCCTCGCTTTCTTCCATTGTACCAGGAAACAAATTTGAATAGACTGGTAGGGACGTGAATTGAACAGGCCAAAGCTGTGGTATCGTTACAGTTGTCTTCCAGTTTTCGACGTCAGCATTACACATTGTAGGGGCACAAGTGGCTCCCCCCCCCCCTTTACCGAGGGGCTGGTACCCAGGGCCCAGGCACCCCCGGCCCCCCCTTATCGACGCCACTGCAGCTGAGTGTTTTTTGTCACTACAAACGACAACTTACTTTTTGTATATATATTTAGAGGTGTGTGATTATCAACTTTGAGTCTGTGAATTGAATACAAGTTAAACTTGGCTGTGAATTCAATAAAATATTTTTGAAATACGAATAGTGAACGCTGGCTGCGAATTGAATATTTTAAAACCACACTATCTTTGTTTTGGTATTTCTAGAGTGTATAAAACATAATTACACCAAAAAAGACAGCTTAGGCAGTCAGAACAAGACACATCTCTGTTCAGGTACTTGCGCTTGACATACAAAAAAATTAATGTAACACAGAAAATAAAACATAGACATGCAAACCAGTGCAACAAGAATTTTGCATACATTGAGATAAAGAAATATGGGTTTCTCAAAATACTGTGAACACAGTAAGCATATTAGGTATATTTAATATGATAGGCAGCAGTCCCCCCCACTCTCCTCAATGATTGAAAGGACGCTGGGCATGCTAGTTGCTGGTGGAACCTCACCAACAAGCCAGCAATAACGTTTTATTTCTCACTTCTGCTATTATATTTATAGGAAACCTATTTTAGATTATACATTTTGCTTTCGTAGTGTTGCACTTGGCCTAACATACACCACAGTTAGCGAACACTTGCTTGGTGCAAGGCTTCTGCATTAGGCTTTTGGCACGGCTTCGGTGTCATGCAGAAAAACCAACCCGCAAGGTCTTACCATGTAGTGAAGCTTGAAAGTTTGCACGTCTTCAGATAGAGCAAACATTCGTTCCTCTACTATTTGTAAATTTCAAATATTTGAAACAGGGCTGCAAATCGAATATCAAAAAGTACTCGCACAGTATTCTAAGTTGCGAATGTTTACACAGCTTCAAATATACTGCCTGGTCACTTGAGTATAACTGTATAATTCACACAAATAATTTTATGAACGAGAGTTAAAAATGCAGTAAGGTGTTTCATGCAAGTTTGACGCATTTATTTGAAATCACTGATAAGCATTGGATGCTTAACCGCTCTGTCTTCCCTGTACTATCTCCTACATCCCCTCAAACGGGCATGGCTTCATTTCTCCTACTCCCTTCTTTGGACACTGCTATGCTTTCCTTTCTTTCTCCACTGGATTCGACCTCCCTCAAAGAATACGCCATTGCCCTTGCAATAGAGCACGCTACTCTTAATGTTCCTACCACCACGCCAGTATATATCTTCTCCGACTGCCAGTCAGCCCTTCGTAATTTCGCTAACCATGAGACCCACCCACACACCACTGATTTCGTCACTCCGATACTTGCATCGAATCCTCGGCCACGCTTCACACTGGTTTGGGTTCCTGGTCACGCTGGCATGTGCGGAAACGCCTTAGCAGACGCGCTCACCCGAGTGCCTTTCCCAGGTTCGCCCATGACCTGGCCAGCCTTGTACCACCCGCCGACGGTTCGTACTCAAAACCGCGATTCCCGCCGTTACCAATTACACGCCAAACGCCTATCACGCACCCTGTACCCACCCCCCAGTTACCGTCTAACTCATGAGGCTGCGTGCCTCATTCGACAGGCTCAAACCTCTTCACTCCCCTCCCATCACATTCTTCACCGCATCTATCGGTGCCCTGGCCATCCTTCCTGCCCCAGGTGTTCTTCCTGCCCATCCATCCCTCATTCTAATCGGGACTTCACCCCACCATCTCTTACCCAATCCCTCACTTTCATCACTTCCTGGGAGCTCTGGCTGTCTCCCCCGCCAACAGTGAACATACAGGCTGCCCAGGAAGCTCTCTACAAACACGTGCACCGGATCCGCACAGGCATTCAGGAGTACTACGTGGATTAGGTGAATTGAACTTTCAAATTAGGACCAGGCATTCAGGAGTACTACGCGGATCCGGTAAATTGAACTTTCAAATTAAGACCTGGACTTTGAAATAAGTGTTTGTTCCCTCTTTATCTCCTTCCTTCCTTTACAGGGTGGGCATTCATAGGGGCACGTGTTGGGTAATATGTTGTGTTGTACTATGTGTGGGTTTGTAGGCATCTGTAAAACGGCTTCGGACTTAGAGGTTGGTGAGGGAATCTAACAGGTCTTTTCTGCTTTCTACGAATCCGTGGCTAGTAAATTTGAGGGCAGCAGTGCGTGCCGCCTCATTCCCTTGTAGAAAGGTGTGATGTCCAGATGAGGTAGATGATCACTAGCTTTTTTATGCGTCGTAGTGTAGTTGAGGTGTGATGCAGCCTTCTTGATAAAGGGACATGGTCACTGGGAAGCACGGTGGAATCTGTCAAGGCTATGCTTGCATCTGTTTTTTGCAAAGTTGTGGAAGTGGTAGTGGTGAGTGTGGCGGGCATCAAGGGTTTCTTATGAGTGATTAATGGCAGACATCCCAGGGTATTGTGCTAGTTGCAGGCTAGTTGAGACTTCACCTTGGAAATTTTGGTCAAATGTCAGGCATGACTCAAGGAAAGGATAGAGACAGGAATGAGCTTCATCAACGAAGCTTCATTTCCCTCTGAGAGTGATTACAAAGTAAACAAAACCCTCATGTGAAACCGCTTTAACACATGTATAAAGCAATTACAGCTGCTGCACACTTCACACTAATTATTCAGTATTCTATAGTGCATCTGTCTCCCACCTTTATCACATAGGCCTCAAAACATTTCTCGTTCCTGTTTTCTGCCATGCAACTTCAGAACTCTCGTCGTATCAAATTCTGGCATGCAGCCACCTGGTGTGCATTGCATAGGGTTTCTCATTAACTCAGTGCATTGAGTCTTGGAGTGGAGCACCAAATCGGTTTCTGTTCAAGTCGTCACCAATGCAGCATGCTTCCACCACTGCCTGTTAGGGCCTTGTCTGCCCTATGTACCATCAAGATACATTGAAATAGGAACAGCAAACTATGCGACTTTCAGTATATGCTGTGCATCATGGTGACGGGCTGTGTAGCAACAGGAGGAACAAAGTTACAAGAATTCGTGTCCAACAGTGTTATGAAAATAGCATTTGAGAATGTTAATTTGGCCCACTGCCGCATGTCGTGCGGGGTCCCGCTACGGTTATCAAACTTTGTCACTGTGTAGGATCAAGCAGAACACGACGAAGGCTGATCGCAGAAGCAGAAACGGGCACCAAATATGGTGGTGGGCGAAATAAATATTTTCACAGACCGAACAGTGCCCTCTCGACACCCACGTGCAAGTTGGTCGAACTGGAAGTACATAATACCTTAGATAAACTGCACGAAGCTTACCATCACTCCCAAACCTCCCGCCTCAACCACCTACCAGACGAGACACCCTTGAACTCCTCGTATATCCAGCGCCCCAAGAACAGCTACAAAGTGTGCCTGTCCACATCCGTCAACACATTTGTACAGCTCCCATACCGCGATATACGCATCAATACGCTCGTCAGGAAAGCAACCCTCTGGAGACCAACGAAACTAACGTGGATAATTACAAACTTTTCATTTCTGCGCGCCAAGATTCCTCTGCAATGATTTAACAAGAATATGCAGCAGGACATTGACCTCCTGAATATAATGTCCCGGAGCTTATGACAGCACTCAGCGATTACAAGACACGGGGTTCGACGACCCAACGCGACGCGCAGGAATCACCTTTGTAGGTCGCAATAGTCTTGTCTTGTTATTTTTTAGTCAACGACCGTGTGGTGAGCGACAAGAGTTTCGTGCGAACGATCGTTCGCGGTGATAATAGCACCGCCGTTTGATGTTGAAGGCATACGCGCACTCGCACGTCGGAGACGAAACGCCCAGCGGCCTCAACACGGTGCTCTAAGGAAATGCAGCGCAGAAGTTTGTCGCGAGCGCACTCATCACTCTCGCAAATCGAGGCGGCACAACTGATGCAGAACGCCCGTGTTCACCGTCGTAACGCACTACGCGCAAATAAGGCGGCCGCACACACTCAGCGTCTCAATCACACGCTGCACACCACCGTGAGTGCTCTCCAGAAGTTCTTCGAGAGCGCCCTTATCACAATCGCAAGCCGAACACCTATGCACCGCTGCAACGGCAGACAAAAATCGCTGCGAGAAAATCGCAGCGAGAAGATCAAACAGCTGCCATTTTTTTTAAACCATTACGTCACATCCGTCAAAAAATCAGTCGCTTTCTTTCCATGCTTTCTTTGTTTTTTGATGTCTAGTTGGCGCATGCGCAGTAGGGCTCGTCCACCGTTCCTGAACGTCAGGTCTTTCCTCCATGCTGTCAACGCATGCGCACGGCATGCCGCACTGAAGTGGCGGTCATTTCGTAATCGTTTCGGCCAACTTTTTCTTCCTCCGTGCCTTTCCCGATGCGCGCCGTGGCCAGTGACCAGTCCGCGGGAGAGATCACAAGCTCGGCACCCTTGATCGCTTATATTTGCTTCGGAAAATGGGAGTAGGCCTCTAAGCGGACGTCTACGCGGCTCTGAAGCTGGAACAATTAGAGCTAAGATATTAGCCAATTTAACACGTTAGTTGGGCTAAAGTTGTTTCTCTCCGCGGGCCGTGAGCGCGTGCGGTATGGGTGCATAAACTTTGATGACAGCTTTACTTCGTTCTTTGCAGTGAAAACAAAACGACGCTTCTTAATTGACTGCGTTCTCTTGACAACAAGTCTTTCCAATACCAGTAATATATACTGCGACGCTCTTTGATACCCACGTTATAGAAAACTACTTCCGCATAGTGAATCCAGTGTGATTACTCGCTAATTAGCGAGTAATAATACATTTGCCCGTTTTCCATCAGTTTTTCTTCATGAACACCAATAGTGCAGGAAAAGAGCAACGGGGGGACCAGCAGGAGAAGGCAGGTCATTCGGTGAACTTGAATTACTATGGCAAGTAACAACATTAGGGTAACACTGCGAATTTTCGCGATACTGCAATGCATAATTTGAAATAAGAATGCCATATCAGTATAAATATATTGAATGTAAGGCAGATGCCGCGAGGTAGATTTAGTTCTCCGGCTTTTGTGTCATTCTCCTCCTGCAAAGAGGCTTTCTTGTTTGCTTGTGAAAATTACTAGCCGGGACGAGACAAAATACAAAAACTAACTTCTAAGCATATAACTGCATGCGTAGCATGATGTGTGTGGTGTAAAATGTGACGCAGTCGGTTACCATTATGTATGTACCCCATCACAACATAAGTAACGTGGACTAAGTACCATTGAGCGCGTACTACACCACAGCAAGATGATGACTGAGCGTTGAACAAAAACTGCCGTTTCTGCGAAACTTTGTAAACCAAATGCATAAAATGTAATGGCCTCAACAAGTATTTCGTAATGAAGATGTTCACAAAAGCACCACGAATTCTTCAGCGCTATAGCAGCTATGGCTTTTCCCGAACGGCATATGGGGAAAGGGAAGACGTTTAGTCCTTCTCAAATTGAAGTCACTGGTGATTTTGTACTTGACGCCTCAAATTAGAAAAATACGATCTTCACGAAAGCGGTTTCGGTGCCGCAGAACACCTGGAAATGGGTTCCTGCAATTTCTTCTTTTGCCTAAGATATCCTTCTCTCGACATTTTTAATGCTTTGTACGGCGTTGACAAAAAACTGGGATTTCGTTTTCTGTGAAAGGACATCACTAAAACTACAGCTTAGCCGTATTATGAAAGTTAACTGCTGCAAGGCAGTTTCATAGATGTCGGCGAAGTTCATTAAATTTTATGTGCGGTGTGCGCGTGTATATTAAACGCGCACGTGCATCTTGGGTCAAGAAGCACCTAATATATATGCGGTGCATTGTTCCAGTTGATGCATGAAAGAGTGCATACTTCACTGCCGTGCACGAGTTATGTGGAACAAGACACCAGCAAAAAATATACAAACGAACTCTCCCCAACCGTTTACTGGGACATAAGTGGAACAGTAACCGGAACCGCCGACATCGCATGACCCCATTTCTTCGGTTCCTGTCAAAAACCACGAACCTAAAGAAAACAAGCTGACGGTTCCGGATAAGATCCACCTATATGCCTCGTTCCAGTTATTATTTCGTTCGGATCCACATAAAATATATGGATCACCCTTTTTAACTGGAACTTATATGGAATTAGATTAGGAGTGTAAGATAAAATTCTCTGACGGAGTTCATGCGGCGTTCCGCGCTTTTTCTTCGAAAAGTTACCAGGTGGGATATGAATCCTGGTCTACATGCAGTAACAGCTAGATGATCTACAGACTGTGGTAGTGGTTGTGGTGGTGCAAACCTACATAAAATGGCGCAAACCTACATAGGGAGATTGACAAAGAAGAGTTTTTATTCCTTTTTGTTGCGTAGCATTCTTTGCCGAGTATACCCCCACGCGTGTTTCCGTCTCCAAAACGCTGTAGCCGCAGAACTTCCGGTGACGTCACACAAAAATAAAAAACAAAGAACAAATACGCAGAAGCCGTTTGTGCATTAAGTAGTAATAAGAATGATCATAAAAAGTAAAAATATTGCAGCGCGTGTAAGCATTTGCATCGAAACGTTTCACGCATTAACGAAAGTGGGGCGGATGCGCCACGAGCGCCTTATAGTGGTAGCAGCAGTTATCAAAAAAATAATAATAAGCAGCGGGCGATCGCGATCGTACAGGAGGCGATGGTGCGCTGCTTGTGTTTGCATTCTCGACTGACAATGGCTGTGATCGCATTGTTTTTCAGGAGTATGCCAAGCTTTTCACATGTACCATTTCAGTTCGGATGCTTGCCCCGAGGCCTGTCGCCGATGCTGTAATTATCGATGTAATTAATAATGGTATTTACTAATTAACAGTGAGCGGTAGCGGTTGGGTAAAAATGCACACAGACTGCTCTCACTGCGAGTTGTGAGCCGGGCACGCTGTTTGGCGTTCCGTCTGGACGGAACTCTAAACAAGGGCTTTTTCAAAATCCCCGTCACCTTTTCTACGCTTGATAAAGAGCGCATCCTGCACCTGTAGTAAGTAATTTTTGTCAATCCACGTTCACTTTTTAGTCGAGTTCATGAACAAAAACACAGCCTCCGAAAACGTTGTAGTTCTGGGTATTGTATTTCTGAAATGTAAATGCGGAAAGTACATTGCACGATTTCTTTCTCAGCCAGCTAACAAATAGTGATATAATCGCAGGAATAATATTGGAATACTGCAGCATCTGATGTTAGCACCATTTTTACAGGGGCCGTGCGCACATTTCTCGAAATTTTTATTTCCCCAGAACGCGTATGTGTCAAACTTGGAAGGTTAGCAGCAAAAGTAGATAAAGAGAGCGTTTAACTTAAACTGCACCTGTTGACTGTCATTTGGGAACGGTTTTTTTTATTGTCCGTACAAGTTAACAGTGGTTCAGAGACCAGAGTCACGTCACTTTGTTGGTACAGTGTAGGGTATGGGGCATCTCATAGCACCATTCTCTAGTAGGCTGCATTGCAGGTGCTCAAAATATATATTGTAGCCTACATCTGAGAATGTAAGTCTCAAAACCTGTGTCACCGAAATCATGCAGGTGCCATTGACAAAACCTTTTTCACTTATTCTCTACCACTGCAATGCCGCTATCTACCACCAAGTCAGCTCCAATTTCTATAATTTCAGTAATTGGCGACAGTGCCAGTGTTTCAGTAAACTACTTATGTACTTTATTGCCGCTTCCCAGTTTTTGCTACAATTTGCATAGACTTCTTGTCCCATTAATTGCAATTTTTGAGTTGACGATGTGTGCTAGCAATTCCTTTTTTCTTATATTGATTTGATCAATCGTGTGGCGGCACAAACCAAAAAAAAGCACTTTCCAACCGCCCCATTCCATAGAGGTGATTTCCTGTACAAGCTGGGTCAACTTTTCAAGCGTTGTAGTCACACACCAGGAACATCTCCTAGTGGAAATAAGGGCCGAGCGCCAGGCTTGTACCTATTTTCTCAATAGGTGCCCGGCACCACCAAGGCACACGAATGCACATGGCGACTTCCACAGCTCCGCTGGACACTCTACTCGGTAACCGCCTGAGGTAGGACATGCCGCCAGACTCTTCCACCCTTCGGCAATGCGGTGTTGTAGAAGGCCGGGGCCCCACCAGATTGACAAAGGTCAGAAGCCCCTCAGAAGGGTAAAGGCAGCTTTCCAGGCGTGAGTTATCCTTTCAAAGGTCTGCACTCAACCAGGGACGCCTGTACCCATTAAAGAAACCAGTGGGTGCCCGGCGGTGCGTGGATTCGAACCCAGTACTTCACCCATATGAGGCGAGTGCAGTACCTCTGAGCCATCGCTGATGAGGCACAGCCACATTACGTTTCTGCAGTGCGCTGCAGAAATGTTGGGTCTACGTAATCCAGGAACACACTGACCGCCAGGCTCATAGGTTAACTGCTGAGGGCTTTCTGACACCAGTGCTTAAGGCGGTTGCAGACTGCCTCCGTATCTAGTTTAAAAGGCAAAACCTAAGTGCAGAGGCCCGATGAAAACAAGGTGAAAGTGATGCCGTATCTTCATAAGCCGTCGCACAACATAAAGAAAATTGTTTCATGGCATGGTGTTCGAGTAATGTTTTCCGCGCCATGAAAGCTGTCCAGGCTGCGCACGTACGATCAAAACGCCAATACTGGGAGAGCTGGCAAAGGTGATGGCGGAGGTGTGGGTCCTATACAGAAATTGCACTGGTGTGTACATGAGAAGCACCAACTTCACAGTCTGAAGGCCTGGCATGAATACAGTGTACCACATTACATAAGCATCTTCAACTCTCACCGCGGCTTCATGGCTGTAAACAAGAGGTGTGCTTGAGAAGCAGCGGCTTTACAGCCTGAGGGCCTCACATGAATCTATTCCAGCGTACTACATTAGTCTGCAATTCTTGCCGTAGCCGTCTAGTCAGAAGCAACAGCCCACCTCTGCAAAGGAGCAACATTAGCATCTCGAAGGACTGACATCAAAGGATTGCAACCTGCTGGGCAACTGGTTCCTATTCTTACTGCAGCTGTACAGCCAGAATATCCTTTAAAAGCAGCGAAATTAAGCGCTAAGGTCCTGAACTACTCTGATATGCCGCATCATTTTCTATTCTTACCGCACCTGCACAATCAGATGCAACTGTGCACGCTTTAAAATCAGTGACGCACCTCTGGAGCCCCTCCAACTCTTGCTAGAACAACAACTTCCAAGTGTGTGGAAGAGGTGTTGAATCTAAACAAACTAAAGATTCATGGGAAGTCCGTGAAACAATTGTTCCACTTGGTAGAATAACGCATCTATCATTGCAAGGGGACGGCTGGACACCTGACTGTTTGCCAATACACTTTATAAACATTTTTAGAAAAATTATTCTCTACTGTTAAACTGCACAAGCACCAAAAAGTAATCATGAAACTTCAGCCATCGCTATGAAAAACAATTTCAAAAATACATTTTTTATTGCTCACGAAGGCCATTCTACAAACTCTGAAGAAAAATAACGGAAAGATAAATTGCTGGGTTCATTCCTCAGAAATGCACTGCACAATTCCAAAATAACTTTAATAGCTGAAAACACTTAAGTCAGAATCCAACACTGCCAACAAAATAACAGCAATTTCAGATCAGTACACACTTAGTCGGCCCCTTTGATGCCACCTTCATTAGTAACGGGAACAACGAACCAGCAGCGTAGCAGGCATAATAAAACACTGCGTGTATGTGGATTTTTAAAATCAATTTATCAAAAACACGTGCAGTAATGTCGCGGGGCCACATACTTTCAGCTTTCTGCAATAACGGGGTCCAAATCCAGCAATGTCTTTGGTACCTTTCTCATAACTTGTACAGAATACTACTGTAGTGTATTATGTAGTGGCGCTGTGGTTCTGTACTCCGGAAACACAGCCGCGTGTGGAAATTGCGGCGCACAAGACTGCCAACTGTCTGCCTGTGAAGTCCGCGGTTGAACCTGCTTCACGTGTGGCCGCCTCAAGGTCACTTTCGACAGTACTGTTGAAGTTTGCGTCGCGGGCGTGGAAGACGCCCGGCCCGAGTCGCCGAAATTGTTCCAGAGGAAGACGCTGAGAGTGTCATGAACATTCTTACTGTTCACACTGACAATTAAGCGTACGGGTGTCTACTTTGATGTCGGGGTTCAACCTGTTTCTCTGGCATTACCCCCGCGCATCATAACATTTTTAGTGGACTACATGGCCGACACATGAGAACTTTTCTGGACGTCATTGGTCAGCCGACAGCTGGCTTCAGCACAAATCCTTCATGGGAGATGTGTCCGCTCGGAAGAATAGTTGCAGAGTGTCCACGAAAAAGTAAGGCATACGCTGAGCAACAGCGAGCTGCAAGGGTCTACAAGTTCCAAGTTGCCACCTACATACGAGTTCCTGGACCATAGGGAACTCCAAGCTATGAACCACTATTAAAAATCCTCAACAAAATTGGCCATTTGTCCTTCTATCTGGAAGACGGTCGAACTTCGAATGCTTCACAGCTATCAGCGGTACCAAAAGAGGCATCACCAGGGCATGAAACTAACAAGGACAACTCTTGCACGTACAACATGCCCCCGTTAACGGACTACCAAAGTAGAGCTGCGCCATCGAAGACTTAGATCACTGCACCTGGGGGTCCGCCAGAAACAGAATCTGTGAGTTCATCCGCAGATCAACTTAAGTCTTCATGCACTGTACTACCACATGTGCCACCGAGCCCACCACAGCCGCAAGGTTCGCTGCCACAAAGTCTGGCTCCAGGCTCTGGCACTGAGAAGTGCAGTGTACCGGTAGAGGGAAATGGACTCGATGCCGGGGCCACCACCTGACTGGCCCAGAAGAAATACCACACCTCCAGTGCGCTTCCAAGAGTACGTGCAGTGATTTGACAGCTGTCATGGCTCATACAGACAGCGACTCTATTGGTGATTTCTGCGTACAGACAGTGACTGTATTTGTGATTGTTTTGTGCAGACAGGGCTGTCTAATGATTGTTTGCTCCCAGGGAGGACAGTGACCGTATTGGTGATTGTTTTGTGCAGACAGGGCTGTCTAATGATTGTTTGCTCCCAGGGAGGGAAAGATGTAGTGGGCCAAAAGAGCACCAGGTGCCGCCATATTATCCGTAGACGCCAATATCCACGCACGCACACACACGCATACGATGTGTAGTGCAGTGCATCTGTACGGCCGACATAACTACTTATGCTTACGAACAACCATAGTTCATAGCAGTCATGAAACACTCTGTATATAACGCCAGCGCATTTGATTACCTTAACAATATTCGCGCTCGTTCATATTGCTTTGTTTGTAAGCTACACTGTCTCAGACGATTGTGTACAACCATTTTGTGCTTCCCACATCTCTTCAATGATGCCGTAATCACGCCTGTTCACGTCAAGATAAAACGCATCGTTGCTCCGACTGCACTACCGCCCAGAGCAACCTGCGAAACCACTGCGTAAAGGATACCTTCCGTTGTCAGTAGAGCGAACTAGAATATGAGTGGTAATACAAGCTACGTAGGCCTCACGTTTAACATCGGGTGAGCCCGTGTTCACAGCCAGAAAAAAGAACCCTTGCAGCTTGTCACCGCTGCTGTCGTAGAACAAAGCCACGCATCAGGGAGATTGCGTTACACAGATACGCATCACACCAGCAACAAATAAAGCCAGGACGTTCTCGGCAGGAGATAGGTGACGACGCTACGAGTAAAAACAACCCACCACGACTTCCGCACGTACAAATGACGACTTGGCAAGACACACACGGCGCAGACGACTTTAGAGCCTTATGATGCACTACATTTGTACACAAATCGCACACATCAGAAGACGCCATTGTTTCTTTTTTTTACGCGTGCTTTCTACCACTAGAAGGCGCTCGTGGCACATCCGCCCCACTTTCGCTAATGCGAGCAACGTTTCGATGCAAATGCTTACACGCGCAGCAATATTTTTACTTTTTATGATTAGCCTTATTACTACTTGATGCATAAACGGCTTCTGCGTACTTGTTCTTTGTTTTTTAGTTTTGTGTGATGTCACCGGAAGTTTTGCCACTACAGCGTTTAGGATACGGAAACATGCTACCCCCACAGCCAGAAATGTGTAACGGCCTGCATTTCCGCAATAATGCATATTTCGCGTAAGTTACACTTTTAATCGTTATAGTAGGGTAAATTGAAATAATTGGCCGACCAGATTTTTGAAAAACCAGAAAATAAGAAAAATAAAAAAATAGTGAAAATGGCGAACCGTGTAACGCCTTGCATTCCCACGAAAAATGCAGATTTCGTGGCAGTTGCACCTTTAATCGTTATAATAACGTAATTGGTAGGACAGAATGAGAAAAATACGGCCGCCTACCCGCCCTCCGAAAGTGGATGTCCAACGAAACTGCTGTAATCCAGTACAAAGGCTGGTGGGGAGAGTAGGAAATATTTGTTGTCTTGGCGGGCTTGTCGCTTGCCCCCGGCTTTTTTGGCGGCAAAAGCTAGGTCCTACCTAGTCTGACGCATGCGCTTGGTGTCTTGGGCAAAGAATGCTCTGTTTATAGACACTAGTCTTGCCTTGCCTTCAAACATATGGTAGTGGTGATGGTGCCAAAAGATGTGGCTCATACCAACTCAGGAAGATTGGCCAGTAAAGGGGCGCTCACAGAGAGAAGTTATATTCTTCAAACATAGTCTTTAACAGGAACACATGGTGGAAGGAGGGGGCGTCCAATTTGTCGCAGGCGTGTTATCATCCATAATGGGGTTTCTATGCTTGCTTTGTGTTTTTAAAATGCATACTGAGCACTATGTTGGACACTCTTAAACAAACTAGTAAAAGGATAGTAACGGCTGTATTTACTAACTCCTTATTAACTTTACCACCCCGCAGAAGGGTACGTACGCTGTTCCATTAAGTATTGACCCTCGATGCTATCGTAGACCATGCTCTTAGAAACTTCTGCTTGTTTGATACTAACACTCAGTGATACTAACGGAAGTATTTTACTTATTCATCAGAATATATACAGCGCTTTTCCCACCTCACCTCACGATTAAAACGTTTTTGCGAATCCATAAGCTCACTTGTATATGTTCACATTAAAATACACATTTCTAAACTTATCGATAAAGCAGGGAAGCTTGCACTCATGCCTAAGACATAAATGGTGAAGCTGTTTTAGGTGATCATCGACGGAAACAAATTTTAGTTTTTGTATCTTTGCGGGGTCGTGGTTAACCTTGGCACCATGGCATATCAATGACCTTATGTTTTGGTCGGCGTTTTTGTACGTCGCTCTGGAAGCGCCACTTATCATCTCTAGCGAACGTTTTCCCTGCTGAGCCTCTCGGAACGCGGCCTCTTCTTCGGCCGTGCGAACTATCTGCGGTCAGGCATGTGGAGTCCATGATCACCCACAGCAGCTTCGACTTTCAAGTCGCGGCTCTTCTACAGTGCACAGTACATGTGCACGATGACGCGAAATACGAACGAACGAGGGGGGCGTAGGCTATTTCGTGTATTTCTCACTCCCAGCAAATGTTGCCAGGATGCGGCGAATGCTGGAGTTTTTTTGTGGGCAATGTTGGCCAATCTCTCTAAGTGGGTATGCGTGGCTTGACGAACGTTCTCTCGAGGCACGCGTGAAGGAGCGCTTTGCATTTTCTTCGTATTTAAACTGCGGACACTATACACATACCATTTTCTCAACAGCTTCGCCGTCAAAATATTTAATTTTTGAGCCCCGCCTACCGACTCTATCAGTAGTCTTTGCCCTGCTGGCTATAAAAGCAAGAAGAGCGGATGTATTTCTAAGGTAACGAAGTTATTCTCACTCCCCCCTGCAACCCGTTGGTTTTCTTGCTCAATATCTTTGTGGTCTAAGTGCATGGTGCGTGTTGCGTTGCCTCTATGTCTTGCTGCGCGGCCAGCCGATCCACATTGTCACGTGTAGCTGTGCTGCCCCCACCCTTACTTTAGAGTGTTCACAAGCACACCCTTTTTCTTCCTTACACCCTGTTTATTTAAAACACCTTTCAAAGATGTTTGCCATGAAAGATTTTTACACCCTTTTCGGCCAAAAAGTGTTCAAAAAAGTTTTGTCACTATAGACTAAGGTCCGCGTTTTACTAGGTTATGCATGACTAGGTAAAATCATGTAGCTAAGGGGAGTGTTATTCACCTGGACATTCCTGCTGAAGGTAATGACGCTTGTTACGTGCTTCAGTTAGTAAGCTTACTAGTGCTATATTTATTATCTCCAGTTACTAAGTACCAAGTAGATGCTGTAACAAGAGTGTTCTGCTAGTAAATGCAACCCTCTTTTTTATGAGTGTGCTTGATTAGCCTGCCGCATGCGCCTAGCGTCTTAGGCGAGAACTGCCGGCTCCTGCCTAAATTTTTTGTTTACGACACGGAATTTTCCGGCCAACTATAGGCTAACAACATCGCTGGAAAACGAAAATATTTGGCTATGAAGAACCCACAGTCTAGACAAGCGGTAGAGAGAGAGAGAGAAACACTTTTATTGAGTCCTGTGGTCATCGGTGCGTGGTGGCCGCCGGTTGGAGTCTGGTGGCGACGGTGGCAGCTCTTGTGACCAGGTGTGTTTGCAAGTCCAGGTCCGAGCTTCCCAGCGCACGCTCCCCCTGCTCATCACTATTTACATGCGGGAAGGGGTCTTGACAAGCGGTAGAAGAATGCTTCGCAATAGTAGACAATTATCTCACTTTCTGCAGTTTTTTATAAAAATCAATCAGTAAAGGGAAACGAGTGGAGCCGAATGAAGAATTTAGTCTGTATGATCAAGAGAAAGAGAAAAAGACAGAGTGAGGGAGCGAGGCAGGGAGAGAAAGACGGAAGGAGGAATGGAGGGAGAGAGACCTACAGAGAGAGAGAGAAAGAGAGAGAGAGAGAGAGAGAGAGAGAGAGAGAGAGAGAGAGAGTAGCGGGATACCAAGATATGTCAACCTGATCGAAGTATTTTTAACGCGGCAGACAAGCCGCCTGTGTTATCCCAGCACGTTCCAAGAGGTAGAACAGCAGTTGCCATCCTTGTAGACCATTCCAACACGGGGGATTGGCCCGGAATCGGGAGCTTTAAGGGCCCAAAATGCGCGCTTGACAAAACTCACAAAACTGTAAACTGGAAACGCAAAAGTTGTAGAATGGGGCGTGCCGCGCGTGACACCCGGAAGTGATGACACGTGAGTACAACAGGAGCAGATAAGGAGGGCAGAACCCTGATTTTAGGGTTGCGATGGTGTGTGCCAGTTTGCTTCCTGTGTAATATAAAATATGCCAGTCGAAGTAGTTCGTGCGAAAAGATAAAGAAACGAAAGCAAAGAAAACGCGCAAATACCATGTAGCAGTGAAGAAGTTGTTAATAAGTATCGCCAGGCTTTCGCCTTCAAAACACCTAAGCCGATTTAAGTGCCATGAAGAATTTTTTGCTTCAGCTCGTTAGTAGACCAATCAAGTTGCACTTTCCCATACTACTAACGCCTTTTGAACCACTGATTTTCTGTCTGCATCTCTCCTCCGTCACGCCCCCTTCAGTCTTCTATTTCCGGAACAGGTCATTTACCCTGTTGGTACAAAGCGAATCCACTTGACCGGTCATTTTCCTGAACAGTACATCAATTGTTGCGACGGAAAGGAAAGAACCGAAACTAGGCGAGAAGACAACAAAAACGAACTGACCGGCCGCGAGTGTGAAGACGAGGAAGACGTTGGTGCTATGCGCTACTCAATCTACGTAATAAAGTCTTTCTTCGACTGTATTATTTTGCCTTATCTGGTTCTTTTTAATGAAAAAAAATCTTGGCCAATCCCCCTGAGTGGGTATGCGCCACTTTATGTGCCACCACCACCTACTCGCTCTGTGCTGACCGCTCCCCACCTACGAATTACCTGCACACCGGCTGCCTCATCTTTACTGAAGTCCATCTCATCCCCTACGACCGTGCCAATTGGTGGAGGAGCTGGGTATCTACACCCCCCTGGAAACAACCGACGACTTTTGACGGAGCAGGCGGATTGCTGGGCTACACCCCAGACAGACGACATCCCGAACACCCGAGCTACTGACGCCGCTGCACCAGGAAAGGTGAGCGTCTGGCCCCACCCGAGAGAACTACGCATGTTTTTGGGGGCTCCGCATAAGGACGTAGAAGATTGGCTGAAACATTATGAAAGGGTCAGCAAGTACAACCACTGGGACCCGGCGTGACAGCTCGCCAACGTGTCCTTCTCTCCCGACAAAACCGCCCTTGTGTGGTTTGAAAACAACGAGGAAAGGTTGTCTACGTGGGATAACTTTGTTACCGAGATGAAGGAGTGTTTCGGGGATTCAGGCACAAAAAAAAGGCTGAACAAACTCTCGTGCAACGAGCCCAGGTTCCTGGAGAAACCTGCCCAACGTACATCGAGGAAGTGCTCAAGCTGTGCCGCTTGGTTAACCGTAGCATTTCCGATGAGGACCAGGTAGGACACCTGCTCAAGGGAATTGCTGAGGACGCGTACAACTTTTTAATAACGAAGGAAGACCTTGCGTATGCACAGAACGTGATTCGCCAATGCAGGGCATTTGAGGCACTGAAAATGCGGCGAATTGCACCCAAGTTCGGTCGTCTAGCAAACGTCACCACCGTAGCGAGTGTGGACTTCAATTCGAACCCTTCCGAAGATATCGCGTCACTGGTTCTCAGAATTATTAGAGAAGAGCTTGGTGTGCATTGCAAGAGTCCCCAGAAGAGCATCCGATGCCCTGATGTGAGGAAAGTTCGAGGTGTCGGCCAACCAGTTTTCGGGATGAACGCTCTGGTGCCCGGGGTAATCGGTCCCCGTTTCGGAGGTTTGCATCATCCAATAGTGACCCTCTGCGCCGACCACCCGATGGCCAGAGACGACCCCTCCAAGGATATGTTGCACCTCAACCGCCTCCTGTTTGTTATAACTGCGACCTCCCGGTCACATATCCCGATTTTGGCCCTATCGCCTATGGCAGCCTCAAGGACACTTCGCGAGACCACCTACGGCAATGCGCAAACACCGCCTACTGCGCAAACACCGCAAACACCCAAGAATTCGTACTAGTGAGCCTTACGAAATGACTACACCGACTTCCACTTTCTACCGGTCCAGTCAGTCGAGCAACATGTGCAACGACTCGCCCGCGTCGGACCGCAGCTTCTCTCCCCCACGTACGCACCACGCCAGATAATCCTCGCCGCGCGGAAGGCCGACGCTCGGAAACTAGCTTCTGCGACCCACGGGGGTGAGGTCGCGAGACGGTCGCTTTCACCAATTCCCCCACCTGTGATAATGTCGAAAAACAAATTGATCGTTAGTGTGAATGGTGTGGAAACGTTAGCTTTAGTGGACACTGGTGAAGCGGTTTCGGTTATGAGTCGTTCTTTCCAGAATCGTCTTGGACCCACAGTTATGTTTGCGTGTGATCGCAACGTTCATTTCCGCGGTGTCGAGGGCGAGAATCTGCGAGCTGTCGGCGTTTGTTCCGCGACAGTTACGCTTGGAGAAGAGGCGTGGAGAAGAGGATGGCGCCCGATTTCTTTTGGTTATTCCACACGCAGGGAAAAGGCGCATGGAGAAGAGGATGACGCCCGATTTCTTTTGGTTATTCCACATAGCCTTCGCGCCACCATTTTGCATGCTCCGCACGACGACCCCCGAGTGGGTCACTTTGGCTTTGTGCACACGCTACATCAGCTCACACAGAATTTTTACTGCCCAGGAATGGGGCTACTTACGAAGTAATACGTTGCCGGCTGCCCGCAATGCCAGCGTCATAAACGCCCGGGGAGCCCTTCGCCGGGACCTCTGCATCCCGTGACTGCACCTACACCACCATTTGAAAAAGTGAGAATAGATCTTCTTGGACCTCTACCGAAGTCTTCGACAGGTCCCCGGTGGATTATCGTGCGCGTCGATTACTTGACACGGTACGTCAAGACGGCCTCTCTCGTTGCAGCTACAGCTGAGGACGGCTCAGCCTTCCTTCTGTATTCTGTTATCCTTCGTCATGGCGCCCCACCCGTTATCATCAGTGAACGGGAGCGACAGTTTACGGCAGACGTTGTAGAGGAACTATTGAGACTTTGTGGCTCTGTCTCTTGCCATAGCACCGCATACCATCCGCAAACTAATGGTCTCACGGAGCGCACAAACCGCACGCTGACCAATATGCTATCAATGTATGTCCCGTCCGATCACAAGAGTTGGGACACTGTGCTACCATTCGTGTAGTACGCCTACAATACAGCCAAACACAAAATTACTGGCTATGCTCCGTTTTCCCTACTGTATGTCCGTGCTCCACGTACATTTCTGGACAGCATCTTGCCCTTCTCACCACATCACCACCTTTCACTCGCCCAAACTTTGTGCCGTGCTGAAGAAGCGCGCCGGCTCTCCCGTCTTCGTACTCTGAACTCGCAAGCTCGTACCAAGGCTCGCTACGACGACCGGCATCCTCCTGTCGCTTGCACTCCAGGTGAACGAGTTTGGCTATGGACTCCGGTGCGCAAGAAAGTATTACCGTACTTACCCGATTCTAACGCGCACTTTTTTTCCGGAAAAATAGGTCGAAAATTCGCATGCGCGTTAGAATCGGATACGAAACCGAAATTGCCGCAACAGCGGAAATTTCGTCCCACCCATCGCCATCGCCATCTCAAGATGGCGCCAAAGCTTCTAGAAACGAATTTTCTTCCTCCGTGGTATAGTGCCTAGAATATACTCCATGGTTTTCGGACGCCGGAAGCATAGACGCCGAGGCTTTTCTGTCGGCGTTCACACAAATCGTCAAATCGTTCCACTTGCGCGCTTGATAACAGCAATGGCAGCAGCGGCTCTCACGCGTTCAAAACGAACACGGAAGTCGCCTTGGTTAGGCTGCGGATAGGGCACACCCATGCGATGCACTCGTATCTGCTGACGGGATCTTCTAGACCCCAGTGCAGCAGGTGCGGAGAGGCCCTATCCGTAGTGCACATACTAATCACATGCAAGGCACTTCACACAACACGACACAAACACTTCCGAGAACTCTACAGACAACATATTCCCCTACATCCATTGCTTTTTCTAGGTGACGATCCCATTGTTTCTGTGAAACGTGTGTTTGAGTATTTGTCAGACGTCACGTTTTTAAACCTCATTTCCTATCACGCATCATGAAATCTGGCCCTATACAACAGCCATGCTCATTGTCGTTTTGTGATTTCACTTTTGTTTTTTCTTTGCCCCAGTTGGCCTTGCGCCATAAACATCCAACCATCATCATCATCAGCGTTCAAAACGAGCGGTCGGCTGAAGCGTGCGCCTCTGGAAAAACTCGCGGGATGGGCTTGCGAGGTGTGGGCCACGATCCCATCGACCATGGTTGAACGTTCGTTCAGAAGTGTGGCATCGCGAACGCGCTTGACGGCACCGAGTACGAGATGTTGTGGTCAGCGGAGAGCGACGAGGAGTGAGATGAGTGAAATTACATCGGGAAATAAATCGCCCGTTTCTCTCGCATTCGTTTTTCTTGCTCACAAAGTTCCGTGAGCGTTACAATCGGAGGTGCAAGTTCTTTCGTTTTTTTTTTGCCAGGAAAATCGGGGGCGCGTTAGAATGGGGGGCGCGTTAGAACCGGGTAATTACGGTACACCAAAAATTCCTCTCCACTTACCCCGGACCGTTCGTGGTGCTGCCCCGCTTCAACGATGTCAACTATGTCGTCGACAAAGTTACGTCTAATGGTCGCCGCTCTAGCAGGACGCAGGTCGTGCATGTAGCTCGCCTGGAACGCTGTCACTCTCGCACCCCTTAACTCGCTCGGCGAGCTTCGTCTACCCCGGTGGAAAATGTTACGACGGAAAGAGAAGAACCCAAACTAGGCGAGAAGACAACGAGAACGAACTGACCGGCCGCAAGTATAGAAGAGGTGGAAGACGTTGGTGCTGCGCGCTACTCGCTCTGTGCTGACCGCTCCCCGCCTACGAACTCCCTGCGCACCGGCCGCCTCACCTTTAATAAAGCCAATCTCATCCCCTACGACCGTGTAAATATTCGTTAAGTATGCTCGTTATGCATTTTTCAATCAGAATTTATTTCTTCTTTATTTCTAAAAAATTCGCATGCTCAAGGGCACCCTTTCCATCTCGGCTGCAGTGTGAGATTAAGAAGAAAAGCAAAATCGCCTGCGTGAGGAAATTTGGGCGCACGTAAAGATACCAAGTGTCGATATTAATCCGGAGTCCTCCGTTATGGCGCGCTCCATTGGCAAGGTGTAGTTTCGGCACGTCATTCCCCATCATTCGAAATAAGATTTTTTTATATTCTTTTTGCAAAAAAATTTCTCATCTCGGTTTCGGTCTAGTTCGTCTTGGTCAATCTGCCAGCGTTTGAGCGGGAGGGATAAGGCCAGGAATTCACACAGCGGCTGCATGGAATCTACAATGAGAGCGAGGTGCAAAATACCTGGGAGGACCTAAAGTGCACCGAACCGGTAGTTACAAAAATAGGTTTAAGGAAGGGTTGTCCTCTGTCCCTATTGCTGTTCATGCTGCAGTGTACATGGCAAGAGTAGAAAGAAATGTTGAAGACGGTAAAATAGGTTTCAATCAGTGTTATAGCCGCAAAGGCCAGAAAGTGGAACAACATATCCCGGGACTGATATATGCAGATGACATAGTACTACTAGCAGACAGCAAGCAGCGTCTGCAACAGCTCGCAGATATATGTGGGGAAGAAGCCGCTGAACTGGGGTTAGAGTTTAGCACACCATAGTCGGGAGTTCTAGTTTTAATGACGACGCCTGTAACGAATCGGTATTCGTTCAACAAGCAGCAATACCGTGGGTAACGGAATACCAATATCTGGCCATATGTATAAACGAAGGTCAGGCGTATCTGAAAACTCCTGAGGAGCATTTAGGAATGAAAGGCAAAAGAAACGCCTCTATCTAGAAGCATAGAGCACTGTCGGGATATAACAGATATGATGTAGTGAAGGAACGCTGGAAGGTAGTAATGGTACCAGCACTCACCTCTTTAAGCGCAGTATTGCATGCAAATCAGAGATTCAATCAGGTCTAGAAGTAAATCAGAAGGCGGTAGGTCGATTGGCATTAGGAGCACAAAGTAAAAGGAGAAATGAGGCAGTGCAGGGAGACATGGGAGGGGCCTCCTTTGAAGTGGGAGAAACACAGAGCAAAATATGTTTTCAAGAACGACTTAGAAATATTGATGGCCAGAGGTGTGTGGGCAGAGTGTTATGGTATCTTTACACGAAAAGCGTGGACACACAGTGGAGGAAAAGAACCGGAAGGCTTAGGACCAAGTATATGAAACCTGGAAGCGCAGGGGAAGCTACCACGGCACCAAAATTGAAGTGAAAGAATCAGAGACAACGACCTGGAAAAAGAGGATGGACCCATAGACGTCCTTTGATATCTTCAGAAGCGGGAAGCGGGAGGTCACGAGGGAAAAGTTCTTTGATAATACCAAAGGGAGTGCATTGCTTTTTGAAGCCTGGGTGGGTTGCCTGCGGTCAAAAACACTTATCCGCGAGCCAGTACAGGACGAACTGTGCGCACATTGCGGCAGGTGCCAGAAACCAAGCGACATATTGTAACGGAGGTCAAGGGTATTCGTCCAGTCCTCGGTGAGTGAGAAGTGCAGCTTACGAAAGCAGTTGGGTTTAAGGCTAACTGAAAAGTGAAGTGGACAGCAGTAGAGGTCAGTAAAAGAAGGTTAGCATGTTGTTGGGAAAAGAGCAGAGAACAATATGGAAAGACATGCGCACAAAGCCAAACTAGCCCAAAAATTTCCATCAAGGTACAGTGGCGTTAAAAAACGTCACTGTGCAACGCCACCTCATTACAAAGGGGAAGCCGCTAAGCATCATCATCTTCGGCTACCTCCCATATATCATAGGCCGGGGAGTTTCCTCCTTTCCTCTGCAACGTGGAGGGGTCTATTACTGGTCTGGTGCAACAAAAAGCAGTCACAGCTGCCTGCTAGCAAGCGTAGTCTCAGGCTGTTAGGGTGTTTTTGAAGAAATAAACGTTTGCTGTCGAGTGTTCTGGTTGAAAAGGAAGTATTGAGTTCGTCACTCAAAACTGTGCGCGCACTGAAAACACAAAAGAAATGCCAAAACTGTGCGAAAAGTTCAGATATTGCAGAGGTTAGGGTTCATCGATGCCAGCGCCGCCGTACAGGGTTGAGACTCCCTTTGAACGGTCCCGTGCCGCCGCTATTGGGTCAAAGTGTACAACGCGTTGTTATTTTCGTTTCCCTCAAGGCCCAGCAAGGCGAAACAGATAAGATTGTTCAAACAGATAAGCCAGTTCAGCGCAGGTGCCACCACTCCAGAACCGGTCCTGCACATTTCTCGTCGGCTTCTGCACCTCCTCCCTGGGAAGCGGCGAAATCTGTGAACCCATACTGCACTCTCTGCACCGTCAGTATATCGAAGAGAAAAGTGCAGGCGCCGCACGCTGCACTCGAAAATCGAAGAGTCGAGTGCTGCACTACCTGAGTGTGTGCAGCGAGTGCAGCTGAATCCCCGCACGGGGCACCTTGAGTAATCTTGGTGACGGTACTGGCGATACCGCGGACCCCGAGCCCCCCAACATAAGCTGTGTCCTACCGTGGTGATGTGTTTTTAAGGTGAAGGGTAGAAACCTCTAACGGTGGCCGTCGGAGCCTTGGTCAAGCTCCGGCCGATGGGCTCCCTGCCTGTCTACCAGGCAGGGAGCTCCGGGACCTCTTTGACTACCAGGGTAAGGTCAAAGGAGAAAGTACCCCCGTCTCCCTGCTTTTATACTATGATATATGGCTTCTAAATTTTCCAAATCCAAAGATGGGCCCCCTAAAAGGGGCCGCACCGAAGTATCCTTCCCTCCGTTGCCAACAACGAGTTTCCCAAAGCCGGACAACTATGCTAGGTTTCTGGTAATCGAATCTGTTGATGCGTCGAACCCCCTTGCCACAAAGTATGTCTTCCTGATCTCCAAATTTCTTGAGGGCATTGTTGGTCAGTCCTACAAAGCCAAAAAACTCAGAACAGGAGAAGTTCTTGTAGAAGTGAATAACAAGCAACAAGCTACAAATCTCTTGACTCAAACTCGCATCGCAGATCTCGACATCAGGGTCACACCCCACCGCAGCCTTAATAGCTCCCAGGGTGTGATCTCTGAGTCAGATCTAATGAATGAAACTGACACCGATCTGTTGGAAGGCCTTAAGGACCAATGTGTGACAGCAGTGAGGCGTATCATGATTCGTAGAGATAACAAGGAAATCCTAACAAAACATGTAATATTGACTTTTGACCATTCCACAGTTCCTGAATCAGTAAATGCAGGTTTCATTCATTGCCCCGTCAGGCCAAACATCCCCAACCCCCGCCGATGTTTTAAATGCCAGCGGTTTGGGCATGGCACTACCGCCTGCCATGGTCGACTAACATGCGCCAAGTGCGCACAACACGATCATCCATCAGACAACTGCCCATCGCAAACCCTCATGTGTGCCAACTGCCAGGGGCCCCACGGGGCCTACTCTAGAACATGCGAAAAATTCAAACAGGAGAAGGAGATCATCAACGTGAAAGTCACTGAGAACCTTACCTTCCCAGAGGCGCGAAAGAGGTTCGCCTCTTTCCACCTGGGGAGGTACGCCGACGCAGCTCGCCGGGGGGCGGAGCGGCGTCTCGTTTCCACAGGGACCCAGTTCAGCGAGTCTGACCTGGTCCCTCACCCGCCCCCCACTGGGTTGCCTCTGGCAGCCCAACCCGCCATCACGCCGCTTGCTGAGGCAGCAGCGGTTGTGGTGGCAACCTCTTCCGTCGGGACCGGTGCCGCTCCCGCCTCTGTCTCCCCATCCTCCAGTGCGTTGGAGGGTACCGAGGTGATGGACACCACGGGCCCCGCACCGGTTCCCACCGCCACCGCACCGCCCGTGCCACCACTGGCGCCCCGGACGCCCTCGGCGGTGGCGGCGCAAACGAAGGGCTCCCGAGGGGGGGCCAAGTCCGGGGGGCCCGGTCCGTCGGGCACCCCTCGGACATCCGACGACGACATGGATGTCGGGCCGTTCCTGCTTGCAACGCAGCGCAAGGAACGCGTCCCGACGCCAAAGCCTCCCGACAAGCCAAAAAAGGCGAGAGTCACAGCCCCGAAAGACGACACATAAACAAACACACACACTCCAGTAGCTCTCACACTAAATAATGGGAAGAGAAAACATAATTCAATGGAACTGTAGAGGCCTTCTTAAAAATCTTGACGATGTATACGAACTACTGCATGCCAATCAGCCAAGTGTAATGTGTGTTCAGGAAACACATTTGAATTCCAAGCACACAAATTTCTTGAATAGTTACATGGTCTTCAGAAAGGACAGGGATGGCTGCACACACTCTTCTGGCGGTGTGGCCATAATTGCCCGGAAATCCTTAGCCTGCCACCCTGTCACTCTGAACACTATCCTTGAGGCTGTAGCAATACGCTTGATAATATTTAATAGGTTGATAACGGTATGCTCCATATACATTCCTCCTGATGTTTCGCTTTTAAGCTCTGACTTCGAGGCGCTGGTTGACCAGCTGCCCGAACCATACATCCTGACAGGCGACCTTAATGCTCACAACACTCTTTGGGGCTCTTCTCGCACGGATGCCCGAGGTCGCCTTATAGAGAAATTCCTTACATCTTCAGGAGCATGCCTTTTCAACAATAAACAGCCTACATACCATAACCTAGGACACAATACATACTCATGTCTTGACTTGGCGATTGGCTCCGCAGTTCTCTTTCCTCTTCTCGAGTGGAGTGTGGGCACTGACCCATACGGTAGTGACCACTTCCCCACCTCACTCACATACATAGGTAAAGGCCCATGCAGTCCGTCTTCCCATAATAGGTTCAATGAAGCACGAGCTAACTGGAATACATTTACAGAGACATCCAAACTACACCACACATCCATAGGACACCTACACGTCGAAGAATCTACCCAACTCCTCACGGCGCACATCCTCGACGCCGCCGAAAAGTCCATTCCCCACGCCTCTGGTGCCCCGCGCAACCAGAGGAGGCCATGGTGGAATGAGGACTGTAGGCGGGCGCGAGAGGCCCAACACAAGGCGTGGGGTATCCTGCGTTGGTACCCCACGTCGGGAAACCTCCTCTTGTTCAAACGGGCCAAGGCATTAGGAAAACGTGTGCGCCGTGAGGCAAAACGGGAGAGTTGGCGTACATTCATAACATCAATAAACTCCTACACAGACACACGGAAAGTATGGACACGTATACGCAAACTCAAAGGACAACAGACACACAGCCTGCCCCTGGTCAGTACAACAGGGGACACACTGGAAGACCAGGCTGACACACTCGCACAACACTTCCAACACGTGTCCAGTTCAGCACACTACACGAACACTTTCTTGAAACATAAAGCCTCTTGTGAAAGGAAGTCCCTACACGACAAAAACAAATCACAGACTTCTTACAACTCCCTGTTTTCACTACATGAGCTGAGGGCTGCTCTGAGCACGTGTAAACCCTCAGCTCCAGGCCCAGACAACATTACATACACAATGATACAACACCTACACGCAGACACACTTGAAGCACTTCTACATCTATATAATAAAATATGGCTTTCGGAGCACATTCCACACGCTTGGAGGGAGGTGTGATGAAGTGCCTGTGGAAGACGAGGAAGAAGGGACCGAGCGCGCAGCTGCATCGAGTGCGTGCAGAAGAATCGAATCGGCAAGGGTTCAGCGGACGCTTTTGATGCGCTGGGCGAGTGAGCGCGGCCCTGTGATCGCTTGGAGCTAGAAGCCAGGGTCTCAACCGCTGCTGTCGCCGGAGAGCCGTCGGCCGCTGGTCCGGTTACCGAAGTCTGTCTGCTGGCCCGTGCCTGGATCTGGTGACGCGCTGGGCCAGAGAGCGCGGTTCGGGGAAACACCGGCTCACAACCGCCGCTGGGCCATCGAGCCGTCAACCACAGTGCACGGTCCCTGACGTCCGGCCGCTGGCCCGTGTCCGGACCCGACGTGACGTGAGACTTCTCAGCGAGCAAGCCGCGCCGTGGTGCATCGGCCGATCACACGCACTTACTGAGGAGACCTCGTTGGACTGCTGCACATCCTGACCATGTAGAACGTTTCCTCCCTTGCTCTCTTTAGCGAACAGTTTTCGTTAGCCTGCTACCGCATTTAACGCTCTTTCCTGTAGTCTCGTTTCCGCTCTGTGTTTCCGCTACTCTCTTACCTTCTGCTCTCATTTTCCACGCATAAAGTTATCCCTACTTGCGCACGCATTACCGACTCGTGGCTTTCTAGCTGGTCCTAGGCCCATTCATGACAAAAAGTGGCGAGCCTGCCAGGACACTTAACATCCGCTGAAAGGAGTCGGTAAGCCGCGAACGCGCCTGTAAGGTTAGCTAGAAAGCATGCACATTGAGAAGTTAATTGCTGCGGGAACTCAGCTCGGGCTTTCGGGTCAAGAGCTTAGGGCTTGGGTAGATAGCGAACGTGCTGAGCAGCGTGCCGCAAGGGCCGCTGAGAGGGAAGCTAGCCGAGAAGCAGCTGAAAGGGAGAAGGAAGTTGCAGAAAGGGCAAAAGAAGCCGCAGAAAGAGCAAAAGAAGCCGCGGAAAGGGATAAGGAAGCTGCAGAAAGAGCAAAAGAAGCCGCGGAAAGGGAGAAAGAACTGCTACTTTTACGAATCCGACTCCAAGAGGGCGGTGAAAACCCATCGAATCCCGCCGCGGGAAATGAAGTTCTTGCCGCCATGAATGCGATCAACCCACAGAAATTGCTTCCTGTGTTTGACGAGAAGCGCGACGACTTGCACGCGTACTTGCAACGATTTGAACGCGTAGCAACAGGGCAACAATGGCCGCAAGACAAATGGGCTCTTGCAGTAAGCATGTGCTTAAGTGGAGAGGCGCTTACCATTATTGGCCGAATGACCGCAGAAGACTCTCTTGACTACGGTAAAGTAAAGAATGCGTTGCTGCAGCGTTTCCGGTTTACAGCCCAAGGCTATCAGGAAAAATTCAGGAAAGCGCGGGCGGAGGATGGCGAAACAGGAAAACAGCTTGCAGCGAGACTCACCGGTTATTTTGACCATTGGATAGAGATGGAGAACATTCAGAAAACGTTCGAGGCTCTCCGTGACCATATCATCGGGGAACAATTCATCAGCTGCTGCCATCCTAAACTCGTGATTTTCTTGAAAGAACGCGAGTGCAAAACGCTGAGCGACCTTGCCGATGCGACGGATCGTTTCCTCGAAGCGCAAAACTTGTCGAACCTCGGGAAGGTCTCCGATGACGCCCGGGATACAACTAAAGTCGCGGCAGACGCCCAAACGAAAGCGTCACCGAAATGCTTCCTGTGCGACCGCCCAGGGCACCGTGCACGAGAGTGCCGTAACCCCTTGAGAGAACCGGCAAGTCGCGCTACGCGTGGTCTCCACGGGCATAAAGCTGAGCACTGCGGACACGGGTTGAATGGAACAGAGCAGGTTGTTGCTTGTGCCCTCACTGAGCCCCGGGAAGCTCAACCGCAGTGCGTCAAGCTCGATGGCAAGCACGATGAGAATGCTTGTACCAAGTATTCATGTGGCATCGTAAAAGAACAATCTTGCCTAGCGAAAGGGATGCCAGTCGTCAAAGGGCGATTATTCAGACAGCCTGTCACCGTTTTGCGGGACACGGGTAGTAATACCGTTCTTGTCCGGCGCGACTTGGTCGCAGAAACCCAGTTAACGGGAAAAACCACCCGGTTAATGCTCTTGGACGGGACCGTCAAGAAGCTCCCGGAGGCCCACATATACGTCCAGACCCCGTACTTTGTAGGCGAGGTTACCGCCGCTTGCCTGGACAAGCTAATCTATGATGTCGTGATCGGGAATATTCCAGGTGTGAGGGAATCTCACATGCCAGATCCCTACTGGCCGCTCAAAGGGAAACATGGCCCACGTGTGGCACTGGCCGCAATAGCCACTCAGCTGCCCACCGATCGGTTGGCTTCGGCTGTCGCAAATACAGAGAAGGAAAAGGTTACGCCTCTAACTGTGCCTTTAATCGGGTGCGCCGACATCCCAAGAGGAGAGCTGGCCGAAGAACAACGGCGAGACCCGACCCTCCGATGTTGCTTCCGGAAGTTGGGGAAGACGTTTTCATTGGCAAAAGGACAGAGGTACTCGTTTCTTCAATCCGACAACGTTTTATGCCGCCAATACCAGCTTGCCTCCGGCAGAGAATTTGAACAAGTCGTCGTTCCAAAGAGACTGCGGGAACAAATCCTTCGAGTAGCCCATGAGAACACCTTGGCGGGGCACCAAGGTGTCCGAAGGACGACCGACCGCGTTATGCAAGAGTATTTTTGGCCAGACCTGCGTCGAGACGTACGACACTTTGTCAGAATGTGCGGAACCTGTCCGCATAATGTACGCAAAAGAAAGACGGGACCTTCGGCACTAGCAGGAGACATGCCAACTTGCTGTACCCAAGGCGTAGACGTTCCAGACCCAGAAACTTTCAAGAGTAAAACGTCATCGCGCATGTCCAACGATGGGGCGCTGTCAAAACAGCACACGACGAAAGGGCACGCGACAGAAGAGCACCGACATAACAGCACGGCGTCAAAAGGGCACCCGACAAAATAGCACGCGACAAAACAGCACGGCGTCAAAAGCGCACGCGACGGAACAGCACGTTGACAAAACAGCACAGCGTCAAAACAGCACAGCGACAGAACGGCACGATTTTATGGTACGCCTAAATGGGCAAATATTTTGATTTTAACATGAATAAAAACACTTTAGTGGGCTCTCGCTGAGGTTCTCTTCACGTTTCGTTACTCTTTCTCGGGAAAAATACTACGGCTTTAATTATTACAGCATGTGGGATATCTGAAATGAAAGAAGCAAAAGCCAGGCACGACATTTGGTAAAACTTTTGTTCCTTTTTAGGTAGCCCTACAATTTTTATGATAATAATAATAATAATATTAATAATAATAATAAGAAGAAGAATACTTTATTTCCGAATTTGCCGCTGACAGTTCTCCAAGACTGGTAGGCCCGGATCATTTCGTCCGCAGGCTTTCACATCTCTCCCAAAGTGGACCGCGTTAGCACGCGCTAAAACCGGTGACCGAGTCTAAAGTCACAGGCCTGCATCCTGGGAGACCTCCTGATCTGCACCGATGGCTGTGGGGGCCCCACCACCGCTGTCTTCTGGATTTCCTCCGGGAAACGGGTGCCAACTTGTACCTCTAAAACTTTATGCCAAAGGGCATACTATCGCAAAAAAAAAAAGTCTAAAGTCAACGCCTGCGCTACGAACCCAAAATAAATACTGTTCGCCCGGAATGCGATCAGAGCAAAATCGGTAATAAAAACCGCAGGGTAGTCTTGGTATGTCTGCTTTGCGCCGCAGAAACATTTTGCAATTTACGAGCTTTTTATTTTAGCGCCGTCTATGAAGCGACCGCCGAAACCTCCGCGCTGGGCTGTTAAGTGCGCCGTTCTTTGCGTGCATCTGCTCGGAATCCGTGCATTACCGAGTGAACCGTAGTGGTTTGGCGTTAAGTTAGCGGTTGCAGTGCTTGTGTGTGTGTGTTCTGTTTTGTTTTCATCATCTGCGGACGGATTTTAGGTCCTGATTTGCTGCCAGAGCGGGAAATTCCGACCCCGGCTGTTGAGACCAGCAGCAGTGTGGTGGTGGTGCCGGTGGTGCTCCGCAGTTCCGCGATGAAAACGTACCGGTATGGCACCGACTGACATAGAAATCGATATCGGGGAGTAAATACGTGTTTTCAATGCCACCGCGCTTGTTATGTTCACCGATTAGTCATGTTTACGGAAGCGCGGACGTCGAATGCGGAGCGCGCATAGCATATGTGGGTCACGGTGATCCGTGCTCGCGATGGACTTTCGACGAGGCGATTGCTACGCTGTTGGCATTGCAATGCAATATAATCTTTCTTAACTAGACTTATGACGGTTACTGACGAAACGAAATTACCCGGGCGGAAAAATAACGCGACCGCACAACCAGTCAAATTACTATTCGAAGGTTGAGCAAAAGGGTTGACGTTCGGGCGAGTTAATATTGGTTGATCATGATCGTGATCATGATTGACCTAACTCTGCGCAGCGCATGTGGCCTGTCGCTCGGAGCCCACCTTTGTGAAACCGCTGCTTTCACCACAAATGCTTTACGCGACCAGCAGTAACTGTTTTGTAATTGTAATACTTTAGATTCCGTGGCAACGCAAAAGGATTAAAAGCTTTTCCTTTGACCGCGTTGTGAACCGGTTGAGCTATTTTCCAAATGCAGCGTTCACGCGTACCTCGAGCTGCGTTTCCACATTTGGCTGCCTGCTTATCCTGCTATCGACCAGCAGTGTGCGATGGAGAAAGTTATCCTTTCAAATCGTTTGGCAGTGTAATGCGTTGGCCTGAAAAAAAGTAAACAAAACGCCGTGATTTTAAAGGTTAGATTAGATTAAAAGGGGATGGTTTAATGCCAATCGGCTGTAATGACCAAACAATATATGGTATTTTAAATTGACTACAAGGAACCAGAAGTTATTGTAGTGTTGTATTGTATCGGCGCTCGTGAAAGATTCCCAAGTGGTCAAAATTAACCCGCAGCCATCCACTACTGCGCGCCTCATCACCCATGAAGCGTCGGGGCGTTAAACACCATAATGAATGAATGAATGAATGAATCAATCAATCAACCAACCAATCAATGCTGTATTGTAAAGGATAAAGTTGCTTCTAACATTTCAGGGGGTTCCGTTCCCTGTCGCAGCTTTGCGTGTGATAAATGGATTTTGATCCGTCTGCTTGCCGTCCAAGTGCACCCAACAAACCCTGGAGTTGGTCGTTGGTACAAAGTCGTTGCGATTTATCAACGGCATCCACCGATATCTCAACTCTGTGTGCGTTGGGAAGCGATGCCGCAGAAACACGCCACAACCGCACTGCATTTTCTCCAGGCAGTGTCGTGCACATGCGTGCTGTCAGCGACTGTTTCTCGCTTTCTCTGGTTGTTCAATAACCCACCACCGCGCAGTGCTGACCAGGCGACGTTTGCGCCTTGAACGGCATCGCAGCATTGGCTAAAACAGTTGAAAGTTCCGCAAAAACTAAGCACGCGGTGCGAAATACTCCTGAACTACGCAGTGGAGCACACCACGCCGAGCGATGTTAGCAGCCCAGCGCGCTCAGGCAACGCTGGTCGGCCGCCGAGAGAACTGGTTTGAGAGTATTTTCCTCCTTTCCCGGCTGCTTATGGAAAATGGTGTATAGCAGGGGAGCAACTCATTGTACGTCTCCGCGTGCGCATTGTACGCTCTGCGTTCCACAGCAGCCACAGCCCCTTTGTTCCTCTTGGCGGCAACAAAAGCCGACCCAACCCTCGTTTTCTTGGAGGAGATGGATGTGGTCGAGGGGAAACGAGAGGGGGCAGTTGCTAACATGCGCATTGAGTGGAGGGATTTTGAACACGAGCCAGTTTATTTTGAGAGCGGGACTTGGAAACAGGCAAAACGCGTTCGGGTTGTTTCGTGGTCCACCCGTTCTTGCATCAATCGTTGCATCAATCGTTGGCTTTTCATTGTACCATGGCTTTTCATGTACCATTGTACCATGGCTTTTCATTGTACCATGGTACCATGTACCATTGTACCAAAAAGTGACAGTCTTTGATTCTCGCAATTTCTGGGAAAGTAAAGCCGTCAGAAAGATGCACACGAACATGTTTATGTATTTTAGCGAATGAACTGCATATGTTTCTGCACAAATGCGGTTCCCAACAACAGAGTTTGTTGTTTATGGTGGGTGACCTGTTTTTATGAGCTCACCTGCTGCCGTCAGCAATTGTTAGGCCCCCGCAACACGTCGGCAAATTGAACAAAGCATGTTAGCCAGCAGTCTTCTAAGCCTTGCAGCAAGATAATAGGCGTCATAGGGGTGGACCACGAAACAACCCGAACGCGTTTTGCCTGTCGCAAAATCCCACTCTCAAAATAAACTGGTTATTTCCCCTCGTGTTCAAAATCCCTCCTCTCATATGCACATGTTAGCAGTTTCCCCCTCTCGTGCCCCCTCGACTTTCTCCCTCTCATCGAAAACGGAGGTTGGGTCGGCTTTTGTTGCCCCCAAGACGTACAAAGGGGCAGTGGCTGCCGCGGAGTGCAGAATGTTACAATGCGTGCGCGGGGATGTACAATGAGTGATCCCCTGCTATACTGGAAGTGGGGATCGCTTTCACTGATAAGGCGTCCCTGCCTTTCCCTCCATCCACGGCCTCCATCTTAAGCCGCGCTAACACCGGAAACACAGGCGTCAGAGTGCCGTGCAGATAAAAAGCAGGAGGGACGAAATATTGTGTCGATAGAAAGGCGGAGTAATAACAAACAGATTACACCACGCCATTCCAACATTAAGGATGGAAGGCCGTAATATTTATTTATTTATTTACCTCCCCTCCTCACCCACCCCCACTTAGGTTATTAAAGTCTTATTTATTTATTTATTTAAAGTTCTCGACAACACCGCAAGGGCCTCCTTGAGGGATGCACTGTGTACATGAATATAATACACACAAAAGACAACATATATGAAGGGAAATAGTAATTCAAAAAAGTGTAAAAATAAATGTGTAGTATATATTAAACAGCCTAGTGATCAAGGAATGCAAAACATTTTCCGAGCAACAAGAGCTCGGAGGTCGCAGAAAAAGTATGCAGTAATGAACTTTCTTTTTCACTTTCGCGCAGAAACACAAGAACAGATGGAGAAGTGCATGTGCGACCTCCCTACAACATGTGCATTCAAAAAGTCAAGTTTTCAAGGAGAGTTTAAGAAGAGCCATGTCAATGCAAAAACTTTCGATGCAAGATAAAAGCAGACTGTTATAGACATGTTGGCATCGGTCAGCTGGCGCCTGGCTCAGTGCTCTGTCAACATGAAAGCAGCCGTGCGGCCGCAGTGGTCTGCTTGGAACTCGCAGGTGAACAGGGTTTACAAGGCAAGGGCAGTCAAACTTGGAATGAATGCAGTCAAAAAGAAAAACCAGGTCACGCCTGGAACGCCTAATACGTAGCTCATCAAGATTCAGGAGCTTGAAAAGCCCCCCGTTCAGATAATAACTCACTGGTGAGTAAAAGTAAAATACGGTTCTAGTGAAGCACTTTTGAATCCTTTCTAGACGAAGAGACGACAAAGGGCTTAGACAATTCCAAATGGCACTGGCAAAGTCGAGCGTCGGTAAAATTATGTTGCGGTAGAGGGAGACAAAGCATTATCGGTCGGTGAATTTACTGGTGGCCCGGAAAATTACGCCAAGCGTTCAGACACAGGAGTTGGTCAGGTGGTTCACGTGTAGGTTGAAAAGAAGTTTTGCGTCCAATATTACACCCAAATCACGCACTAAAGTAGCGCGTCTTGCGGGTACACCAAGCAGGGAATGTTGGAATATGAGCGGGGCAGACTTGCGAGTATATGTTATTAGGATAGTTTTGGAGAGGTGGAGCTTCAAATAGTTGCTGTCGCACCATGTCGAAACTGCGTTGATGTCATTTTGCAGCAGGACGTGATCGTCTGGTGAAGAAACCGCGTGATAGAGCTTCATATCAGCGGCATACTGAGAGAGCGTACAGTGCCTAATAACAGGGTGGATGTCATTAACAAAAATGTTAAAGAGAAGAGGGCCCAGTGTCGAACCATGAGGTACCGCTGATATCATCGCCAAAGGCCGGGAGGTGACGCCTTCATAACAGACACAATTCAACCTGCCTTTTAAATAACTGCCGAACCAATGACAGAACTCGCTGGATAGACGGTATGCGGATAGTTTGTGAACCCCGCCGCGGTGGCTCAGTGGCTAAGGCGTTGCGCTGCTGAGCACGAGGTTTCGGGTTCGATTCCCGGCCGCGGCGGCCGCTTTTCTGATGGAGGCGAAAAGCAAAAATGCCCGTGTGTATGAGATTTCGGCGCACGTTAAAGATCCCCAGGTGGTCAAAATTAATCCGGAGCCCGGTACGGCGCGCCTCATCGCCTGCGTTGCATCGGCGCGTTAAACCCTACCATCAATAATCAATCAATAGGACAATTTGCGAAGCAGCAATATGGGGCAGTCACGGGAATGACTTGAACGGAAAAGGACTCGCTCTAAAAGTGTCACCGGCGCCATGAGCATTATTGACTGATTGAAGTTTTTATTTCAGCAAGGAGGGCGTGTGCTGTACGGTGAAGAGAGGGGATGCAAGCAAGGGGATTAAAGAATGTTAAAAAAAAAGTTGTCTAAGCAAGCTTTGCTCATCAGAGAAACATAAAACGCGTGGAAGAAAAATCAAGTGCCACCAAACATTTTGTGAAATAAAAAAAACTCGCTGGGTAGACAAACTTTCTATTTCCAGAAACATGCTATTGTAGGTTGAAAAAAAGAAACCTTACTGCAAATTTTATTAACATAAAAGGATGGGAGAAGCTTTTTCTATACATATTCATAGTGGTGATACAGCGCGCGAAAAACAAGGACAAAAGGAAGAGGACAACAACACGAGCGCTGACTAACAACTGAAGTATTTATTACACCGTGAAAAAGTATATAAGAGCGTGCATGATCATAAGAATCTTCATGTACGTCTCACATATGCACAGAACAGCCACTCATTCAACAACTGGCAAGATAGGCTACTTCAAAATCCAGTAGCGATATGGACGGGCAACTAATACAATCATCTGAATTATTTTTCATACAAAAGGCTTCAGCTATCTCCCCTACTATCCTATCTTTGTGAGTCATTAAAACAGCAGTAGCAATAAACAAGGGATAGCATCCGCAGCTCTTACAATGCGATGATAAATGTGACGTGGGCGTGCCCTTGAGGGAGTTTCGATGTTCGCGGTCGTGTATTGCGTTTCTTTGAAGTGCAAAAGAAAGTACATCGGGCAAACAGGGCGATGCCTCAATGAGCGCTTGCGCGAACATTGAAATTGGGTGCATCGAAGCGGCTGCAAGTATGCAAGTTTGTATCACTCCTGCCTTGGCCACCAAGAGGTGGCTGGCACTATTTATTAAATAAATAAATAAATAAATAAATAAATAAATAAATAAATAAATAAATAAATAAATAAATATCCCGTCATGGGGACACCTGTTATGCAGCCAACTGACTGAATTCTTTAGCACACGTTTTTTTATTATTTACGTCAGGTTGTTAATTTATATTCGCCCTTTATTTGTGGCATGCAAGTTAGATAAGACAATTGACTGGTGTTTACGATGGTCTAACGCCTTCTTTACGTAAGTTTTTTTAAATTACATACAATAAAAATTACATAAATTACATGCACGCTCTCAATATCCCAAACATAACAAACATGTGAGCCCCCAAAAATGCAACAAACCTTATGAAAAGCATTACGGTGACTCGGGTATTACGTAGGCTGGGCTGTCATGCTAAAAAGAATTAGCGAACGCTGTTCCCTCCAGCTTTTTTTTTTTTTTTTTTACGGACACGTCTAAGATATTGTCGTGGAGGAAGAACGGGCCTTTTTGAAAACATATTTGAAAACATATGTGCAAGTTAACGCGGGAAAGAACTTTAATGAAGTACACAATGAGCATTTCAAATTTTTTTACAGAAGTGAGTACGCAGACGGGCTACATACAGAAAAAGTTTACAAATTGTTGCAGATTTTCCACAACTTCTGGGTGCGCGTCTTGGCGAAATTTTTGTCACGATGGGTGGGCGTTAGTTCTACTCCCGGAACTGCTGTGTTGCTTGCTTCCGTGTTCTCCTCAGTTAATCCATAGAAATGCAGTTGCTTATGACTTTCAGGATAGTTTTTTTCTAGGCATGTTGGAGAGTAACTGGCCTGCCATGCGGCCACATGTGCCTCAGAACCTAGCAATGAGCCCGAATATAGTACGGGTCGTCAACGTCTAGGTTCCATGCTCGACTGCAATGTTTAACGCGCCGGCGCAACGCAGGCGATGAGGTGCGCCGTAGTGGAGGGCTCCGGATTAATTTTGACCACCTGGGAACATTTAACGTGCGCCGAAATCTCGTACACACGGGCGATTCTGCTTTTCGCCTCCATCAGAAAAGCGGTCGCGGCGCCTCACTCACTAGGCTTTAGCTGCGTGAACTTTCCTGCCTTCCCTCTACATCCTTTTTTACTTCCTTCCTAAGTATCCGGTCGGACTGAAGCATTTAAATTTCGCCACAAAGGACTGACACCTCATTCTTCTGCTGGAGTTCTTTTTTCTTTACTTGCAGGCAGGGAGGCACGACCGTCTTTGCCCCCCCCCGCGGAACGAGCTCGCACAATGCCAGGCGGGGCTCCCCTGCTCGTTACCACTAAAAGGGGCGCTCCCTCTCCAGCTCAGGGAGACGGCTTTCGCGGCCGGGGGAGGCGAAACAGGGGGGAAGAAAGACAGGGATTATGGACAGTGGAATTTTGAGACACGGGGGGAGCGGGGAGGGAAAACTGCGACGGGGGAAATGCGACATGGGGAAACGTGCTACACCCCGTTATAGATAATAGCTATATGTCATATTTTCGGGGAAAATCAAAAGTATCGAAGCTGCAAGCTGCAAAAGTATCAAGGTCCAAAACCTTAGTGCCGCTTCGCTTGATTCTAACTGCAGATATAGCAGCATTTCAGATGAAGAGCACAGTATCGGAGCTTAGGTAACGCAATAAACCATTCGTCGGGTAAAGTTCGTTTTTTTTTTTTTAAATAGCGAGAAATCGGTGAGCGTGATCGCTAGTACAGCTTTATGTTGTCTGATATTCAGTGGTGCCGGCCCACTCCCATTTTCGATACATCATGTAACCTAAATAATATTGTGCCTGTAAAAGCGCCCACTGCACAGCCTGAATCGTGATACTCGCTTCTCAAGCGTTAATAAACGAAAGGATACAAGCAATGGAAGCACGGGAGAACATACTCGTACGATGACAAATTCGCATGCAGCATTTATTTCAAATAATTTCAGCCTTAGCAAATATATTATGTACGGACCGATGCAAATACATTGTGCACAAATACAAACATGTAAAGACAAATAAACTGACCCCCTCCCTGCTTCCCTTATACAGGCGCTCATGCATAGGTGAAGTAGTGGTGGGACATTTTTTTCCTACTTTGAAGTTGGGACATGTTTTCCGGCACCATTTGTTCCGGGACTATCAGTTCCGGGGCCAGTAGCTCCGGGACCATTTGTGCCGGGACCATATCGCCCGCACATCGTGCGTATGGTCTTTTGCTTAGCAGTTACACAGGAAAAAAACAAACACGCCTAAAGTTTAACGTACACTGCGATGACGTATACACTGCAAACACCCCACGAGATTAGCGTTTCACATCCTAAGCAGTTTTTTTCGCAATAAGGCGGGTGTTCGCGAACCACTTCCGTGCGGCCGGAGCCATGCACAGCGGATTGCGTATAACGCGGCTCTTTTTACGCCGCACCAGGCACCCTGAAACAAATTTAACGTTCTCTCGCATTTAGCAACATATGGCTGCGTTTATCTTTAATAAAGTACCCCGCACGGGGCACCTTGAGTAATCTTGGTGACGGTACTGGCGATACCGCGGACCCCGAGCCCCCAAACATACGCTGGATCCAACCGTGGCAATGTGTTTATAGGTGGAGGGTTAGAAACCACGAACGGTGGCCGTCGGAGCCCAGGTCAAGCTCCGGCGGATGGGCTCCCTGTCTGTCTACCAGGCAGGGAGCTCCGGGACCTCTTTGGCTACCAGGGTAAGGTCAAAGAAGAAAGTACCCCAGTCTCCCTGCTTTTCAATGTATCATATGGCATTTTCGAAACCCCCCCCCAGACGTGATCGGCCCCCGAAAAGGGGCCGCACCGAAGTTTCCTTTCCACCCCTACCAACTATCAACGTTCCAAAACATGACAACTATCCCCGTTTTTTGGTCCTCGAATCACTAGACAAATCCAAACCCGTCTCCTCCCAATCTGTATTCCTCGTCTCCAAGTTCCTTGAAGGAATCATTGGCAAATCTTTCGAAGCGAAAAAGCTACGAACAGGCGAAGTGTTGGTTGAAGTCAAGACGCAGCAGCAAGCCACAAATCTCCTGACCCAAACCCGCATGGCAGATCTGGACATCACTGTCACACCCCACCGCAGCCTCAACAGCTCGCAGGGGGTGATATCTCAGCCAGATCTGCTAAGTGAAACAGAGGCCGACCTTCTGGAAGGCCTGAAGGATCAGGGCGTAACAGCTGTCAGGAGAATCACCATCCGTCGCGACAATGTAGAAATACCAACAAAGCACGTAGTCTTAACATTCAGCAGTTCAAAACTTCCTGAGCACATCAATGCTGGTTTCATTAGGTGTGGTGTACGTCCGTACATACCTAACCCGCGCCGCTGCTACAAGTGCCAGCGGTTCGGGCACGCTACGACTTCTTGCCGCGGCAAACAGACCTGCGCAAAATGCGCCGCACACGACCACCCCACTGAAAATTGTGACTCCACCACCTTCACCTGCGCAAACTGTCAGGGGCCGCACGCGGCATGGTCCCGCAGCTGTGAGAAGTTTCACCAGGAGAAGAAGATAATTCACGTAAAAGTAACCGAGAACATCTCCTTCCCCGAGGCGCGAAAGAGGTTCGCCTCTTTCCCCCTGGGGAGGTACGCCGACGCAGCTCGCCGGGGGGCGGAGCGGCGTCTTGTTTCGGCGGGGACCCAGTACCGCGAGTCGGACTTGGTCCCGCCCCCGCCCCCCTCTGGGTTGCCTCAGGCAGCCCAACCCGCCTCCGCACCGCTCGCTGAGCCAGCAGCGGCTGTGGTGGCAACCACGTCTCGTGGGGATGCTGCTGCACCCACTGTTTCCTCCTCTCCACCGGCCCGAAGCGCCTGCGAGGGCCCGGAGGAGATGGAGCTGGAGGAAACCGCAGCAGTTCCCACCTCCGCCGCACCGCCTGTGCCACCCGGGGCGCTCCTGACGCCCTCGGCGGTCGCGGCCAAAACGAAGGGCACCGCAAAGGGTGCCCAGTCCAAGTCTAGGGGGCCCAGTCCGCTGGGCACCCCCTTGCCCTCAGATGACGACCTAGACGTCGAGCCGTTCCGGCATGCACCACAGCGGAAGGAACGGGCTCCGGCGTCCAGGTCAGTAGACAAAATGAAAAAGCCCCTTCCAAGAGTACAAGCCCCGAAAGCCGACACGTAAACACACACATACTCCAGTAGATCTAAACTTCAATAATGGGAAGAGAAAATATCATACAATGGAACTGCAGAGGCCTTCTTAAAAATCTTGATGATGTTTATGAGTTACTGCATTCCAATCAGCCAAGTGTCATGTGTGTACAAGAAACACACTTAAATTCCAGACATACAAACTTTTTGAATAGTTACCAGGTATTTAGGAAGGACAGGGTTGGTGGTGGTACATCTTCCGGGGGTGTGGCCATCATTGCCCGAAAGTCCTTGGCGTGTCATTCTATCCTGTTACAGACCGTCCTTGAGGCTGTTGCCATTCGTACCATAATTTTCAATAGGCTAATAACTCTATGCTCAGTTTACATCCCTCCTGATTTCCAGCTCTTGAGCTCGGATTTCGAGGGCCTTATGGATCAGCTACCCACACCTTTCATTCTTTTAGGCGACCTCAACGCACATAACTCTCTTTGGGGCTCTGCTCGCACAGATGCCCGAGGTCGCCTTATCGAAAAATATCTAACATCTTCGGGAGCATGTCTATTCAATACAAACAAGCCTACATACCATAATATAGGACACAATAGTTATTCACACCTCGATTTGGCGATTGGCTCTGCAGTACTCTTTCCATCTCTAGAATGGGACGTTGGCACTAACCCATATGGCAGTGACCACTTCCCAACCACATTAACATACTTAGGTAAAGGCCCGAGCAGTCCATCTTCCCATAACAGGTTCAATGAAGATAGAGCGAACTGGAGTACATTTACAGAAACATCTAAACTACACCACACATCCATTGAACACCTACACGTTGAAGAAGCTACCCAACTCCTCACGGCGCACATCCTCGACGCCGCTGAGAAGTCCATTCCCCACGCCTCTGGTGCTCCGCGCAATCAGAGGAGGCCGTGGTGGAATGAGGACTGTAGGCGGGCGCGAGAGGCCCAGAACAAGGCGTGGGGTATCCTTCGACGGTACCCCACGTCGGGCAACCTTATTTTGTTCAAACGGGCCAAGGCGTTAGGAAAACGTGTGCGCCGTGAGGCAAAACGAGAGAGTTGGCGCACCTTCCTTACATCTATTAACTCGTACACAGACACACACAAAGTCTGGACACGAATACGAAAACTAAAAGGACAACAGACACACAGCCTGCCCCTGCTTAGTACAACAGGGGACACACTGGAAGACCAGGCTAACACACTTGCACAACACTTTCAACACGTTTCCAGCTCTGCACACTACACAAACACTTTCCTGAGACATAAAACCACTTGTGAAAAGAAGTCCTTACATGATAATAACAGGTCAAAATCTGGTTACAACTCTGAATTTACTCTTTATGAGCTGAAGGCAGCCCTGAGCACATGTAAACCTTCAGCTCCAGGCGCAGATCAGATTACATACACAATGATGCAACACCTACACCCAGATACTCTTGAAACACTCCTACACTTATACAACAACATATGGCTTTCGGGGCACATTCCGAAATCTTGGAGGGAGGCTATTGTAGTGGCGTTCTTGAAGGAGGGTAAGGACCCGTCTTCTCCCGCCAGTTACCGACCCATCGCCCTCACAAGCTGCCTGTGCAAGCTTCTCGAGAGGATGATTAACAGGAGACTCGTGTACTTCTTAGAATATAATGGTCTTCTCGAGAGCTGCCAGGCCGGCTTCAGGGTGGGGCGATCCACAAACGACCAACTCGTCGCCCTTGAGTCGTATATAAAGGATGCCTTTGTCCACAAACAGTTTTGTGCTACGGTCTTTTTTGATCTCGAGAAAGCCTACGATACCGCTTGGCGATACGGGATACTTTGCGACCTAAAAGCCTTCGGTGTCTCGGGAAATATGTTTAATACACTTCGTAGCTACCTGGCGGAGCGAACCTTTCGTGTGAGAGTTGGCACTGCCCTTTCAAATGTTTTCCTGCAGGAAAACGGCGTGCCTCAAGGCGGCGTTTTGAGCTGCACATTGTTCATTGTCAAGATGAACTCACTTCGAAAGGCGTTGCCACGAACCATTTCCTGTACAATATATGTAGATGATGTGCAAATTTCTTTTAAATCATGCAATATGTCAATCTGCGAACGCCAAGTCCAGCTTGGTGTCAACAAACTAGCAGGCTGGGCAGATCAGAACGGTTTTAAGCTGAACCCAGTCAAGAGCACTTGTGTTGTGTTTTCCAAAAGGCGTGGGATCAGGCCAGATCCAGACATCAAACTGAATGGTGTCTCGATTCTGGTCAAAAAAGAACACAAGTTCCTCGGTATAATTCTTGATGAAAAACTTTCCTTTATTTCTCATATGAAACAACTAAAACAAAAATGTCTTAAAACAATGAATATCCTTAAGGTTCTCTCACACCAATCCTATGGTTCCGATAAAGAACTCCTGCTGCGCTTGTATACTGCTTTGGTTGGGTCTCGTTTGGACTATGGCAGTGTGGTATATGGGTCGGCGAGTAAAACAGCATTGCGAATGCTTGACCCAGTACTACACTTGGGGCTACGGCTTGCGTCGGGTGCTTTTCGCACTAGCCCTGTCGAGAGTCTATATGTTGAATGTAATAAGTGGAGCCTTGAGAACCAGCGAACGTACATAGACTTGCTTTATGCTTTTAAAATTTCATCTCAGAATAACCACCCTTTTTATCCTGTCCTTAACGATATATCCACATCTGTGCTGTTTGTAAATCGCCCGTCCATTACTCCGCCTTTTTCACTTCGAGCGAGAGAGCGAGCCTCGGATCTGAGTGCTTCGTTTTTAGAAGTGAACAGGTCATCCTCTTTAAACATTTTACCGCCTTGGCAAGTTCGCCCTGTGTCCTGTGACCTTTCTTTTATAAAGCTTGACAAAAATCGGGTACCGCGAGCTGCAATACTTCAGCACTTTCTTTCTTTGCAGTTCAAATACCCACGTGCTGAATTCTACAGTGACGCTTCTAAAACCTCCACTATGGTGTCGTGCGCTGCTCATGGTCCGAATTTCAATGCAGCCAGAACCATGAGCGTGCACACAACAATTTTTTCAGCAGAAGCGTACGGAATTTTACTGATTGTACGACATATCTTTGAAAATCAAATTCCCAATTCTATCATCTACACAGATTCTTTGAGTGTTGTTCGCGCATTATCATCGCATAAACCCCCCAAAAACCACATAATTAATCTTGTATTCAACACTATCATGTCGGTGTATGCGGAGAAGCATCGGCTGCTCCTCTGCTGGGTCCCAGGACACGCTGGGATCGCTGGGAACGAGTTGGCGGACGAGAGGGCCGGTGCTGCTGCACTCAGGAACACTGTCGACATAACAAGCATACCATATACAGACCTCAAGCCTCACATAAAACAGCACCTGCGCAGAACATGGCAAACACACTGGGACGAACAGACAGACAACAAACTACACGTAATAAAGCCACACTTGGGACGGTACACAACTGACTAACACAACAGACACACAGAAGTCGCCTTGGCAAGGCTACGGATAGGGCACACCCATGCGACGCACTCGTATCTGCTGACGGGATCTCCTAGACCCCAGTGCGGCAGGTGCGGAGAGGCCCTATCCGTAGTGCACATACTAATCACATGCAAGGCACTTCACACAACACGACACAAACACTTCAGAGAACTCTACAGACAACATCTCCCCCTACATCCATCGTTTTTCCTAGGTGATGATGCCATTGTTTCCGTGAAACGTGTGTTTGAGTATTTGTCCGACGTCACGTTTTTAAACCTCATTTCCTATCACGCATCATGAAATCTGGCCCTATACACCAGCCATGCTCATTGTCGTGTTGTGATTTTACTTTTGTTTTTGCTGATTTTACTTAGTGTTTAAGGTTTCACCCCTATCATCGACTATTGTTCTGGCGCTCTTTGCCCCAGTTGGCCTTGCGCCATAAACATCCAACGATCATCATCATCTTTAATAAAGTAATTGTTTCTAGTAGAGCTACGGGCTTTTGGGCCTCTATTGATGCTGGCGCGCATGTTGGTATGAAGGCCGGATCACAGTCTGGTACGCCATGATGATTAAGATGATGATTATGATGATGATGATTAGAAGCCCTCCATCTGTATCGGGACGTCCGTTGCCACCAACCAACTTGCCTGTCTTATTCTACTCATTAAACCTACCCTCTATTACCCTAACGGGTTAGCCCTCCGCCTACCGGTTTTAAACTCGCTTCTCCTATTGCCGTTTTCCGCAGCGCCACCTGTAGGGGCTGGAAAGAGCGGATAGCGTTGAGCCGCCGAGCCAAAGAAAGCGAGTTAGATGCCCGCAATGGTGGTTGCATTTCAAATGAAGGAGAAGAGCGAACACGCCGGAGTGTCGCCGTTTAAATGCACGCGAAGAAGTGTGAAGTCCCTCACTGCGGAGCATCCCATATTCCAAATTTAGCGTTCTGGTTGTGAAGCCTAAAAAAGCTGAAAGAAATGAAAGCTTTTGTGAGCTTCTTTTATTGAGTCCGCACTGCGAATACAAAAAAGAAAAACGGCATCAAGGCAAGAAAAGACCTTAACCCGGTGCCGAGGCATGCTTTGCAGCGGCCGTGATCTTTCGGCTCCCACAAGAAGATCTTCTCTTGCTGCTGTGTTCTTTTTCTGCTGTTTTATCGAAAGTGTAAAAAAAGAACAAGTGCCAGTTGCAATAGGCATGCCTCAGGTTATCATGAGCCGCTGCAACCCAAATCACCTGGAATATGATGGAAGCGAAAAAGCCGAAGTGTAATCCTTAAGCGCTACTATTCTGACGGATAATTTGCTTCTTACTGAAGTCCTACACCACTTAATTCTAATTTATACATGGGGGTTTCATTTGTTTAACAGCACAGAGGAGCTCTTATTGGGTATGAAATATTTCCGCAACAATATTGCGCGTCAAAGCAGCGTCCGCGAATATGAGCTACTGTGGATCGTGGCTCATTGGTGACCCGGCAGCTCACATTCTTCACTTTAGTGAAAAAGACCGTCACTATACATCGAAGTTTTCAAAAAAAAATGGCTTCAATGAGCAAATGAATAATTCAAACAACATTTATAAGAAAAGTAATTAAATAATAGAGGATCCAGGAACAGTCCTCAGTAAATTAACACAGAAAAAAGTGTTCACGAAATATGCAGATTCATGGCTCTGCGTTAAATTACCACGAAAAGGGCACAGATGCCGTATTCATAAAAATAGATCCCTGAATTCATGACCAAAAACCAATCAATACAACGGGATCGAGGAACCACCTTTAATAGGCAATTACTGGAGTAGTCGTTTCATAGAAATAATTGCACATATAACCATGCGTGAAAAAGAAAGTAATACGAACAAGTAAAATCTGTAATTGATATCAACGGCTCACTATTTTGTGTTGCTTCAGCCTATCACAGGCACACCTAAATCTCTTCCTGTACCGAAATCGCCCTCCACTAGAATATGCGGGTGCCTAAATGTCCATGTACTGATATGTTCCTGCACAGATAAGTCTTGTAAAAATAAGTTCAAATGAATGCGCTTTTCTATTCCTTACTTGCCGCAGAGTTTGGATTCCGTTCCGGCTAGTGCACTATGCCATACTACCTAGCAACGCCACCGCACCCAACTTTTACAGTGCTCATCTCTTGCAGTGTGCTGTTTTGTCGCGTGCTGTTTCGTCGCCGTGCTGTTTTGTCGCCGTGCTCTTCTGTCGCGTGCTGTTTTGACGCCGTGCTGTTTTGGCGCCGTGCTCTTCTGTCGTGTGCGGTTTTGTCGCTGTGCGCTCTTGTCGCTGTGCTGTTTTGACGCGTGCTGTTTTGACGCGGGCCCTTTTGACGCCGCGCTGTTATGTCGGTGCTATTCTGTCGCGTGCCGTTTCGTCGCGTGCTGTTCTGTCGGTATACCCCAACGATACATTTACCAAGTCGACCGTCCGACGGCTAGACTGTGAAACCGCGTACAACAACGTATTCACTCAGTCGCCGCCGTTGCATCCCACCCGAATCATCGTTAACAAGTCAGAAGGTCGCCCACATGATACGTCCAGCCATTACAAGAACACCAAGGTCGGGCAGCGAAAGAATCCTTCCGATACGACAATGAAACGACTACGAGGCCGCAAAGACCATTTCGCGAACTTGGTACAGAGGCGCCTGACGGCTACGCCAGAATCTTAGGATCTAAGCGTCAAGCCACTGACGCACTGGTCTTCTTGAAGCCGGTCACTACCGGACTGGCTATGCAGGGGCTGCCAACATGGGTAGGGTTAATCCTCGCCTACCACCCGTCTTTTGTATATAGTGTGTTCTTCGACTGTTTTTGACGTCACTTTGTTTCTTTACCCAGTTTGTATTTTTTCTTCTGTAACTTCGTGCGTTGCGCGTTTTAAGTGTTCTATTGTGACTGATCGTGCTGCCGTGAACTGTGAACTTTATTGTGCTTCCCCGGAACTTCTCCGCGCCTCTAAATGACTATTCTTTTTATAGAATAGTTGTTGCTTCCCAACAACTTTCTTAAACCCGGGGTTATTGTGATGAAGTGCCTGTGGAAGACGAGGAAGAAGGGACCGAGCGCGCAGCTGCATCGAGTGCGTGCAGAAGAATCGAATCGGCAAGGGTTCAGCGGACGCTTTTGACGCGCTGGGCGAGTGAGCGCGGCCCTGTGATCGCTTGGAGCTGGAAGCCAGGGTCTCAACCGCTGCTGTCGCCGGAGAGCCGTCGGCCGCTGGTCCGGTTACCGAAGTCTGTCTGCTGGCCCGTGCCTGGATCTGGTGACGCGCTGGGCCAGAGAGCGCGGTTCGGGGAAACACCGGCTCACAACCGCCGCTGGGCCATCGAGCCGTCAACCACAGTGCACGGTCCCTGACGTCCGGCCGCTGGCCCGTGTCCGGACCCGACGTGACGTGAGACTCCTCAGCGAGCAAGCCGCGCCGTGGTGCATCGGCCGATCACACGCACTTAGTGAGGAGACCTCGTTGGACTGCTGCACATCCTGACCATGTAGAACGTTTCCTCCCTTGCTCTCTTTAGCGAACAGTTTTCGTTAGCCTGCTACCGCAGTTAACGCTCTTTCCTGTAGTCTCGTTTCCGCTCTGTGTTTCCGCTACTCTCTTACCTTCTGCTCTCATTTTCCACGCATAAAGTTATCCCTACTTGCGCACGCATTACCGACTCGTGACTTTCTAGCTGGTCCTAGGCCCATTCATGACAGGAGGCCATTGTAGTGGCTTTTTTGAAGGAGGGAAAGGACCCGTCGTCCCCCTCAAGTTACCGTCCAATAGCCCTGACGAGCTGCCTGCGCAAGCTCTTTGAGAAGATGATCAACCGCAGGCTCGTGTACTTCCTCGAGTACAATGGTCTTCTCGAGAGCTGCCAGGCAGGCTTTAGGGTTGGGCGATCGACAAACGATCAACTGGTTGCACTTGACTCATACATCAAGGATGCCTTCGTGCATAAGCAGTACTGCTTAACTGTCTTCTTCGACCTCGAGAAGGCCTACGACACCGCTTGGCGTTATGGGATCCTTAGTGACCTCAGGTCATTCGGTGTTTCGGGTAATATGTTGAACACCCTTGTTAGTTATTTGTCGGAGAGAATGTTCAGAGTACGAGTTGGTTGTGCACTTTCGAAGGTTCACGTCCAAGAAAACGGCGTGCCGCAAGGTGGCGTGTTGAGTTGCACTCTCTTTATTGTAAAGATGAACTCTCTTGGAAAGGCACTGCCACCAACAATCTCTTATTCTATGTATGTAGACGACGTGCAAATATCTTTTAAATCATGTAATATGTCAATATGCGAACGTCAAGTCCAGCTTGGTGTCAAGAAGCTTGCCGGCTGCGCAGACAAGAATGGTTTTAAATTGAATCCTGCAAAAAGCTCCTGCGTTGTGTTCTCCAGGAAGCGCGGGGTCCATCCAGACCCAGACATTCATCTTAATGGTGTGTCGCTTCCTGTGAACAAGGAGCACACGTTCTTAGGTGTTGTGTTTGATCACAAACTCACATTCATACCCCACATCAAGGAACTTAAAAATAAATGTCTTAAAACAATGAATATACTTAAGGTTCTCTCCCACCAATCCTACGGTTCCGACAAAGAACTCCTGCATCGCTTGTATACTGCGTTGGTTGGGTCTCGTTTAGACTATGGCAGTGTGGTTTATGGGTCGGCGACTAAGACAGCCTTGCGAATTCTGGACCCAGTGCTACACTTGGGTCTTCGTCTTGCGTCGGGTGCTTTTCGCACTAGCCCTGCCGAGAGTCTTTATGTCGAGTGTGATAAGTGGAGCCTTGAGAACCAACGAACGTATATGGACTTGCTTTATGCTTTTAAAATTTCGTCGCTGAATAATCATCCTTTTTAACCTGTTTTTAACGATAGATCAACATCTCTGCTCTTTGTAAATCGCCCATCCGTTCCTCTGCCCTTTTCACTTAGAGTGAGAGAGTGAGCATCGGATCTCAGTGCTTTGTTTTTAGATGTGTACAGGTCATCCTTTTCAAACAGTTTACCGCCTTGGCAAGTTCGCCCTGTGTCGTGCGACCTTTCTTTTATGAGACTTGACAAAAATCGTGTACCACGAGCTGCAATACTGCAGCACTTTGTGCCTTTGCAGTTTAAATACACTTGTGCAGAATTTTATAGTGACGCTTCTAAAACCTCCACTACGGTGACGTGCGCTGCTCATGGTCCAAATTTCAATGCAGCCAGAACCATGAGCGTGCACACAACAATTTTTTCAGCAGAAGCGTATGGAATTTTGCTGATTGTACGACACATTCTTGAAACTCAAATTCCCAATTCCATCATCTATACAGAGTCCTTGAGTGTTGTTCGTGCACTATCATCGCATAAGTCCACCCCCCCTCCCCCCCAAAAAAAACACGTAGTTAATCTTGTATTCAACACTATCATGTCTGTGTGCGCAAAAGCATAAGCTTGTCCTCTGGGGGGTCCCAGGACACGCTGGGATCGCTGGGAACCAGTTGGCAGACGAGAAGGCCACTGCTGCTGCACTCAGGGACACTGTAGACATTACAACGATACCCTACACAGACCTCAAGCCACACATAAGACAACACCTGCGCAGAACATGGCAAACACACTAGGACGAACAGACAGACAACAAACTACATGTAATAAAGCCACACTTAATACGGTACACATCTGACTCACACAACAGACACACGGAAGTCTCCTTGGGTAGGCTACGGATAGGGCACACGCATGCAACTCACTCGTATCTGCTGACGGGATCTCCTAGGCCCCAGTGCAGCAGGTGCGGAGAGGCCCTATCCGTAGTACACATACTAATCGCATGCAAGGCACTTCACACAACACGACACAAACACTTCAAAGAACTCTACAGACAACCTATTCCCCTACATCCATCGTTTTTTCTATGTGACGGTGCCATTGTTTCCGTGAAACGCGTGTTTGAGTATTTGTCAGAAGTCAAGTTTTTAAACCTCATTTCCTATCACGCATAATGAAATCTGGCCCTATACACCAGCCATCACCATTATCTTTTTTTGATCTTACAATGTCCAGTTTACATGTTTTATACCTACCTTTTGTGGTAATCACTTCTTTTCATTAAATGACTTCTCTGGCGCTCTTTGCCCTCGTCGGCCTTGCGCCATTAAACACAAACCATCATCATCATCATTGGAGTGCAGCTGAATCGAAGACACCTGTGATTTCGGCCGTGCCATCAGTGTGCGTAATAAAGAAAACTGAAGGGAGCGCGATTGGTTTTTCCCATCGTTCACAGCGACTTTTGCGCTCACCGCTTCACGTGCACACGTAATATTTGGCTCACATATTCCTGGAAATGTAATGTAAACTGTAGCAGGATGACAAGGTGGGCTAGTTGCTGTACTTGCACCTTGCCTTGGGGAATAGCGTGAATTAACGGGGACACAAATAATAAAGAAGTGAACGGGACAACCGCTAGTCCCGTTCACTTCTTTCATATATATATATATAAATATATATATATATTTATATATATAGCGAATCAGGATAGGAAATGAGGGGCTCGTAGAAATAACACAGAAATAAGGGTTGGCAGCCAAGAAAACCTCGGAAAGCAAAGGGGAGATTGTAGTAGGTCATTGAAACCGATAAAGAATTTGGAAAGAAAGAAAGAAAGAAAGCGGCTGCCAACCCTTATTTCTATATATATATATATATATATATATATATATATATATATATATATATATATATATATATATATATATATATATATATATATATATATATACACAAAGATAGGTCGGCAGTCTACAACGCCAAAGGAGGCATAGGGGTGTGGTTAGGCTTTTTTTTTTTACTACGGTTAATGAAGTTCACATTTTTTTTATATACGGAAGAAAGAAAGAAAGAAAAACACGCGCCCAGAGTGGGGACCGAACCCACGCCTTTCGATTAGATCTCGAATGCCTTACCAACTCGGCTATCTGGGCGACTGTGTTCTCCTTCACTTTCTGGGCTATTTATATTTACTACAACTGTATCTGACGCTTGAGGGTGGTAGCCAGCGCCACTCAGACTACACGGGGAGAAGGGGACCTTCTTTTCAACCCCCGGGGCGTGACGCGGACGTCTACAGCCTGTCATAAGCGGGTAACTGGCGGGAAACCCTCTTATGCTACCTTGGCATCAAGGCTGCCACAACCGAGGCCCTCGCTAAGCTTTCGCAGGATAATATGGTTAGGAAATGAGGGGATCGTTAGGAAATACAGAAAGAAATGCGGGCAGTCTACAACGCCAAAGAAGGCATAGGGGAATGGTTGGACTATATTTTTTTTACCGTTAGTGAAATTATATATATATTTTTTTCCATATTAATTGAAGCGAGAAAGAAAGAAAGAAAGAAAGAAAGAAAGAAAGAAAGAAAGAAAGAAAGAAAAACACGCGCCCAGAGTGGGGACCGAACCCACACCTTTCGATCCCCACTCGGTCCCCACTCTGGGCGCGTGTTTTTCTTTCTATCTTTCTTTCTTTCTCGAAAAGAACCAGACCGGTATTCTGGAGGTCGTGAGTTCGGATCCCACCCGGCGGGCATTTTTTCACCACTTTCTTTTCGACTCCAAAAATTCTTCATCTCCTTCTATGACCCACCACAACCTCCCCTTTGCTTTCCGAGGTTTTCTTGACTGCCAACCCTTATTTTCTGTCTTATTTCACGGAGCCCCTCATTTCCCATTTTCTGATTCGCTATATATATATATATATATATATATATATATATATATATATATATATATATATATATATATACACATATATCTTTTTGCGTACTCTAAATTAGTTGCCCCAAAAGATATCGTAAGTGGAATCCAACGTTGAATCGGCTCCTTCAAAAGCACCTGTCTAACTGCTGTGAAGTGGCGGGAGATGACAAAAAAGAGCGATTGCTTCCGTGATCTGGCACCGTAGACACAGTTCAGAAGGCGAAAGCACTGGTCAAAACGTAGCCCCGAAATCCGGCCGTGCAACTCGAGGAAAGTTACTACGCATTTCTGCGGACCAGAAAGGAAAGTGTTTTACTATAACTCTAAATGTGTGCACTGCTCGTTTGATCAGAGTGCACCTGGGCGAGTAGCATCTAGATGACAAAATTTAGATCTAGATGGCAATGTAAAAAGCAACAGATTGGGTACTCGGATTTGAAAGGGAGCTTTCAGAGCGAGATTAGCTATACTACCCGCCGATTCATTGCTCATGATACCCATACCAAACGTACCTCCTTCACGTGTCCCGGAACAAAGAAAAGTGGTGTCCGTTACAATGGAGAGTCTGAAGAGGACGTTATTTGTGAAATATCTGACATTGAGCTGAACATTGCGATGATTTAGTTTGCATGCTGCGGTACTTTACATAAAGCGAGAGCTCTTGCTAAACATTGTGCCATAAAAAAGGGGTGTGTATATAGCCCTAGATTTGTAATGAGTTAATACAACGCAGAGATTGCGAAAAAAACTTTATTCCAGCTTGCTCGGCATTTTGCGATGCATCTTCAAAAATCACGGAAGACCGCAGGGTACTCCGATAAATACTCGTTTAAAAGAGCCGTTAATAGAGAGCGCGGGAGAAATCTCGCGGCTAGCGTCCCTGAATAAAGGTTTTTGTGGCTCTACTCGCGGCCATAGGAAAGGCGTTTTGAAAAAATAACTCTGTTTTTCAGTCAATAGCGAATACTGCAATAACAACCCATAGGTTACGAGAAATGCCAGCGACGCATGTTTGTGAAATTGTATTTTGGGTGAAATACGTTGCGGTCACAGAGAAATTTAAGCTTAGCAGCTCGAGGATGTGGTAGGGGGGGAGGGTCATACATATGTGGAGTAAAGTTTGAAGAGTGCGCAAGAGAAATCTGATCCTGATCTTCGGAATGCGTACCTGCAAGCACAAAACCCTATTCGAGAGAAACCAAGGGAGGCCAAGGAAAAATAGAAGGATGCACCTCTCAACTGGTATAATGGTCGCAATTTGTGTATGGGTAAATTACAGAACAAGACGCAGTCAACACAGTTACTGGGGGTGCGCAGGACCGGTGCAACAGCGAGAGTGTGTCGCGGAACATTTCGGCTCGTTTCCCACGTAGCCGGTTCAGGCTACCGTATGCTCTCTCATCTTTAGTGACTGGCGCAAAAATACGTGTACTCCAGTCAAGAGAAGAGTGTACAATACCAAGACACTTCAACAAATCCTCCTGCGGAACGACTTTATTAGTGTAAACGAAAGAAATTGAAACTGGTCTTGCAACCGGCAAGGCGAGGAGAGCACTCTTCGACACATTAGTGATGAACGATTCCTCTCAAGCCATGCCTCTAACGGAGATAAATAATGCTTCACAACGCAAAAACAGGGCAAGGGACAAAGTAAATTGTCATAAACAAACTTCAACCGTTGTCTCTGTTTTAATCTGGGGAGCATTCTGTATTTCCAAATAGCCGTAACCCTCCCTCTTTCTTAGGTAAATAGGCCTGCACGCGTTCTTCTAACAAGTAAATGTAGACTGCTGATGCAAACAACGCTGCATCATCCGCATAAACGCAGGTTGTTACATCCAGGGGAAGAGGAATATTACTCATAATGATATTAAAATCTAACTGCGATAAAACACATCTTTGAGGCACAACCTTTGTTAGCAGACATATCTCTGAAAATAGCCTGCGTTTGTTCAAAAGAATTTCCGATCGGACAGAAATCCGTGATACATGCGAAGAGATAGGCTCGGAGATTTGTGCGGGCTAATTTTTTTATTAAGATACTATCCCCGACACTGTCATAACTTTTCGCAGCATCTAAAGTCACTAACTCCAACAGTTTTTTTTTCTTTTTAGCCAACCGAATACTCGCCTCAAGGTCTATATGAGCGTTCCAATTACAACATCCCCGCCTAAAACCAGTACGAGCCGCACTAAGTACTTTCCTGTCCTGCATAAAAAAAGGGAGACGATAAAAAACTATTCCTTCAATAAATTTGATCATGTTAGAGGTCACAAAAATCGGCTTAAGTTGTCTAAATCAAAGCCACGACCTCTCTTTTTTGGTACAAAATTATCTAGGGCACATTCCAGTTTTCTTCAATGCAACCAAACTTGAGAGGTGAATTTATTACCCCCAAGAGAACCGATTACAATTCCATGGACAAACAGTTATTAACTCCAACAGTCACGCCATCAAGCTCCGACGCAGGAGATCGTGTGATGGACAAAGCCTCCGCCAGTTCTAAGGATGAGACTAGCACAAAATGATCTGTTTCTGGAGGACTCATAAGGCAATATTTATTACAAAAATACGAAAAGCGAACCAGCATTGTTCTGCGAAATGGCTAAAGAGGACGATGTTCGCCGCACCAGACCGCGGACCAAATATTTTTTGCTTTGGCAAATTATAGGGTTTTTACGTTCGACCGCAATACAATAGTAGAGGGGGGGGTTTACTAACCTTGGTTTCCTCAAAAATTTCTCCCAGAACATTTGCCTCGTTGGAATTGATGTCACCTAGTGGCGAAGTACTCGCTGTAGACTTGATTCTCCCTGAGAGTCCTCCGATCTCCCTCGTCAATGTGTATTTTCCGGTAGGCTTCCGTAGAGTGGATAAACTAGACAGTTTTATATCGAATAAATCGAGAGTTATTGTTGCCGGTGACTTCAATGCTCACCACGTCTCTTGGGGCTTCAGAATGAATTTTCGTGGTTTAGAGCTCTGGCCTTTGGCTGGAGGAGCATGGTCTTTGCTGTGATAAATCCCGGGGAATTACATTTTTGCGTGTGGGATCTCGATCGGCCTTGGAATCAACCTTCTCCTCAGGAAACGCACAAGTCGCGCCCTGGGGTACATTACCCTGTGGTTCAAGCGGTAATCATTTTCGTCTTGAGTTTACAGTAGGTATCCCCCTTATTAGAATTGAGGTCAGAAAACAAAACTTTATTAATGTTCGAGTTTATCAGGAGACATTGCGGGATTTCTCTACATCAATGCGGACCCCTTATTCCATTGTAGATGCGCAGTGAACAATGGAGTCATTGCAAGCAGCAGCAAAAAGCACTGCGTTCACAGTCAATTGCTCCGCACAGACAAAGGTCTTTAACTGGTGCAACAGTGATTCTAGCCGAGATTATCGCCGTAGAAAAGCAGCTCTGAGGTCTCTCCTGCACAATCACTGTCCGGTAAATTGGATAAACTGCAAGTACATTGCAGCAATGTTTAAACGTGCAGGTGCTAAAGCTAAAATAGATCACATTATAAAACGCGATGACTTTCTTATGAATTCTTAAAATAAAGCAGCGCTTCATAAGTTCATGGAAAGCAATCGGGCGGTTTCTCTCAAGCAGTTACAGTCATAAGAAGTCTCGACTTCTGCTGAATAGGCCCGGACTCTTGAGCGCTCTGCTAGAGGACTTTCGGTTCGGTTTTCTTCCCGTTGTAGTAACTATCGTCTTATCAGTCCTACAGAAACGGATGATGTTATGTCAGTCTCATCTTTTGATCTCACGGAGGCCTTGTCCATCACACGATCTGCGGCGCCGGGGCTTGACGGCGTGATTGTTGGTGCCATTAAATTTTTGGCTGAGAAATTCAAACCGATTCTATTAAATGTAATAAATTCGTCCCTCAATTTTTGTTGGAATCCACACAACTGGAAAGTGTCCAAGATGGTGTTGATCAAAAGAAAGCCAGGTCAGGGTTTCGACTTAGACAACTTAAGGCCGATTGCTCTGACGTCTAACACGATAAAATTAATAGAGCGAATACTTTTTTAATGGATAGCTTATTTCATGCAGGACAGGCAAGTACTCAGTCCTGCTCAGATTGGTTTTGGGCGGGAATGCTCTACTTTAAACGCTCACTTGGACTTGGAATCGAGGATTCGATTAGCATAAAAAGAGAAAATGGTGTCGGCGTTAGTGACCGTAGATACAGCTAAACCATATGACAGTGTAGAGCAGAATATCCTACTCAACAAACTAGCCCGCATAAACCTGCCTCCACAAGATTTTGCTTGGATTAGGGAGTTTTCTGGCCGATCGGGAAATCTGTTGCCCAAACAGAAGGCTATTTTCAAGAAAATTTTCACAAACCAGAGGTGTGCCTCAAGGATCGGTTTTATTGCTTAGTTCTCAACATCCTTATGAGTGACATTCCTCTATCCCAGATGTAATAACCTACGTTTATGCGGATCATATAGCGTTCTTTGCGGGGCAAGTCGAAATTCATTCGTTATTTGAACGTTTGCAGGCCTATTTATCTCTGTTGGAAACATGGCCTGACAGCATTCATTTTACACTAAATGTGTCGAAGAGTGCTCTACTTGTCTTCCCAGTTGCAGGACCAGTTTCAATTTCTCTCGTTACAAAAATTAAGTCAGAAGCCACGATGCAAACGCGCGTGAAATATTGGAGGCTTTTTATATCAAGAAACACGGTACTGATTGTGTCAGTGATACTTTCGTTGCTCCTTTCTCTTCTGAGTTGGAATTTTTATCTTGTAAGACATAGTGTTAACGGCTGCGGTTATCTATGTATTTGTTGCGATGATTGGTTGGGAGTTGTCTTTTAAATGGTGCACGCTGCGCATGATCGAGTCTGTTATTGTATAAAAGCGAAGATGTAGCTTGTGAATAAATCAGTTGAAGTGGCGCCAGTCCTGTCCGTTTTTTCTTACGTGTGTCATGTTCATTAAAGCGCTAATCCCAGTTGTTAAGTCATTCCACAGCTAGATTGTCATTCCGCCGGTGGATTCGATGAAGTACATTCGTATTACACACACTTCTCCTCTTGACTGGCACTGCACATATTAACGCATCAGTCACTAAAGCGGAGAGAGAATTTGGTCGCATGAAAAGGCTATGTGGGAAACCAGCAGGAATGCGCCAGGACACACCTTTGCTGTTGTACGGAACCTACGCCCGGCCACTCATGGAATTTGGGTGCGTCTTGTATTGCAACTGCCCTATCCAGAAACTGCGATAGTTATACCTGTTGGAGAGGCGCATCTTTCAGTTTTGCCTTGGCCTCCCCCGGTTCGTCTCGAACCGGGTTTTCTACTTAGAGGCACGCATTCCTGAACAGAGGGTACTGAAATTATTCAGTATGTTCAACCAACTAGCCCTGATCAAGCTTTTGTTACTGAACAAAGGGTCCCATTTCTCTTCCTGACGGTTCAAACTTACCTCCTCATGTACGAAGCCCCCTCTGGAGTAACCAAGCCTGTATTTATTTTTCATACGAGTGTATTGTAACACGAAAGTGTTTTATTCCATGATACACAAAAATGTGAGTGACGTCATGTCCGCCACGAAAATGACGCCAGTAAACGAAGCCGGTGGCCTGTAAAGGGTGCACCCCTGCACTCAGGGTTTTCTTGCAGGGAAGAACCCTTAGTACTAAAGACTACGTTATACTTAGGGTTGTTCGTTTTCGGATCTTATATTTTAACACGAACGTGTTTTATACCGGGATACACTACGATTTCACTGACGTCATATCCGTCACGGAAATGGCGCAGTACACCTTTGCCGAAGCGACCCGCCACCAGGCTGTCGCTCCCCAAGCACACGCACAAGACAGCCGCCGACCGGCAAATCATGCTCAGCTGCAGATTTTGCTGCACATTTCACTTTGGTGTTTTATCGATTCCTATCACAGAGAAATCAACCACAGTTTTTTTACATCAACATGGGCTAAACGTACTTCCCCCCAAATGCAATTCGTTCAAACATGCATTGATTGCCTTTCTATTGAGCTATATTGCCGCGTACCATGCATTGGGTTTGTTTATTGATGTGTTGTTTTTGCCGACCGGCTGCGCCGGGCTGGGCTATCCGTGGGCCAAGTGAAGCGCGTGTTCTATTCTTTATTTTTATGCCGCACGTGCTGTCTCCTTTGATAAGGAGGGTGTTTTGAACTAACGTCACCATTCTGGAATAATCTTCTTTGATCTACAGTGTTCTGGATGTAGTTCGACGATTCGACAAACACTCGCCCCAAGATATAAATGCACGCAGAGCAGACGCCGCGGTATTGGATTCGCCGACACTCGCCTTCGCACGTCACTCTGTTGACTGTACTTCGCCGACTGTGTGTTTTTTTAGTTGCTGAGGTAGCACAAGTTCGCTCAAATAAACTTTTTTTTTCTTTAAGACGACTGCGCCGTCTTTGGCATCGTTAAATCTGGTAAAGGTGCTGGATACGCACCCTTTATGCACCCCACGACCTCTGCAAGCCGCCAAGCCAGTCCAACTGGAACCAGCCGCCGACTACAAGGTTTGCCGCCTGAGTTCGGCCTCCTGCCAGAAAGACCGAAGAGAACGACCACTGCAACCACCACCATGGTGCAAGAAGCAACGTCACCAATCGTCCTGCAGCAGCTCCGGGAACCGCCGTTGTTCCGTGGAGCCCCGCGGAAGACCGAGAGGAATGGTCGGAGAAGCTGGAGCGCGTCCGGGTCTTCAACAGGTGGGACGATGAAGAAACCTTCCGACATGTTTTATTGTACTTGGAAGATGCAGTTCGAACTCGGTTTGAGAATCGTGAAAGCTCTTTGACCAACTGTGCTCAATTCGAAAGCGAGTTCCTTAAGACCTTCAAGACCGTGGCGAGAAAAGAATGAGCTGCGCTTTTGCTTGAAACTCGAACGCAACACCCCAACGAAGGAGTCATGATCTTCGTTGAAGAAATGAAGCGACTATTCCGTCGCGCGTACGCGGAAACGATCTAAGAAAAGAAACTGAGGTTTCTGATGCGAGGAGTAAACCGAGAACTTCTTGCTTGCCTTGTCTGCAACCCCCTAAAATGGCGGCCGAATTCGCGTCTGAGGCGGCCGCCATGGAGAAGACGTTGGAAATTCGTCCGAGGGAGTACTGGTGCAGCCGTCCCATCAATGCGCTAGTTGCGGAGACGACAGATCCCGGGGCTATTGGCTATGATACACTACGCGATGCAATCCGCGCAGTCGTCAGGGAAGAACTGCGGAAACTCTTCCCAACAACGCCGCAACCCCAAGTCACCTCTATAAGCGACGTGATCCGGGAAGGAATTCAACTCGCTTTGGGGACTTCTACGTCATCCGAAGTACCCCGCGAACCACAAGATATGACCTACTCCGCGGCTGTTCGTCGACCCCGCCCTGCTCCAACCCGTCGTTAAGAAGTCCCGCCGTACCGCCGTTCAATGTTGCCCGCCGGACCCCTTGCACCCCAAAACTAGACGCCGAGGAAGACAGACGTATGGCGAATCGCCGATAATCGTCCGCTGTGCTACCACTGCGAAGAGGCCGACCACATATACTGTCGCTGTCACTACAAGAGGCTCGGTATGCGAGTGTTCTCCGTCAACGAACCACGCCCCTGACCAGGCCAGCGTTGAGATCGAGGAATACCTGTCCAACGCCAGCCGTGGACCATCTCATTTCAACCGTTCGCCGTCGCTCTACCCATACCAGTCGCCGAACCGCCGTAGCAATGCTGACTTCGCGCGTGTAAGGTTCCCCAGCCTACGCGGTGGAAACTAAAGGAAGCAACTTCTGGGGGTGAAGTTGCACGACGGCGGAAAAACGAAAACCCTCCAACGACGCAAGGACGCACCGAACATCGTGATTCACGACATACCCTCAGCCCGACGACCCGATCTACCCTCACGTGACTCCCGATCGGACACGATAACCGCACTGTGCGACGCGTACCGGTCATGACCGAGCCTGCTGATGAGAAGACTACAACGACGACGCATAGTTCCCGATAGTCAACATGGACAAGCCTAGATACGACGCCCCGCCCCACCTTGAAATTGAGGAAGGCGGCGTCAGACGTCATGTTGTCCATCGACGGCTTAGTCGCCCTCATAGACACTGGAGCCGACTACTCAGTAATGAGCATATCATTTGCGTCTAACATGAAGAACGTTACGACCAGATGGGACGGTCCGCACATACGCACAGCAGGAGGCCATCTCGTAACGCCAAGTAGAACGTGCACATCACGCGTCCCCGTAGACGGCACCACGTACCCTGCCGCGTTCGCCATTTTGCCTTACTGCTCCCGTGACGTAATTCTTGGAATAAACTTTTTGACAGACAACGGTGCAATAATTGATCTATACGAACCCAGTCGATAACTTTTGTAGCGAAAGCTACACTACGCTACGTCGGGAAATCTTCGCAGGGTGACGAGTTTTGACCTTGAGAGCTACAAGTCAAACCACACTCCCTTCCGCAAGCGCCTGGTATGGAGCAGCGGCTCGATGGCGGCGAGAGATAAGCGGCAGTGGAGAGATAGGCGAGGAGGGAACGGAGACGTGCGCGGGACCCGTGTCGCCACCTGGCGGAGGAAGGCGAGGAGGCCGCCGCCGCAGTGATAAGCGCGCGCCACGAAGGAAGGCCAGGAGGCCACGTGCGGCGCTGAGCCGTGTGGGGTGGATGAAGACGAACACCAAGCTGGGGTCGCTCGTACAGCGGCGAGGCTTAAACAACGCCGTGAGTTGAAAAAAGTTGAATAAACAGTGTATTCATTGAAAAGATGCCTGTATATCATTTCGAAACCACACCTCGACAGTGGGCCTAGCCAGGGCAGTGATACAGTGATACTTTCGCTATTGTCTAGGGTTAACCAAAGCTAAACCACAGCATTTTTTTTCTCCAATCACTCCGTGACGCCGGAACCGAACCCCGAACACCGCGTTGCTATAAGGATCGCCGATGATCATGTCACCCTGCTACCCCACACGTCACCAGATGTACCGATGCCAAAGACCGAAGGATGACGGCAATGACAATATGAAGTTATTACAGTATCCACTATGGAGCGAGAAACTGAGTTTTTTTATCAGAACCCCTTCCCTTCTACTGCAAACCTTCTCCCGCGCTCTCTATTAACCACTATTTTAAATGAGTATTTATCCCAGTATACTGCTTCTTCTGTGATTTATACTGACGCATCTCAATATGGCGAGCAAGCTGGAATTGGTATTTTGTCACAAGCCCTAGATCAGAGTAATTCGCAACGAATCCCGGACTACTCACCCCTTATTATGGCAGAATTTTTAGCAATAGCTCTCGCTCTATGTAAAGTACACTCTTAGTGCCCCGGATGGCGTCCTATTTATATGCGGTGGGCAGTCTCAATACCGTAATATAAGAGGCCCTGACAGACTTCTTTTCCGTGACAAAACCTCAGGTGGTTGCAGCACGCTTATATGCTGCGCCAACGGCCCGTGTCACGGCTATAAACTAGCAGACAGCCTGACGCCAGAAATAAAATAAAAGGGGGGGAAATCGTGAAGCTCCCAGCGATATGTGTGGCTTGTGGCGCATGCGCGTATTCCTCCTCACATAATGGCCCGTGAGCATCCTTTGTGGTGGCTGACGACGCGCGCGCGACGACGCAGCGAAAGCAGAAAAACATTTTAAAAAATCTTGCGCGCACATTCGCAGTAGGAGTGGAAAAAAAATTACACCATCTTCCTGTAGGGGAAACCTGAGTAGTATCATAAAGGGTTAAGATCGCACAAACACGACGACACACAAAGAAGAGAAGACAGGACAAGCGCTGAACCAGCACTCAGTTGTTGTGTCCAGGATACGCACACATTCTCGCCACCGAGCCGAGGCGCGGTGAGCCTCCACTCCTCTGTGCAGGCGCTGGAACAGGCACTCTTTGAAGAAGCGGCTTCTCTCTTGCCACTCCGCTCTGGCGGTTGCACAGACAGTGAAACCACGCTTCCGTGATGTAGGAAAGCCTCCCAACATCGACAGTACAGCCGGTGGAAGTACCTTGTTACGTATGCAAAAGCCGAGCTCACGAGACTGGCATCTGGCGAAGGCAGTCAGCGAAATGAGTGTGTCTGGGTCGGTTGACGAACAGTTGAAAGAGCCCAAAGTCGAAATGAAGTTCACGAGGATGGCTTGGTAGACTAGTTGGTGTAGCATCATAAAGGGTTAACAGCGAACAAACACGACGACACACAAGCAAGATAAGACAGGACAAGCGCTGAACCAGCATTCAGTTGTGTCCAGGATACGTACACATTGTCGTAACAAGGTACTTCCACCGGCTGAACTTCCACTGGCTCACACGTAACAAGGTACTTCCACCGGCTGTAATGTCGATGTGTGGAGGCCTTCCTACATCACGGAAGCGTGGTTTCACTGTCTGTGCAACCGCCAGAGCGGAGTGGCAAGAGGGAAGCTGCTTCTTCATAGAGTGCCTGTTCCAGCTCCTGCACAGAGGAGTCGAGGCTCACCGCGCCTCGGCTCGGTGGCGAGAATGTGTGCGTATCCTGGACACAATAACTGAGTGCTGGTTCAGCGCTTGTCCTGTCTTCTCTTCCTTGTGTGTCGTCGTATTTGTGCACTGTTAACCCTTTATGTGCTACACCAACTAGCCCACCAAGCCATCCTCGTGAACTTCATTTCGACTTCTTTGGGCTCTTTCAAGTGTTCGTCAACCGACCCAGACACACTCGTCTCGCTCTCTGCCTTCGCCAGATGCCAGTCCCGTGAGCTCGGCTTCTGCATACGTAACAAGGTACTTCCACCGGCTGTACTGTCGATGTTTGGAGGCATTCCTACATCACGGAAGCGTGGTTTCACTGTCTGTGCAACCGCCAGAGCGGAGTAAAGAGTGCCTGTTCTAGCGCCTGCACAGAGGAGTGGAGGCTCACCGCGCCTCGGCTCGGTGGCGAGAATGTGTGCGTATCCTGGACACAACTGAGTGCTGGTTCAGCGCTTGTACTGTCTTCTCTTCCTTGTGTGTCGTCGTGTTTGTGCGCTGTTAACCCTTTATGATGCTACACCAACTAGCCCACCAAGCCATCCTCCTGAGTAGTATGCGAAGTAGCCATGGGGTCGACTGAAGTTCCCATTAGTTTCAGTTCGTCGTTTCCGTTGACGTTCAGCTTCGCGTGCCTTCGCTGTATCAGTAGCTTCTTGACGTACTTTGAATGAGTGAAGGACATAAGCCGCGTTCGTAGCACATGCTGCCGTCTCGGTTTGTAGCGGGGAAGAGCGCCACGTACCTCCCGTTGCGGCCAGAGAGTCGTGGGATCCATAGAGTTTCTTACAATACAGACTAGAGAGGAATCTGGTGCTAGCGTCTATGCGGCTCACATCAAGGCCATCTGTGTCGTCATGGACCGCCATTATACATCGCACTCGCCTTAGTTTCATCATTGGCTTGGATTGAAACGTTTTAGTGACCGCAAGTTTAAACAAATTGCCACAAAAACGCGAAGAATAGTGTGCAATTATGTAAGTGGAAAATAAAAACAGGCTGTTTTAAAACTAAGGAAAAAGGAAGTAAAGCGTATTTTTGCCGGAACGGTTGTGACTGCTACTCCGCAGGCCAAGGTTGTAGTTACGAACATGGTAAATGTCTGGGAGGGGGGAGGGACTCATTAGAGACACTGTGTCTATTAATTTTACCATTATTGCGAATAATAAGTTGCTTGAAGAGTTTGGAAAGTTTTTTTAGCGTGCCTATTAAAACGTTGCCTTTGTGGTGAACCGGTGCACCGACCGCCAAGTAGTGTAAAAATAAAAAAGAAAACGTGGCGTTAAACAGTCGTGCACGATGACAAGATAGGACGCGTACAAGCGCCCGTATCTGTCGTATTCCCGCGGTCGTTACTTGTCGTCGTCGAAGTACGATTTGTTTCTTCTTTTCGTCGGCTACAAATTTCGCGGCGGCATATTACCCGCTCAGTCATGCGTCCTTCGACTGCCGCATGAGCAACGTCACGTGCGATCACGCACTGCCTGCTGTTTCACCGAACACGGCTACCACAGAACAGGGAGGATTTCGGCTTCCTTGTAGCTCGTAAACCTGTTAATGCATAGTTAAGAAAGCAAATCCCAAAAACCTCTTCAGAATCCAATTGTCATGCCAAGCCCAAGCCCAAAAGGGGATCTTCCCATGAACCTCCACGACGACATGGCTTACAAGGCGCAGTTTCCTCTCTAGTATACTTACTAAGAAACTGTATGGTGGGATCGAAACTATTTCTTTTTATACATAGCTTGCACGTGACGTCACGCTCGAGCGCTCGCGCGGCGGTAGCCATATTGGTGCAGTGGTGCCGGCATTGCGGCGTGAGAAGTTCGGGGAGCGCACGCGGTTGCTGCTGAGCTAGTCGCTTTTCGCGCTTTTCCTGCGGCATGCCGCTGGTAGCGAGCAAAAAACCTTTAAACGCGACCTACTGCTCGGACCTTACGGGGCCTGCACGCGTGCGGTATGCGGAAAAGGCGCGGCTGTGCGACAACGAGGACCCATTCATGCTACGACCGGGCATGGACACGGCCGGCGATGTGGACTTGTTTCCGGAGATACGTTACGGCGACATACTCAACTACCTCGTGTTTTCTACCAACTTCCTCACACTAGAAGAGATGAAGGCATTCAAGTCTACCGAAGCACATAATTACTTCACGAGCGGGTGGGTGAAGTCCCTGTCGGCTAAACAGCTACAAGACGACAAAGTGCTTCTGCTCGGAGAGGTAAGCAGCCGGGATCTTTTTTACTATTTCGTCGCTGCGGAAATCTTGCACGGAATGCTCGAAATAAAAACGGTCGCGCTAGAACAACTCTTCGCTGTTGCCGGTTACGTTTTGAGACACGATCAACAGTAACGAGCGCTCGCGCAGAGATGTGGGCAAGAAAAACTTGTGCATTGCATTTTTTTCTCTCGCAGGTGAAATTCGCAAAGGTTGCGGGACCAGCCTCTGCATGTGTGGATTTTGTGCCAGAAAAGTGGGGTCGTGCTCACTCCTCATTGCACCTGTATGGCAGGAGCAGGTGAGGCCTGTTCTCATGTTGGAGCCTGTCTGTATGCAGTTGAAACAGGTGTGAAGATGAAAAACGCTACAAGCTGCACCTCAAAAATGAACATCTGGCTTCCTGCGTACGTGTAGAAGGTTGAGTTCAAGAGGCTAAAGGACATCGACTTCACTTCGTCGAGAGGGAACAAGCGAAAACTGGACGACATCATTAACAGCAGCAGTTCAGCAGTGAACGAATAAAAAAAACGAATGGATATCCCACCAGCAACCCAAGAGGAGCTTGGCGACCTGTACAGAGCATTTCAGAGCACAGGTGTCACACCTGCAGTATTTTTTGTGCTTCCAGAGTATTGCTAAAGCTTTCAGGAGCCTGTAAAAACACAGCCTGCCCACTTGAGGAAGCTGTATCTCGAAGAGAACTTGGAAGACAACCTCGACACGCTTTTGAAGAAGGCTGACGACTTTCTTGCCACTTTTTCCATCAGCGACGACACAGTGAAGACAGTTGAGGCTGCAACAAGGCAACAAAGTAACACGCCAGACTGGTTCCTTTACCGTGCTGGCAGAGTGACTGCTTCAGTGATGAAAAGTGTGTTCCACACGAGTGTGCAGATTCCTAGCTTATCACTGGTAAAATAGATTTGCTACCCTGAAAAAAATTCCCTCAGAGTTCCTGCCGTCATGTGGGGCTTAGAACATAAGCAAGATGCTTTCGAGGCTTTACAAAGCCAAAGAAGATACAAAGCACCAGAACTTTGAGTGCCACAGGTCTGGACTCCACCTGAGTGCAGCTTACCCGTTCATCGGCGCAACACCAGATTCCATCACCTCGTGCAGCGGCTGCGGGAGAGGTGTTGTGGAATTTAAGTGACCATTTTTGCTAAGAGATGCTCAAGATATCACCACAAGCATTTCATGTCTGAGTTACACTGGCGGAAAACTTCAGCTTTTGGACAATCATGCGTACTACTACCAAATTCAGACTCAGATGACAGTGTGCCATGTTGACTTTTGCGACTTTGTGGTGTGGGGACCAAATGTGCTGCACATCGAGAGAGTGAGACGCAATGATCAGTTTTGCAGAAACATTTTTTCTTCCGCAAGACAGTTTTTCCGGAACGTCATTCTGCCCGAGTTGCTCAGCCGATACTACACGAGGCAAGACAGAAGTCGTGAAGAAGAGCCAGCAGACACAGTACAGTACTGCTTCTGTCGTGGACCGGACACAGGCAAGATGGTAGCTTGCGACAACGAGGCGTGCAGCTACAAGTGGTTTCATTTCTCCTGTGGCGGACTGAAACGGGCACCAAAAGAGAAGAAATGGTTTTGTGCCGAGTGCAAATAAGACAAGGACTAATGTCAGGCTTCCACAGTTTATTTCACCACAGCTGTGCCTGCCAGTGTGAAGCAGCAGCCTATCTTGATGAAATTTGCTAAAAGAGCACGCTAATGTTTCTTGTAACTGGAATGTAGAACGAGCTTGCAGTCTTAAAATAAAGGACCACGTGGAGCGACAGCGACAATTGTCGCTCAAGTGTAACTGAGTGGATGCGGTGGGCTAATACGAGCGACGAGCTGTTGCCGACACCTCTTCATACACTGACTTCTTTATTAAGCCCGCAGTGCCATGTTTCTTTCAAAACGAACACTCTGCACATGACCGCCAGACAACATTGAACACACGTAGCATCACAATACAAAAATGTGTTGAAACTGCATTGTACAATAATTGTATTACTGCCAACCTACAAACAACACCGAAGTAATGAATCTCAAGAAGTCACATCACGTGCAGTGGCAAGGGCAGTTGCACAAATTTGTAAATTCGAAGAGTTGTAAATGTAATGCACGACACACAGAATATGGTACGCCTGAATCACAGTAGCACATAAGATCCAAACAAAAAGGTAAATGGTCACCTTGCCACTTTAGAGTCGTTGGCTGGCAAAAGAGCATTCTGCCGAGAATGCTGCTCTACACATTTCGAACAAAACAAACAGCAGAAACAGAACTACAAAATTCAAGCGTAACCACAGTGGCACTGTAGAAATTCCAGTTTGTGTTGTAGTGTCACAACAAAGTAGTGCAATAATAATATACAGACGAGGTTTCTACAGCTGAAAACTAACTAGTGCCCAACTAATTTTCAAACGCACAACCACGTGGGATATATCTTCCTTTCTTTGACTTGAACCATAACTTTGCTGCTGTTTGAAATCATAGTCGGTACAACATGTTCCATTGCATTCAAATTATAAGTAAAATAACTGGAGTAAAAAAAGTCTCTATTGATTATGAGGTTTAACGAGCCGACAATACGCAGGCGATGAGGCACACCATACTGGAGACTGGAGATCTCCGGATTAATTTTGACCACCTGGGGATCTTTAACGTGCGCCAAAATCTCGTACACACGGGCGTTTTCGCTTAAAAAGAATGTTTCCAATCACAGCTGACGATATCATGTCATTCGTCAACGGAAAGCACTTGCTCAATTAGCAGACTGTTTTAGTGATGCTACTATTGAAGGGCACAGATTAGAAAGGGCACAGCAAACAGTAACAATTTTGTCAAGTGGAGTCAAATTATCTCCAGGTCGGCAAACCACATAGTCGATGGGCAGCGTGGCCTACAGGATTACATAGTTATTTCTGATCAGCCCGATCACCCCCTCGACATGAATCCTGACATTGGCTAGTTTCCTGGTGCTTAGCACGTCTGCTGCCGACAGTTGCTTCTTGCCCTTGGTGAACGCTGGCACGTGAAGTCTCGCACAGTAGAAGCCCACACTTTCAGACACATTGAACCCTCGGTCTGCAAGAACTACGTCGCCCGGAAGTAAGTTGTCCAAAAGACCGCAGTGCTCTGTTATGTGTCTATCGCTAGCACGCCCTCCCCAGCCTTCAGAGATGAAGTTAACAATGCCTTGAGGTGCAATGCCAATCAAATACTTTGCCGTATTGCTGCATTTGTACTGAGACCATGTCTCACTTCGGGGCAAGTATGATGAAGGCCTTTCTATCTTTATCTCAAAACAGTCAATGATGACTGCAACATTTTCCCCAAAAGAAGCGTAGAAGGCTTGAGGCATTGTGCGTTGCACAACACTTCTAGACGGCCACAATATCTGAGACTTAAGGCGGCAGTAGGCAGCATGCAGCCATTTGTCGAATATGCGCGACACTGTGGCCTCTGACACGTTAAACCTAAAAGCAAGGTCAGTGATGTGCAAATGTAGCTTTAACTTCATCAAGAAAAGCAGTAACTCCTGAAACTTCAGCAAGCTGTTGTTAGCGTTATGCGACACAAACTCCGCTACAACGTTGAACAGTGCGTAAAGGATCTGAAAATTCGCCATGCCGGTGTAGTACACAACTTTGGTGTCGCTACATTTCAGCGCATCTTCAGTCAGCTCCAGCAGCTTGTTTTCATTTCGCGCAGCGTAGAGGCGCTCGTTTAGGGATAAGCACTCCATCTCCATGGCTTCAATGTCACTCATTGTCAAGTCTGTCTGGACTGGCATCCCTGGAACAAAATTAAGTTGTTGCATGGATGATCAAGCAGCGCGAAAAATTCGCTTGAGATGCGGAGAGGAGTTATTGGCGACGGGACTGGCAAATAAGCATGCGGAGATTCAACATCTTCGGTACTCCACCGGATAAAAAAAAACTTTCTCTCCACTTTTGACACGCTCGGTTTCAAACCACGACGACGAAAGTAGAGAACACAGGACTAGCGCTAGTCCTGTGTTATCTAATTTTGTCCCGTTTTTATCGCGCTACTTAACCATGTTTCACAGTTCGAACTAACAAGCCCACATTTACGTGTTGGCGAAAAAACGCTCGCCTGTTTCGTCACTGTTCTCTACCCCGACTCCTTCTTCCGCTGGCGCCGGCGACGACGAAGAAACGGCAGCTGCGTCCGGATGCGTCGTCTGTGTTGTTGCCATTGCCCAGGCTCTACGCTCGGCGTCAGCTGCACGGGCCTGGTTCCGTCGTCGTGCGAGCGTGGCGTTCGGGATCTCCCTGTTTCGCGCTGTAGCCGAGTAACAGCGTCGGGGCCCAGTCGGGGTCCGCCTCCTCCCACAGCTGTGACGGTCTGCCTACGGACGCAAGGGCATGTTTAAAAACGAGATTCTCCGTAGTGCTTCTAAGTCTCACAGATAAATAATTATCGCGCACAGGTTGATGGCTTACCTTTTACAAAGTGTGCGCCACAAACACGTATGCCAGTCCGCTTAATGTTGGGATCGGCGCGGTTTATCCGCGCCAGCCACAGACTGCGTCGTTTCACACATAGCTCTTTCGTGCGGTCGCCCTGATGCTCGATTACCTTCGGAAGGCGAAAAAAGTTTTTGTTTGTTGGACCAAAACAAAAAAAGTTTTTGTTTTGGTCCAACATGTATGGTTCGAACATCCAACAATTGCACAGATCACCATTTTGACGCGCTGGCAGTGGACGCACGATCGCTACGGCTGACTGCACCACTGCACCGGCATGGCGGAATGGTATCCCAGGGTTCCTCGCCGTGACGTCAGTGCAAGCCATGTATAGTAAACTGCGCCGACAGTGTTCACACTTTCTTGACCACGTTCGCTTCCACTGACATCAAATGTGTGCTTCGAGCTCGGTGTAACAGTGGAGACAACTGCGAATGCGATGGGTTTATCAGGGCCCCCGGGAACGCAAGCCAAGCAGCGGCGCCATGTTAAGCCGGCTGGTATGTGTACTGCCGGCATAGCCCGGTGGAACACCAAAGGGTAGGTAAGTCCCTGGATTTTTTTTTCGACGGGTGGGGGGCGCAGACTGTAAGAATTAGTGTTTGCAGACAACTGTAAGGGCCAGGAAATTATGCCTATTTCGTCGTCGTAAGAAGCCCGCGCCAACACCGTTCTCCGATTCCCGGGACCGTACGGTAAATTTGACGTGCTTTAGAGAGGATTCAGTTTCCCAGTGCGGCGGCCGTTTTGGGATCCAGGCGAAAAATGAAAACACTTGCACATGTGAGGTACTTCCGTTGCCGTATTGACAACCGTGATGCCATAAAGAAATTGCATTTTTACACGCGTTTCATTGCTCACGTCAAGGCACATAGAACCCAGTTGGAATTTTGTATTTTTCAGTATTCCATGGCCACTGCTTGTCATTTTTGGTAGGCGTAGCAAAAAGTTAGGTAACGTTTTTTTTCGTAACTAGGTTTTCGCGTCGTCATTTCGGCTGGTGACTTTTCTGGCACGTTGAGTAGTGTGGATTCTGTGGTGATTTGCAAATTTCATTACGGTGCGTTTAAGTGGTACAGTTTTCACATCAAGCAACATTCATGAGTAACACCAGCCCCATCTAGTTATGTTCGCCACGGCTGTCGTCTGTCTGGTGTGTCAACTCGCGGTTTGCAGAAACATGATAGCATTGGCAGCGCAAACGCGGCGCGCCGCCGGCGTGGAGGTCGCTCGAAGCGGTGGCTTCTAATGTTGTTACAGATGAGCTGGCTGTTGCTCGGTGCGCGAATTTACCTATGCTTTAGCAAAAGATATTGTTGGCAGTTTTGTTCCATCTTGAATAAAATGTTTTGCGCCATACTATTGGTGGAAATTGTTTCATAAAAATAAACTAGGGCACATTACCCTCCGCATGTAACAGCGAACAGACTTTCTTTTCGACGTGCAATTGACGTGTTTCCGTCATATAAAATTATGGCAACGTTTTCTCTCATGCCTTTGCACTGAAAAAGCGCTCGGCCTTCCTATGTATATGAAGAAAACGTCCTTTTGGAGTGCGTTTAATCTACAAGCAGTAAGAAAGAAATAATTGCCTAAACTACAGCGATGCACTAGCCTTATTTATGATATTTTCACATATCTGCTAACGCGTTTGTGATACTTAGCTGCCCCCCTTCAGGCTATACTGCTTTACCGCCGATAAATAACGCCACCGTTTTGTACCCTGTCCCTTTTTCACCTGCCGTTTCTTTTCTTCACGCAGTGCAAACACAACAGAATGCTACCCGTAACTCAAGATTTTTGAAATTTTTACAACGCTGTTTCTATTCCAGTGCTACGAAATTCCCGAAGCAGCAGCTCCCGGGCAAAAGATTGCTGGGGGGATTCTACAAAGGCCATCTACATCATCGGAAGTGGTGTACCTAGACCATAATTGAAGCCCAGAGAATGTACTTTTTATTTGTTTGGTATTATATTACATGAAGGACTTGAGATACCCGTCAGCTTTAGGCCAAACGTTGGGCGTTATACAGTCAGTAGCCTGAAAAAAGACGAGTTTCCTCCCTGTTTTGTAAGCAGCAAGCTGCTGAAAATTCTATAAATGAAAACAATAATTTTATTTCGACAGGTCGTTATTTGCCCTTCCACAAAAAAAGAGATTTTCATTTGTGTGTTCCATAATGGCAATCAGCTAATATTTGTATTTGTTATTTCAGTATAAGTCTTTTGTGTTCACATTTGCATTTTGGATATCAAATAAAAAGTAAACATCGTTTTCGACATGGTGTCATTTATGTAATTTTCAACTCACACTTGTGAATGCTCAATAATTCGAGAATGAATAAATACTTTACATTTACACACCCAACTCAGTTCTCTGTTCGTGTCCCAAGCTTGTATGAGTAGACTATCACTTCAAGATCCGGATTGGTTTAAGGTATACAGATACTTGCTTTACAGCTTTGCTTGCAACATGACATTATGAATATGGGGAGTTTTTTTTTATTTCGTGGTATGTGCATTGAGGCCTGATAAATCAGGTGGCAAAACACTGAAATTATGAAGATAAAACCTCATTGCATGTAAAGTGGGTTCATGAAGATGTTCGAGAAGGGCACAAATTACAAATGTGTTAGTGCAATTGCAGCCATTGCAACCCATTTATTTGTTGCATTGTTTTATATGGTCTAAACTTCCGATGCACAAAGCTGCGTTCAAGCCCAAGTGTTATTTTTTTGGTGAACTGCCTTAAAAATGTTGAAAATGCTGAACCGCGACCTTGCGCTTCCGCGTGCAATAATATAACTCGTTAATAACAGAAGCGCGAATGAAACGAGGCAACTTAAAATATACATAAATTCAGAGAATCGTCTACTAATGCGCAGCATTCTTATGCCTCCCCCGCAGGGGCGCCTTGTCTATTCAAGGTGATAGTAGTGGCGACACCGCGGACCCCGGGCCCATGTGGGTTGGACCCACCCACGCCCTCGGCTGTGCGTGGCTTTGCCGTGTCCGGAGAAAAGGGCATCCTGGTGGTTGAGCCAAAGCCAGGGTTGTTGTTGTTTTAGATCTTCATGGCCCCCTGGCAGCGGCAACACACCACTTCGGCCCCCGCTTTCCTTAGACGGTGCCCCCAGTCTGACCCGACCTGGGGGAATCAAAGTCGCCTTTTCCTGTCCTCTTCTCCATTCTTTCCCTTTCCTACGTTGTTTCCTAACCCTGTCCTGTCATCTTCTCTCTTCCCCATTTTTCCGTTTTTTCTCTAGGCGGCGAGGGTTAACCCTGTGCGAGGACATCACCCTAGATTCCGACCATAGGGTTATAGTGGTGAGGTACAGTTAACGTGTGCTTCAAAGCCACGTTCCCTTGTTGGGCTCGGTGGTGGGCGACTGGCCTTGCCACCGAATGATTCTATGTTCTGTGGCTATTTTCTCAACTCCCGAAAAACACCCTGATCGACCTCCTAAAAGGGGTCGCACCGAAGTACTCGGCACCCAACCACCTCAGGCAGTTTTCAGCAAGTACCTAGTTGTGCACTCGAACGACGAAAAACCTATCACCGACCTGTCAGTACTCTTAATTGCCAAGTGTATTGAAAACATTGTTGGCAAAGACTACGATGCCAAAAAGATGCCCTCTGGAGACCTCCTTGTTGAAGTTATGCGAAAAAACCAAAGCGAGAACCTCTTGAAGCAAGAAAAAATTGCCAACTTGACCGTCACCGTTACGCCACACCGCACGCTAAACACTGTCCAAGGTGTTATCTCTGACAAAGAACTCCTCCATGAGACAGATGATGATCTCCTTGAGGGACTGCATGGCAAAGGTGTTGTTGGCATCCGTAGAATTATTATGAGAAGAGATGGAGCAGAGATCAAGACCCGGCACATCATCCTAACATTTGCTAGCTCTACCCTGCCCGAGACAGTGAAGGCAGCTTTCGTTAGCTGTCGTGTACGCGCCTACATTCCAAACCCGAGGTGATGCTTTAAATGTTAACACTACGGTCATGGAACTGTGGCTTGCCGTGGCAAGCTCACCTGCGCGAAATGTGGCGAAAATGATCACTCTTCTGATGACTGGGAAAACACAATCATGAAATGTCTGAACTGCAGTGGCTCACACTCTGCATACTCACGATCTTGCCCATCTTTCAAGAAAGAAAAAGAGATCATTCAGATCAAAGTAACCGAAACTATAAGTTTCCCTGAAGCACGCCAAAAGCAGATTTTTTCGGCTGCATCCTATGCAGACGCCGCCCGCCGTGGTTTGGGGCGACATTTGGTCAGTACTGCGACACAATGCAGCTTAGCTGATGTGTCGCTGTCATTAACCCCCTCTGAGCAGCCACCAGCTCCTGCCTCTACAGCAGAGGCCCTGGTGGTTCCTCTTCTTGCTGGGCTGCCATCCACAGCCGAGCACCCCACCGCAACTTCCGCGGAGCCCGTGGAGAACGTGATGACGGGTGCTGTTGGGACTGGTCCGGCCTCTTCCAGTCCAGCTCCATTGGCCCACATGACACCCGAGGGCTTTGGGAGCATGAACACAGGGGGCCCTACACATACTCCTTCCCTTCCCGCACCGCAGGTTCCAACCAAGAAGCCTGCGGCGACCTCAGGAACCAATCCACGAGGTGGATGTCGGAAGGACACCCTTTCGGTGCCGCCTGAATTGCGAGACGAGGGCATGGACACTTCGACATCTCAACCTACCCAGCAGGCGCAAAATGAGCGCCGCAGCACTTTTGGCCGTGGGAAAAAACCTCCTCGTAGCACAGGCCCTAAACAAGACTCGCTGACATGAACCAAAATACGCAAATTCACAACTACATTTTTATAATCTTTATTTCATAATTGCTGTTGAAAACATAGCTCAACGGAACTGTAGGGGTCTCATAAAAACTTAGGTGATGTATATGAACTCCTTTATCAACATCAACCCAGTATTGTTTGCCTCCAAGAGACGCACCTGAATCCCAAGCAGAGTAACTTTCTGAAACAATACACTGTCTTCAGGAAAGATAGAGATGCCTTTGCTCATTCATCTGGTGGGGTTGCCATTGTGAAGCGAAAATCCATTCCATCGCAGTCCATTAGACTACTCACCAGCCTTGAGGCAGTTTCTGTCCGCGTGATGATTTTTGATTACGGTATAAACCTTATACGTACCCCCGGATCATCAATTGTCTACCTCGGAATTTGAGTCTTTCGTGGATGAGCTTCCTGAACCATTTATCTTAGTTGGAGATCTAAATGCACACAACAAACTCTGGGGTTCGGGGCGAACTGACGCTCATGGCCGCTTTATTCAACGGTTCCTGGTGCGTGTTTGTTTAACAAAAACCAGCCTACATATTATTTTTAAGTGCGAATGCACTTCTTAAGCGAGCCTGAATCGTCCGCCGCCGTAGTCCGCATAGCAACAGCTGCGGGTGCGCGCGCTCCTCGTCTTCCCTAGCAACTGGGGGAGATGGGCGCGCGCTGCCTGGCCAGGAGTGGGGGATTGGCCAGGAATCGAGCGTGAGAAGGGCTAATGCACCCGCTTAAAGGAGTACTGACACGAAATTTCAAAGCTGAGATCCGCTCTAGCAATCAAGTACAACGACAACACAAATAGGTGTCTGTGAATAAATGCATCTTTCTTCCTTTGTAGTTGTGTGTGTGTGTGATCTCTCTTTCGCGAACATTACCGAACCGCGCAAATTCAACTCGTGCATTCGCACTTTCACATTCTTCCCCTCGGGGAAATGCGGGGAATTTTTTTTTATTTATTTAATTTTTTATTTAATACATACTGCGGACCACACTTAGGTCCAAGCAGGAGGGCATGGTACAATGCAAAGAGCAATACAGCAAAACATACACAAAAAAAAAACAATGCACAGTTACTCAGTATCGCAAGTACTTCATTTGGTTATCTGGTTGCAGTCTGAAATGGTGCGCGGAAAAAACGAAAATTTGAACGTGTCCGTTCTCGCGAAGTACGGAGTTAGTGCATTTGGTTGGTGATGTCTTGTCGGTCTTGTGTTTAATGGAGAAAGAAAAGGGGTTGGATCAAGGGCAAGTTTGCGATTATATAAAAGAGACAGAAAATCAAGGCGGGACTTCTTTCTACGATCTTGAAGGGAACGAATATTATTAGCTAGCATTAGGTCTGTGGGGGAGTCCGTTCGCGAAAACCTAGAATAAACAAACCGAATGGCCTTCCGCTGAATCCTTTCAAGTTTCTTAATGTTTTGTTTAGTATGGGGGTCCCACACGATACTCGCATACTCCAGCTTCGGCCTAACGAAAGAAAAACAACTAAGAAGCTTAACGTTTGGAGGGGAATTTCTGAGCTTATATCTTAGGAAGCATGATTTCCGGAAGGCAGACGAGCAAATATTATCTATGTGCAAGTTCCATGATAAGTTGCTTGTTAATGTAACGCCGAGGTACTTATAGCTGTCAACCTGTGTGAGTGAAGACGATCCTAATTTATACACGTGTTCACTGGGGTTTTTCTTTCTTGTTACACAAAGATATACACTTTTTTCCAAATTTAATTCCATTCCCCATTGTACACACCACTTACGCACGTTTTCAATGTTTTTCTCGAGTTCGTTCTGATCATTAGTACTTATTAGGACTTCCCGAAACAAAACACAGTCGTCAGCGAACAATCTAATTTGAACAGTAGGGTCAACGACAGTTACTAAATCGTTAATATACAACAGAAAAACCAATGGTCCCAAAATACTACCTTGTGGAACCCCAGAGGTGACAGGAAGACACTGAGATTGTTCTTCGTTAATTTTTACAAGCTGTTGGCGGTTGGATAGGTAGGCTGCAATCCAAGAAACAAAAATATCCGGAATGTGAATGTTTTCAGGTTTTGCTATTAATTTGTCACGTGGTACCTTGTCGAAAGCTTTTTTGAAATCTAAAAATATAGCATCAATTTGGCCATTGTTGTCAAGACACGCTGCAAACGAATGAATTATTGTCACCAATTGTGTTACCGTGGAATAACCTTTTCTAAAACGATGTTGAAAATTTGTTAGTACGGCATTTTCGTCTAGAAATTCAAAAATCTGTTTGGAAATAATATGTTCAATGATCTTGCAGCATTGAGACGTTAAAGATATCGGACGGTAATTTTTAAAGCTGGACCGGTCACATTTTTTAAAAACCGGAACAATCAGAGCAATCCTCCAGTCACTCGGCAGCTTCCCAGTGGACAAATAAGTGCGAAATATTACAACCAGAAACTTAGCAAGTAGTTCGGCATATATGCGTAAAAAAACGTTTGGAATTTGGTCTGCACCACAAGAAGACTTGGTTTTCAAATTTAACAGCATAGATAGTACACCAGAGTAAGATACAAAATCAGCGTCATAAATGCCAGGATCCAATATAAACAGTGGACACGTTCGCGCAGGAGAAAACACGCTGTGAAAATAATGATTAAAATGTTGAGCAGTGATTCCAGGGTCAGAAATTAGGTCACCATCGACTTTCATTTCCCTTACAGGCTGCTTTTTGTCAGTTATATAATGCCAAAATTTAGCAGGATCATTTTTCATGAAGTTTGGCAGGAGTGTTTGAAAGTAGTAATCCTTTGAGCAGCGCACTGTGTTTTGCAAGGCATTTTTAATCTCTCTGATGACGTCAGGCTGTGCATTCTTCTTCTTTAATCTTTTGAGTTTGCGTTTCAAATGAATGATTTTACGTGTTATCCAGGGTGTACGCTTGTGAATTTTTTTGCGCTTGCTCGGTATGAAGTTGTCAATGCAGTAATGGCACTTGTCCTTAAACCGGTCCCATAGGTTGCAAACGTCATCACCGTCGAAATCAGCAAGACATATTTCTAGATATTCAAGCACAGATTTGTCGTTAGCTCGTGAGTAATCTTTGAAACAACGCGTCGTGGACTTATCTTGGGAGCTTAACTTGAAAAGGGGTACAGTAACGCATACTAAGTGGTGGTCAGATATTCCTGGTTCTATTGCAACAGAATATTTGTCAAAATCGCGGGGAATAAATACAAGATCCAAAACAGAACTACAGGGGCTCTGTACACGAGTTGGTTCGTTTACAACTTGTATTAGGTTATGCGTAAGCATGATGTCAAACACTATGTTTGTGTGCTTCAAAAATTCTGAACCAGCCATCAATCGCTTCCAGTCAATCTCCGGCAGGTTGAAATCCCCAATCAGAAAAATGTTGCTGTTCATATATTTTGACATGTGCTCTCGAAGTTTAATTAGATATTCCGACGATGAATCAGGAGGCCTGTAAAGCGCGTAAAGAACAAAAGAGTATCCCCAACACCAAACCTTTATGCACAAGCATTCAAGTTCGTCTATACCAGGCAACAAAACGGCCTGTATGTTGTTCCTTAAAAGAACGGCCACGCCCCCGCCTCTGGAAGCCCTGTCTTTACGTATTGCGTGATACGACGCGGGGAAGACGCTATCATCTGTTATTTCGCTTCTGAGCCAAGTTTCTGTCACTACGATAATGTGCGCGTCATTTTGAAGCAAGATAATTTCAAACTGGTCAGTTTTATTTTTTAGACTACGAGCATTCAGATTCAGCAGGCGCAGTTGCTTTTCTTTGGTTGTGTTCGCATTACTGTTAGGGGTGCTCCTGGTTTTTTGGTTGATTGGCCGTGTGGGAATGTTTTTGTTCACGATGCGTGGTTTAGTGCCTGTCCTTGTTGCCTCGTCACTGGACGATTTGGCTTTCGTTCGTCGTTTTTTCGTAGAAGTATGCGTTCATCTTTTTCGGTATCCCAAGTGTAAACGTTGCTATTGATGAATAGTTTGTCGAAAACTAACGACACTTTTTCTTTTTTGTCGCGGTTCGGTTTCGAACTTGCCCACAGCTTACGTCTGACGTCTCGCACTCTACAGGAAAAATCTTCACCAATGGAGAAATCTGAATTTTCCAGCTTAGATCCTTGCTTAAGAATTGAGATCTTGTCGTTTGCGTCTTTTGGCTTAAAAATAACTGGTCTAATTTTGTTTGGTGCTGGCCTACCTATTCGATGGATGCGCTCAATCTTAATTGGTTCAAGCTCCAGTATGTCTTGAATTACTTCTTTGTTGACAATATGTTCAAGTGTGTCACTGGTCTCGTTTTCATTTTCCGGTAAGCCGTACACTATCAGGTTTGATCTTCTACTATGGTTTTCGAGCTGTTCAACTTGCTTTTCAAGTTGCTGAATTAGGGTACTCATAGAAGCTATTTGAGTTTGGCAAGCAGCAACTTTGTCCTCCAGAATCGCCAAGGCGTCCAATTTTTTCTTTATATCGGTTAGTCGCTTTTCTTTTATGTCCTTTATGTCAGCAGCTATACTTTCTAGCTGTTTAGCAATTTTAGCCAAGTCAGGACCAGGATTGGCCTCGATGTCTCCGCCCAGGAGGAGCAATTGTCGCAACAAGCCAGAAACATCATAAGACACACCAGAAGACCATGGGCACGGCAGCACAAGTAAGAACGGGTCGCTTGAGCGAAAGCATTTTCCATAACGTTTGCTCACCTGTAGAAGGAAGACAAACGGGTTTTCAGACCACCGCATACTGGCTGTGCCGCCGTGCCCAGTGGCCGAGGAGTGAACAGGACGCTCATATATAGCCGGAATCCGCAACGGCGCCGCCTGGACGATTTCTGGTATCAGTGATGCACGCGTGGCTGATAGCTGCAAAGGCAGATGGTCCGGGTGTGCAGATGGCGACCGGCGAGGCAAGATGAGGCTGGTCGCGGGGTGCAGCGCATGCGCATCTCCCACTTGCAGATCGGAACGCTCGGCAAGAAGGGGGCCCAGCAATCCAAGGAACTGTAGAAGGAAGACAAACTGGTTTTCAGACCACCGCATACTGGCTGCGCCGCCGTACAACACACACAACACGTACTCACACATAGACTTGGCAATTGGTTCTGCTGTTGTTTTTCCACTCGTTGAGTGGCAGGTGGAAAAAAACCGCTTGGAAGTGACCATTTCCCAGTATTCCTGAGATGCCTAGACAGAGACCCCTACACTACCATTTCAACTAAAAGGTTTAAAGAAACCGCTGCGGACTGGGAAAAATTTAAGCTGAAATCTCAACTCACACACCCTTCCATAGAACACTTGGGTATTGATGAAGCTTGTAGCTTTATCACAGCACATATCCTTGACGCTGCAGAGAACTTCATTCCTCAGACTTCTGGCAACACAAGTAACCTAAGGCGGCCCTGGTAGAATGAAGAGTGTCGACAAGCACGCCAGGCACAGCACAAGGCGTGGGGCATTCTTCGCAGGTACCCAACTGCGGACAACCTTGTAGCGTTCAAGCGCACCAAAGCCAGGGGAACGCGCATTCGCCGTCAGGCCAAAAACAATAGCTGGAGGTCCTTCTTAACTTCAATAAATTCTTTCACCGATACACGAAAGGTTTGGAACAGGATAAGAAAACTTAATGGACAAAGCACACATGGCTTACCCCTTGTAGACACCACTGGTGGCACCCTAGAGGACCAGGCAAACGCGTTGGCACAACACTTTGAACACGTCTCAAGCTCTTCCCATTACACAAGCACATTTATACACTACAAAAAGTCGGCTTAGCGGAAGTCCATACGTGACCCCAAGCAATCAAATAACTCCTATAACTCTCCATTCTCCCTTCACGAGCTCATGGCTGCGTTGGCTGGTTGCAAGTCTTCGGCGCTAGGTGCAGATCACATAACGTACAGCATGATCAAACACCTTCATACAGACACAATCAACTTTCCTGTTTTTATTAGATGCGACGCATCTCTTGCTCTGAGGCATGTCCCTCCTGCGTCGGCGTCGGCGGCGTCCGCACGCCACCTGCGCATGCGCGACTCTCCTCCGCTCTTCTCTCCGACAGCTGTGCGCAACACTCTTACTCCGTCTCATTATCATAAACAACAGCTGCGTGCGCGCGCTTCGCTCGCTTCGCTCCGTTTCCCGTCGCGCAAGTGCGCGCATGCGCGACTCTCCTCCGCTGTCTCCTCTCCTTCAGGCGCTGTGAATATAAATCGGGTAGCGCGCTGCGGCGGTTCAGTCAGCGCTCGCTCTCGTTCGACTCCGCGTGACTTTGCTTGACGACTCCATGCTTGACTTGATTCTTCAAATGAAGACGTGGTGGAAGCGACGGTCCCTTCAGCGAGTGGGCTGACACAATCCACTACCATCGTCAGCTCAAACGCTCAAGGCAACGTTACGACCAATTGAACCCCCCGATGCGTCGCATCACATTAAGGTTCCCTCGCGGGAAGATGGGCGTAATTTTTTAACAGAATATGGCGTGCTGGGCACTTTCCGAAGGCATGGAAACAGGCTATCGTTGTGCCACTCCTGAAACAGGGAAAGGCTGCCTCCTGTGTTTCAAATTATCGTCCAATTGCCCTGACCAGCTGCTTGTGCAAGCTGTTCGAAAAAAATGAACAACAGAAGGTTACTATACTTCCTGGAATACAATGGTATTCTTGACAGCTGCCAGGCAGGTTTTCGGTCAGGCAGATCAACAACAGACCATCTTGTCGCCTTTGAATCCTATGTGAAAAATGCCTTTGTTAACAAACAGTTTTGTATGTCCATATGTTTTGATCTAGAAAAAGCATATGACACTGCCTGGCGCTACAGCATCCTGCGGGGCCTAAAATCTTTTGGTATTTGTGGGAATATGCTTAACACCCTTGAAAGCTATCTGTCTGAACGAACATTCAGAGTGAGGGTCGGGGCTGCAGTATCCGCACTGTATATGCAAGAAAACGGTGTTCCTCAGGGTGGAGTACTTAGTTGCACACTTTTTATAGCGAAGATGAACACACTTGGAAAAGCTCTGCCCCGTACCATTTTTTACTCCATTTCTGTGGACGATGTTCATATCAGTTTTCGGTCCCTGTAACCTATCTATTTGTGAGTGGCAGGTACAACTTGCCACAAACAGGCTTGTGAAATGGACAGAAAAAAATGGCTTTAAGCTAAATCCTCAAAAGAGAACATGTCTTATTTTCTAGGAGGCGTGGTATTCCCCCCCAGCCCACCGTCCAGCTCAATGGAGTATCTGTGCCTGTAAAGAAGGAACACAAGCTTTTGGGCATTATGCTAGACGAAAAGCTGTCATTTATTCCACATACAAAGCTACTCAAAATAAAATGTATAAAGGCAATGAATATCCTGAAAGCAGAGGTCGGCGAACTCACTCATGAGTCCACTCACTCAGACTCATTTGGACTCAAACTCACGCGTGAGTTTGAGTGAGCGCGAGGCTAGTGCGGCATGGTGAGTTTGAGCTTGAGTGAGTTTGAGCCGAGTGATCCCGACTGAGTTTGAGTTCGATTGAGTTTTACTACGCCCGAGACCTAGTGAATTCTGAGTCCATTTTGAGTTCTGAGTATATTTTGAGTTTGAGTCCATTTTGAGTTGGAGTCCATTTTGAGTTTGAGTACATTTTGAGTTCTGAGTACATTTTGAGTTTGAGCCCATTTTGAGTTTGAGTCCATTTTGAGTTCTGAGTACACTGAGTCCATTTTGAGTTCTGAGTACATTTTGAGTTTGAGTTCATTTTGAGTTTGAGTCCATTTTGAGTTCTGAGTACAATTTGAGTTTGAGTCCATTTTGAGTTCTGAGTACCTTTTGAGTTTGAGACTATTTTGAGTTTGAGTACATTTTGAGTTCTGAGTACATTTTGAGTTTGAGTACATTTTGAGTTTGATTACATATTGGGTTTTGAGTACATTTTGAATTCTGAGTACATAGGAGTTTTGAGTCCATTTTGAGTTTGAGTACATATAAGTAGCCTAGCAGGCAGCTATGGTTGCCTGTTAAGTTTTATGCGTCACTGTGGGCTCGGAATTCAGATTACCTGCGGGTACGGCGCACCAATCGCGATCTGCATGATCGGTTGGGAGGGAGGGGGTGTCTGATTTTTTTTAGTTTCTTGTTGAATTTTCATGGCCATAAGCACTTGCTGTATACCTAATTTTCGCGGCGGGGCGCGTGAGTGATAATCGTCTGGTGAGGTTATAAAAAAGGCTTGTCTTAACTTTTCCTCCTGATGGATCCACTAAGAGCGTGGGAAAGGGTGGTGGGGAAGCACACGGCGGCGCTGGCGTGCTGGTTGTTCGCCTGCTACTGTTAACGGCTTGATATACTAGGGGTCACAAAGGAAGAAGTGAGAGCCGGGGGGAAATGGGGCGGGGGCTGTCCTTTCTGCTGTTTCAAATGAATTAGCTGAATTGACTGGGCAGCGCCCCTTAAGACAGAATAATGACCACATTAGATTGGGTGAAAAGTGAAACTGATGAGGCTAAGGCGTGTAAGGTATCAAATGAAAGGTCCGGATTAACGGAATCAAGTGGGGTAAATAAACAAATGCTTCCTGATTGTAGTCATCAGGCAGTCATAATGAGTCGTACATTGGGTTAAAATTCAAAATGACGCTGTGAGGGCATGTGGGGAATCAAATTCAAGGTCTCGATGTGGGGAATCATTCGGGACGAAAATGAGTTATGGATATATCATGACGTAGTCATGGTAAGTCTTAGATTCGGTTAACATTCAAGTTCATGACGCTAGGGCGTGTGGCGTATCAAATTAAAGGTCTCGATGAGGGTAATCATGTGCTTCCTGATTATTATCATGACATAGTCAAAATGGGTCATAAATTAGGTTAAAAGTCACAATGATGCCACTGGGTGTCCGGGGCATCAAATTGAACGTTCCGATAAGGAAAATCACATGGGACAAAAGTGTGGTAGGGCTATATCATGAGATAGTCATAATTAGTCATTGATTGGTTTAAATTCAAATTGATTCCGCTAGGATGTGATGGGTATCAAATTAATGGTCTTGATGAGCGGAATCACGAGGGAGAAATACAAAAATGCTTCCTGGGTATAACCATTAGATTGTCATGGCGAGTCTTATATTGGGGTAAAATTCGAAGTGACCCCGCTAGGGCGTGTAGGGTATCAAATTTACGGTCTTGACGAGGGAAATCACGTGGTACAAATAAAAAAAGGCTTCGTAGTTCGAACCATGAGATACTCATTATGAGTCATAGATTGGGTTAAATTCAAGGTGAGGCCGCTGAAGCATGTCGGGCGTCAAATTGTAGGTTCCAGTGAGGGGAATCACGTCGGACACCTAAATAATGCGTCCTGGTTACAGTCACGAGAGTCATGGTTATTTTGACTGGTTGAATTCCATATCACCCTGCTAGGGTGTGTGAGTATCAAAATAAAGGTCTCGTCGAGGGGGATCGCGTGGGACAAATATAAAAATGCTTTCTCGTTATAATTATGAGGATATAGCAAAAGGTATACAGCAAAAGGTACACACTCACACGCTCACTAACTCACTCACTCACTCACGCACACTCACTCACACTAACACTCTCACTCACTCTCACACTCACACTCTCACTCTCACTCACACTCTCACTCACACTCTCACTCTCACCCTCACTCAGACTCTCACTCTCACTCCACTCTCACTCACACTCTCACTCTCACTAACACTCAACTCACACTCTCACTCCCACTCTCACTCTCAGTCACACTCACACTCACACTCTCACTCTAACTCTCATTCACACTCACACTCTCATTCACACTCCCACTCTAACTCACGCTCTCACTCACACTCTCACTCTCACTCCACTCACACTCTCACTCACTCTCACTCACACTCTCTCTCACTCTCACACTCACTCTCGCTCACACTCTCACTCACACTCTTACTCACACTAACACTCTCACTCTCAGTCACACACTCGCACTCTCACTCTCACTCACACTCACACTTACACTCACACTGACACTCTCACGCTCACTCACTCTCACTCTCACTTTCATTCTCACTCACACTCGCACTCTCACTCTCACTCACTCACACTCTCACTCTCATACTCTCACTGTCACACTCTTACTCTTACTCTTACACTCGCAGTCTCACTACCACTCTCACTTATACTCTCACTCTCACACTCTCACTCACACTCTCACACTCTCATTCTCACTCACTCTCACTCTCACTCACACTCACACTCAACTCACACTCTCACTCTCACTCACACACTCACACTCTCACTCACACTCACACTCACACTTACACTCACTCACACTCACACTCTCACTCCCAGTCTCACTCTCACTTTCACTCTCACTCACACTCTCACTCACTCACACTCTCACTCACTCTCACTCTTACTTTTACTCTTACTCACACTCTCACTTATACTCTCACTCTCACACTCTCACTCACATTCTCACTAACACTCACACTCAACTCACCCTCACACTCTCACTCTCACTCACAGTAACACTCACACTCAACTCACCCTCACACTCTCACTCACACTAACACTCACACTCAACTCACCCTCACACTCTCTATCTTACTCACACTCACACTCAACTCACACTCACTCACACTCACTCACAGCCACACTCACTCTCTCACTCTCACTCACACTCACACTCTCACTCACTCACACACTCACACTCACTCTCTCACTGTCACTCTCACTCTCACTCTTACTCTTACACTCACACTCTCACTTATACTCTCACTGTCACACCCACTCTCACTCACGCTATCACACACTCACACTCACACTCATTCTCACTCACTCCACTCTCACTCACACTCACACTCAACTACCCGCCGCGGTGGCTCAGTGGCTAAGGCGTTGCGCTGCTGAGCACGAGGTCGCGGGTTCGATTCCCGGCCGCGGCGGCCGCTTTTCTGATGGAGGCGAAAAGCAAAAACGCCCGTGTGTACGAGATTTCGGCGCACGATAAAGATCCCCAGGTGGTCAAAATTAATCCGGAGCCCTCCACTACGGCGCGCCTCATCGCCTGCGTTGCGTCGGCGCGTTAAACCCCACAATCAATCAATCAATCACTCACACTCAACTCACACTCTCACTCTCCCTCACACTCTCACTCACTCACACACTCACTCTCACTCTGACTCACACTCACACACACTCTCCCTCTCCCTCACACACTCACACTCACACTGACACTCACACTCACACACTCACTCTCACTCTCACACTCTCTCACTGTCAATCTCTGTGATGTCATTTGAGTTCTGAATTCATTTTGAGTTCTCAGCCCATTTTGAGTTGTGAGTTCATTTTGACTTTTGAGTCCATTTTGAGTTTTGAGTACATTTAGAGTTTTGAGTTCACTTTGACTTAAAACTCAAAATGTACTCAAAACTCAAAATGTACTCACTTTGACTTTGAGTTTTGAGTCCATTTTCAGAGTTAATTGGCGTATTCATGGGAGGTTGTGGCCATTACTACACCAGGGTGGCCTATCCTGCTCTGGTGAGGGAGTGCATTACCGGCAATGGTCGCCGCGGTCAGGCCGCACCCCAAGCCCATTTGTGCAATTCCATCAATACGCGGATTTTTTTCTTTTTTTTAATCCGGTGGGAATTCTCCGGCACCAGGATTCGAACCACGGTCCTTCTGCACGCGAGGCGGGTGTTCTACCTCTACGCCATCGCTGCATCTCAGCGGGCAATGGAGCGGAAAATGATAGGTGTAACATTAAGGGACAAGAAGAGAGCGGAGTGGGTCAGGGAGCAAACTGGTGTTAAAGACATTAGTAGAAATTAAGAAGAAGAAATGGACGTGGGCAGGGCATGTAATGCGAAGGCAAGATAACCGCTGGTCATTAAGGGTAACAGAGTGGATCCCTAGAGAAGGCAAGCGTGGCAGGGGGCGGCAGAAAGTTAGATGGGCAGATGAGATCAAGAAGCTTGCGGGGATAAATCGTCACAGTTGGCACAGGACCGAGGCAATTGGATAATAATGGGAGAGACCTTTGCCCTGCAGTGGGCGTAGACAGGCTGGTGATGATGATGATGACGATGATGATGATGACGATGATGATGACATTTTGAGTTCTGAGTACATTTTGAGTTTTGAGTCCAAGTGAGTTCTGAGTTTCGCGCTCAAGGTGAGTTTGAGTTTGAGTGAGCGCAGATGTGCCGCTCAGCATTGAGTCTGAGTTTGAGTGAGTGGTGATTCGAAAAAAAAATTATGAGTGAGTTTGAGTGAGCCGCGCCAACTTTGCCGAGGTATGCCTGAAAGTCCTATCCCACCACTCCTACAGCGCAGATAAGTGCCTGCTGCGTCTGTACAACAGCTAGGTGAAGTCGCGGTTAGTCTATGGGAGTGTAGTATACGGGTCAGCTTCGAAAACCGCTCTAAAAATGCTTGACCCTCTTTTGAACCTGGGGCTTCGCCTTTCGTCAGGAGCCTTCCGAACGAGTCCTGCACAAAGCCTATATGTCGAATGTGACCAGTGGTGCCTGGAAGACCAGCGCTTATACACTGATCTATTGTATGCTGTGAAGACAACATCCGTAAAAAATCACCCTTCTTCGTTTATTGTCAATGACATCCCTGCCATGCACTCGTTTCTCAATCGGTCGTCTATATCTATGCCTTTTTCGTTGAGAGTGAAAGTTCAAGCTGAGGATCTTGGGATTTCTTTTAGCGAGACCTACAAAACTTCGATCACAGACCTTGTTGCTCCTTGGGAAATGTCCCCGGTTTCTTGTGATTTATCTTTTAAAGCCATTAATAAAAGCACTGCACCAAGAAAACTCATCTTGCAGCACTTTCTACACCTTCGATACAAATATCCTTACACAATGTTTTACACAGATGCCTCCAAGCCCGCCCATTCTGTGTCATGCGCTGCACATCGCCCGAACTTTGCTTTCACAAAGACAATGAACAAAAATACCAGTATTTTTACAGCTGAGGCACACGGCATTTTAACCACCGTGGAACACATTACAGAAACCAGATAACACAGATCCATTATTTTTACAGACTCCCTGAGTGTAGTACTAGCTCTTCATTCAGGAAAAACCAACAAGAAACTTTATTTTGAGCCGTCTTATAAAATCCATAATGTCTGCCTACGCTCTAAAATTGACTGTAGTAGTGTGCTGTGTACCTGGGCACAGCGGAATTTCGGGCAATGAAATTGCTGACCAGAATGACGCTGTGGCGGCTCTCTGTAGTGTTGCAGATATCCTACATGTTCCCTACCTAGACATGAAGCCACTAGTTCGGAGTATACAGGTCGGAGCATTCACTAATGGAATACTAACAAGTTACTTGTCCCAGTATACACTAGGTTCTTAGTAACTGGAGGTAGTAAATGTAGCACTTGTCAAAATTACTAACCGAAGCAGGCAGTAAGCACCACTACCCCCACTAGTAAAGTCCCAGCGATAGCACTTTTCTGAGCTACATGCGTTTACTAACTGGCCATGCACAACCTAGTCATAAGCACGACTAGTGCTACCACTTCCTACACTCAGTTAATTTACTAACGATGCCGTTGTTAGTGCCAGAGCCTACGTACAAAACCGCGGGGTAGTAAGGTTCGTAAGGAGTTAGTAAATACGGCCGTTACTACCTTTTTACGACCTTTTTTATTAAGAGTGTATGCTTCGGAGGCTCTGGCAGGTACAGTGGGACACACAAATCGAAAACAAACTGCACATTATAAAACCACACATAGGGTAATACAACACACAGAAATGGAACAGGTTCACAGAAATATCAATATGCAGATTAAGAATAGGTCACACACATGCTACACACTCATATCTTTTAAACGGAACCCCACTACCAGCTTGTGAGAAATGCGGACGAAGACTTACAGTCCTCGATTGAATGCTTGGCATACCATGACGCAAGGAAACCACACTTCCCCGAACTATACACCTACACGATACCTTTACACCCATCATTGTTTTTATCTGATCAACCCCTCATCAGAAGTGAACGCCTTCTAGCCTACCTCGCTGACATTGGACTTTTCCCACGCATCTCATACCATGTGTGAGATCAGGGCCACCAGATGTAAGTAGTGAGGGTGGTTCTGGGCGTTTTCATAACGTGCCAGGGATGTCACTGCCATCCCTGTTTTATGACGCCCCCAGCACGCACCTTAACATCGTCATTGTTACCTCTCATCTGATTCATCTTCGCTTTTTAGAGTAAGGGCCCTTTACACCCATATATACACTATTTTTATCACGTACATCCCATTCATCGCCATGGCATTTTAATAGCAAATGTGACAAAACAAACATTGTCTTGGCGCTCTTTGGCCTCAGACGCCCTTGCGCCAATAAAACATACATAGTAGTAGTTCTTCTGCCGCTTCTCTTGAGTGTGAGTCTTTTAGAGCCAATTTTCTTGTCTAATTCCTGTCCGTCGAATTATCTCTATTTACCCTATTATACGATCACAGGTGTCACTTGCGCCAAATCTGTATTTTTTTGCAAATGAAGGGAGTTACAAGGCTCAGCAGTTTCCGTATTTTTATATTTCTCTTGTTCTTTCGTTTTTTCAAAATTCTCTTCGACCAATGATCTCCGATACGCTATGATAACGATTACAAATAGAATTTCCGCTAAATCTGCATTATTGTGGAAATGCAGGGCGTTATACGGTTCGCCATGTCCCGTCATTTTTTTATATTGTTCTTAATTTCTAGTTTCTCAAAATTTCGTTTTACCAATGATCTTCATTTACGATATTATAACAATTAAAGGTGGAACTTCCGCGAATCCTGCATTTTTCTAGAAATGCAGGGCATTACAAGTTACACGGCCGAGCGCTTATCCGGTGTGCACGAGAAAACGCTGATATTTTTTGTGTGCTCGCGATCTATAAAAAAAACGCAGTATCTAGAGGGTCGTCCGACGGCTCTTTACCTGGGCGTCAACGCGACAATTCTGCAGGCGTCGCGACACAATGTTATGTAGAGTGAGTGATTTAATATTGGTTTATTACATTACCAGATGCGTAATTTACTACCGCGCCCCTATTACAAAAACAAAGGTCAAGGCATGTAACCGCACCTTCAGAAGAGCTATGACGAGCAGAAAAAATTCAGTACGCCATTTCATGCTTGGTATACTTGCCACTCGAGACGAGACAGCTCTTATTTTCAGAACGACAGTGTGCCTTACGTGTTAGTTATTTGCAAGCATTGTCATAGGGGGCACTTTCCGCCAATGTCCAAGAATACTTTTGGTAACAAGGCAGAAGAACTGTTATCAATTCCGTTTGCATCGATGTAATAAATCCCCGCACGGCGCATCATACTGTTGGAACGGGCACACAGCATGACAAAAGGTTTCCGCTCGTACCAATGTACTTAAATTCCCGCAAACCGTAGTATTATGCCTCTTTGGTAGAGTGATTCAAAAACGGTGGTCGAAAGAAAGCCACTCGCCGCCGAATGTGTTATTGAAGACTCCTGCTTGACGCGCAACAGCATGCAGAATACTAGCCAATGTTTGCACTCCCCAGCAGCCCGTGGGTAGCGGCGCAGTGGTTATGATATCCGCCTGTTGATGTGTTGTAGTAGACCCAGGTTCGATTCTCCGTAGGGTTACGTGTATGTGCTTATGTGTACTTTGTGTGTCTTGTATGATGTAACATGTGTTGCAGCATTCGTCACGGGGTGCTGGCGTTGGCCTGGCAATGCGTGCGAAAAAAAATGGATGAAATCAATTCTGGCCGAGTGGCTTTTTCTTTTGTGAAAAGCAGCTTATTTGAGGGGCCGTATGATTTGGGGGCCGCTTCGTAAGCGGGAATAGATTAGCATAACGTGCCGCGTAAACAAATACGGCCAGCGGCGCGCCGAACACACGGCCCGGGGTTTAGGTGGCCCTCTGGTTAGGCGGCCCTCAAGAGGGCCGCTTAAACGCCAGATCGTGTGTTCGGTGGGCCGCGTGTTTGGCGGGCCGCTTGCGCTCGAGGCCATCTGAACCGCCGCTTTATAAGCGGCTTTAAATTGACGCAGCAGCCCGCCTGCATGCGGGTCGGATAACCAGGAATTGACTAAGAGTGTACCGCAGCATGTATCAGAAGCCATCATATTATCCCATTCGATATCAGTTATATCGGCAATAACTTGCTCTTCCGACTCTCCGTCGTACCACACACTATTGTTTTTTGTTCCAAGGCACGTGAAGGAGGTACGTTTGGCTTGGGTTCCTTGCCATACCGACATCAGGAGCAACGAGCCAGTGGACAATTAAGTTATTCTCGCTGTCGCAGCTCCCGTTCAATTCGGCATACCTAATCTGGCTCTTTTTGCATCTTCAAGATTAAGACGACATTGGCATTTAGACGCTACTCGTTCAGATTCACTCCTATCGTTTGAAAAGTATCAAGATTTAAAGTTCGGGTGGGATGTTCATTTTTGTGGTTCTCGGCAATGCGAAGTGACCTTTACCGAGCTCCGCTGCAAGATTCCAAGACTAAATTTCTATCTATTTGGAACGGGGCTTTCATCTACGGAACTATGTGCGCGGTGCCAGGCCCCTGAAACAATGGCACATTTTTTTTTCTCCCCTTTCGCCGCTTCTCGGCACCTAGACAATTACTTTTGAGACCCAATTGAGCGTTTGGAGGTTGACTTTATCGATTCCACTTATGTTATCTATTGGCGCAACAAATTTGGGGTATGCAAAAAGGAATCTATATAAATGTATTCAAGATTTTTTTTCCGCTTCAGGTCGTTTGAATTGCTAAAGGGTGCTAATTAATGGGTAAATCGGGTTTTAATCGCAACGAAGTCTCATTTTACAGCCTCCGTCTTTCCGGAAATAAGTCACTATTTTGAGGTCCTCACGAATTTCAACATACGGGTCAGCCCTGGACAATCCCCCTTGTGGGTACGTGCCAAAAACATTGAGGACATTATGCCACACATCCACATGGGACAGGGACTGAAAAGGGCGCATCCGATATGTCAGTAAAAAAGCTGAACTGACATCCATACCCACATGAGCAAATATGGCTAATGCGTACGCTCAAACGGTGTTGGTACTGTAAGACATGTATTAGCAATCAGACAAAAGGAATTTTAATGTACAATCTGTGCAAGAAAATGTTTAATTTCGTCCAAGAACATGAGGAAGAAAGGTAGGAAGGACAAGACAGCACGTGAAAGGCAGGGAGATTAACCGGGTAAGAGGGCGGTTGGCTACACTACACATGGGAAGTGGGAAAGGAGGGATTTAAAGAGAAAGTAAGAGGGCGGTTGGCTACACTACACATGGGAAGTGGGAAAGGAGGGATTTAAAGAGAAAGAAAGGGTATATAGGAGTCGGGGAGTGGAGCTCGAGGAGCGAGAAACGAAAAAGTTAAGGTGACTACAAAAACAAAGCCATGCGCGATAATAAGGCCTAAAACCGCACAGATAAACTAGTCTAATCACGAATGAAAGACAAGCTTTAGCACGATGTACCATGTTAGAATCGTTAAAACCGTCTGCCATTTTTTTCTCCTGTATTTCCCTTCCGTATTTTATATTATTCGATTCTATTGTGTCTGAGCATTTTCTTTTTATCTCTTAGCTGTTATGAAGGGTTCTCATTAAGCGGTTTATTATGGAAACTTTGTTACTAAATCAGTGAAAGTTGCCCTTCTAGGGTGGGTATGAAGCAGGCTGTGCATGTGGACCATGATGATCGAGTGCCTTGCTTGCTTGCCTCGCCTCGTGCACTACAAGCAGCCCTCGTGCCTGCCTGCCGGCATCGTTAGCGGCAAGCCTTGTCTGCCTTCTCGCCACTGCACGAAATCCGCAGTGTCACCCCGCCTCCCATCAGTGTTCCAGCAAAGGGCCTAGCGCGGCCTGGAAATGGCATCCCGCGCCGAGCTGCAGATGCCGGGGGGATCCCTAGTTGTAAGGGAACCTGCGAACATACTCAACGGAGTGTGATTTCCCGTCTGCTTGACACGATACTGCAGCCGGCAAGTATATTCCTGCGGTGCAAGTCGTCTTGGGAGGATGCAGGAGTATAGCAGGCAGAAGAGAGTGCGTGATCGCAGCCCTGGTGGTGTTGTCCACCAATTTTGTTTTCCTTAGCCTTCGGACGAAACAAAAATCGAACAAATTATCCAGAAAACGTGGCTGGCTATACTCACGAGAGTCATTTACACTGTACCCTAAAAATCAGAGGTATATAAACACAAAGTTAACTGGAAACGAACACTGGAAACCGACTGAACTGGACTGTAGGTTGTCTATTGAATGTAGAAGCATGTGTGTTGGCTAAATTATTTTTTTCTTCCAAAATATCAAAATGAAAAAAACAAATGGCTGCAGCTTACCTCCACTAACCCTGCATATGCAAAGCAAAAGCTTGTCTTAGCTAGCATGGTTACCGTAAAGTTCCGAGCGAACGTCCACCCCCGAAACATCGCCCACCCCCTTTTACGAGTGAAATATTAAATTTACTAAACGAGCCCAAAGATCACCCTCCCCCTAAAATTGAAGGCTTTAGCTTTGATGAGTGAACAAAAATGCGAATCATCTATTTATGTTTTGATGGGGTGACTTATTGGCCCTTTTCGCTCTTGAGCCGAAAGTGCGCCCATATATGGGTTTTTTTTTTATATCCCTGCAGTTTTGGTTGGCGGTGCGGCCACTTGTAGTTTTTCGCACCAGACCTGAAAGATCACCCATCCCGTTTTTTCGTTTGATACCTCTGTACTCAGGGTGGATGTTCTGTTGGAACTTTACGGCAAGTCGACCTTGCGAGCAGAATGGCTGGCTCTTCCTCAGTCCCCGATCTCCGACGCTAGCCTCGTGGCACTTGGCATTCTGGACCCTCTCCAGTGAAGCAGCTCGTTGGACGATATCCGTTGGGTGGTCAGACGCCGCTTGCACTGACTGCACGAGGATGACTAGCTGTGTGGGCAACAGCCGGCGAGAGGCAGTCGTTCGACGACATTTCAGACAACCCTAACGAGTAATCTGAGATGAGCCGAAACAAGTTATAGCCTCAATAAAACGATGTTGTGTACGGAATTTATTTTTTTTTCTTTTCATTTTTCAGCTACAAGGTAAGGGGGTCGACCTATATTCTGCATTATATGGTATGCTCTTCACACCTTTCACAGCACACATGAAGGCTTGGAATTTATCCCACAGAGGCATAAAATCTCATTGAAAATGGCATAGCTTAACCAATCACACGTGCGAACACAAATTTTACTTTGTTCTTGTCTTTTCGACCTCAGCTCCACCTTCACATAATCACCTGTATTTTGTGAGCAGATCAGTTGATAGTTTGTGCCTGCCTTGTGAACGTCCCGTGGTTTTTCTTCGTTGTATGTAAACAGTCAGCACAGCCTAACATGAAAGGCTGAAGCCAGGATGGCACTTCCCATACACCTCCTTTTTTGCGTATTCGTCTTCTGCACTGCCCCCCCAAAATGTTCAACTGATACCAACTCGCGCAAATGTTGATTCTTTTTAGCCTGCAGTAGGCAGTGATGTACAAAGAGCTAGAGACCGGGCAGATGGCATTGAAACAAAGACAAGGAGTTAGCTCCGACCAGATGTCGGCGAACTCACTCATGAGTCCACTCACTCAGACTCATTCGGACTCAAACTCACGAGCGAGTCTGAGTTTGAGTGAGCGCGAGGCTAGTGTGGCATGGTGAGTTTGAGCTTGAGCGAGTTTTATAGCCGAGTGAGCCCGACTGACTTTGAGTCCGATTGAGTTTTAGTACGCCCGAGACCTAGTGAATTCTGAGTCCATTTTGAGTTCTGAGTATATTTTGAGTTTGAGTCCATTTTGAGTTGGAGTCCATTTTGAGTTTAAGTACATTTTGAGTTCTGAGTACATTTTGAGTTTGAGGCCATTTTGAGTTCTGAGTACATTTTGAGTTTGAGTACATATTGAGTTTTGAGTACATTTTGAGTCCTGTGTACATATGAGTTTTGAGTCCATTTTGAGTTTGAGTACATACGAGTAGCCTAGCAGGCAGTTTCATGCGTCGCTCGGAATTCAGGTTACCTGCGGGTACGGCCCCATTCGCGATTCGCATGATCGGTTGGGAGGGAGTGTGATTTTTTTTAGTTTCTAGTTGAATTTTCATGACCCTAAGCACTTGCTGTATAGCAAGTTTTCGCGGCTGGGCGCGTGAGTGATAATGGACCTCTCCCTGTATGTAAACACCGTGACATCACGAAGCGCACGTGCGCGACAGGTGGCGCCTGCTGGCGGCCGCGAAGTGCGGTGGCGGTTGGCACAACGCGCCTGCGCCGACGTCCCGGCATAGCCGCGCGGCGCCCGAAAGGAACGATGTGCCGTTGGTTCGGGCCGTCACTGGCCACCTACATTGCAGGCGGGGTCTAGCTATCCTAGCTGTGGCCGTCGCACCTCTCCATGTAGCTTTCCGCATCTACAACCTCCGCAACACTTTCGTTTACGGTAAGGTCAACTGAAGGGCGACGCTTTCGGGTAATCAGTGCACGACAGAACAGCCTAAACGAGTCATTCTGAAGGTTGGTGCTGTTGTGACGCGTTCCAAGGATGTTTTTTTAAGATTCTTTGTGTACAGACACATACCAAGGAAAGCTCATTCATTGTTGCTTTCCAGGTCCGCTTAAGCTAAGCGCGGTGCCTCAGGCAGCGTATACGCGCCTTGTTCTTGGTCCCTTTGCGTCGCCCGGAGACAATCCGTACACACGATTTCATGTCGAGGGGAAAAAGGCAAGGTTAAGCATGAAAGAATTAAAAAGTAAAATGAGCAGCAATTCGAAACAAAAATATGAAGAGCAAAAGCCAAATATTATTCCAATAAAAATATCGCGATGATGTCATTCTCTACATGATTGGCCGATTGTTTTGTTACCTTTTTCTCCAGTGAAATCGCGAAATGGTTCATCGTCATTGTGAGAGTAACATAGCAGCCCGGTAGTCATTATTTCATGATAGTTAAAGTTAGTGTCCTTGTACGCCCGCTGCATACACCAGCGTCGGGAGGCCGCAACAAAAGAATATATTCACTGAGTTTGTTCGCTTAGGGCAAACTCATTTTTCGAGTTTTTTCGAGTCGCGTGAGCGGCCCATCTCGCGCCGAAGGCACGATGATACATGTGAGCACGGCAAGCATCTCTGCTTTGCCGCATCCTCAAGGCAGAAAATAATTGATCAAGGTAAAACTTTATTGCACTTACAAGCAATGAATTTCATTCGTCTTGAACAGATCCCCCCATAAGACCACACTTGTCTTTGTCGAGCTGGCGGCAGGCGGCTATCGCGGATCCCTCGTCGAAACATTTATTTCGCGTCGCCTAAGAAGGTTAGGCATTCATTGTGTTTTTTATACACTACTCTCCCTCGTCAAAACATGACAATAATTCGCAGCAAGAAAATTTGCCTCTGCCCCCCCCCCCCCCCCGGCATATTTCACTTGACCAAATTTCTGCTGGTGCTGCATGATAGCAGATGGTCGGCATCATTTCATGGCACGAATCAGCGCGGACCGCCAATGTAGACGGTATGACTGCGCTTTGGAGAACAGCAGAAGTTCGAGAATTGGAAATCTTGCTATGAGTAAGAGCAGACCATGTCGCTGCTTTGGCTGCCAGCCTCTTCGGCACATTGTGCGCATCCACAACACACGCCGAATTTACCTTTTTGGTGACTCCGAAAAGTCTGATGCCGCTAATTCTGCTCGCAACCCCGCACGGGGCACCTTGAGTATTCATGGTGACGGTGAGCAGCGACACCGCGGACCCCGAGCTCCCAACATAAGCCGTGTCCAACCGTGGCGATGTGTTTAAAGGTGAAGGGTAGAAGCCGTAAACGGTGGCCGTCGGAGCCTTGGTCAAGCTCCGGCCGATGGGCTCCCTGCCTGTCTACCAGGCAGGGAGCTCCGGGACCTCTTTGACTACCAGGGTAAGGTCAAAGGAGAAAGTACCCCCGTCTCCCTGCTTTTATACTATGCTTTATGGTATTGTCTAAACCCCCCCCCCCCCCCCAAACCGTGATCGGTCCCTGAAAAGGGGCCGCACCGAAGTATCCTTTCCTCCGTTGCCGTCGTTAACCTTTCCTGAACCGGACCATTTTTCTCGATTTCTTGTGATGGAATCCCTCAATCCAACCCACCCTCTTGCATCTCAGTCAGTCTTCTTGATCGCCAAGTATCTTGAAGCCATAGTAGGAAAAACGTATAAGTGCAAAAAACAAAGGTCTGGTGAACTCCTCATCGAAATAAATGACAAGCAGCAGTCCATGAAGCTTCTAGCTCAGACTAGACTGGCTGATCTAGACATCAGGGTCACACCCCATCGGAGCCTCAACAGCTCCCAGGGTGTGATATCCGAGACAGATCTTTTGAACGAAACGGATGCGGATCTCCTTGCCGGCTTGAAGGATCAGGGCGTCACTGCCGTGAGACGCATCACTATCCGCAGAGACGACAAGGAGATTCCCACCAAGCACACTATCTTGACTTTCGACCGCGCAGTTCTTCCACAACACATCAATGCAGGTTTTATCCGTTGCTCCATCCGTCCGTACATCCCGAATCCGCGGCGCTGTTTTAAGTGCCAGCGGTTCGGGCACGGTACAACCTCTTGTCGTGGCCGAACGACGTGTGCGAAATGCGCGGCGCACGATCATCCGACTGACAACTGTCCATCCGAAACCCTCACTTGTGTGAACTGCGGTGGTCCGCATGCAGCGTACTCCCGCAAGTGCGAAAAATTTCAATTGGAAAAAAAGATAATTAACATCAAGGTCACGGAGAACATCACCTTCCCAGAGGCGAGATAGAGGTTCGCCTCTTTCCCTCTGGGGAGGTACGCCGACGCAGCTCGCCGGGGGGCGGAGCGGCGTCTGGTTTCCACAGGGACCCAGTTCAGCGAGTCTGACCTGGTCCCTCCCCCGCCCCCCCCCTGGGTTGCCTCAGGCAGCCCAACCCGCCACCACGCCGCTTGCTAAGGCAGCAGCGGTTGTGGTGCAAACGTCTTCCGTCGGGACCGGTGCCGCTCCCGCCTCTGTCTCCCCGTCCTCCAGTGCGTTGGAGGGTACCGAGGTGATGGACACCACGGGCCCTGCACCGGTTCCCACCGCACCGCCCGTGCCACCTCTGGCGCTCCGGACGCCCTCGGCGGTGGCGGCTCAAACGAAGGGCTCCCGAGGGGGGGCCAAGTCCGGGGGGCCCGGTCCGTCGGGCACCCCTCGGACATCCGACGACGATATGGATGTCGGGCCGTTCCTGCCTGCAACGCAGCGCAAGGAACGCGTCCCGACGCCAAAGCCTCCCGACAAGCCTAAAAAGGCGAGAGTCACAGCCCCGAAAGACGACACATAAACAAACACACACACTCCAGTAGCTCTCACACTAAATAATGGGAAGAGAAAACATAATTCAATGGAACTGTAGAGGCCTTCTTAAAAATCTTGACGATGTATACGAAATACTGCATGCTAATCAGCCAAGTGTTATGTGTGTTCAGGAAACACATTTGAATTCCAAGCACACAAATTTCTTGAATAGTTACATGGTCTTCAGAAAGGACAGGGATGGCTGCACACACTCCTCTGGCGGTGTGGCCATAATCGTCCGGAAATCCTTAGCATGCCACCCTGTCACTTTAAACACTATCCTTGAGGCTGTAGCAATACGCTTAATAATATTTAATAGGTTGATAACGGTATGCTCCATATACATTCCTCCTGATGTTCCACTTTCGAGCTCTGACGTTGAGGCGCTGGTTGACCAGCTGCCCGAACCGTACATTCTAACAGGCGACCTTAATGCTCACAATTCTCTTTGGGGCTCTTCTCGTACGGATGCCCGGGGTCGCCTGATAGAGAGGTTTCTTACATCCTCTGGAGCATGCCTTTTCAACAATAAACAGCCTACATATCATAACATAGGACAAAACACATACTCATGTCTTGACTTGGCTATTGGCTCCGCAGTTCTCTTTCCTCTTCTCGAGTGGGGTGTGGGAACTGACCCATATGGCAGTGACCACTTCCCCACCTCACTTACATACATAGGTAAAGGCCCATGCAGTCCATCTTCCCATAATCGGTTCAATGAAACACGAGCTAACTGGAATACATTTACAGAGACATCCAAACTACACCACACATCCATAGGACACCTACACGTTGAAGAATCTACCCAACTCCTCACGGCGCACATCCTCGACGCCGCCGAAAAGTCCATTCCCCACGCCTCTGGTGCCCCGCGCAACCAGCGGAGGCCGTGGTGGAATGAGGACTGTAGGCGGGCGCGAGAGGCCCAGAACAAGGCGTGGGGTGTCCTTCGTCGGTACCCCACGTCGGGAAACCTCCTCTTGTTCAAACGGGCCAAGGCGTTAGGAAAACGTGTGCGCCGTGGGGCAAAACGAGAGAGTTGGCGTACATTCATAACATCCATAAACTCTTACACAGACACAAGGAAAGTATGGACACGAATACGTAAACTCAAGGGACAACAAACACACAGCCTGCCTCTGGTCAGCACTACAGGGGACACACTCGAAGACCAGGCTGACACACTCGCACAACACTTCCAACACGTGTCCAGTTCAGCACACTACACAAACACTTTCCTGAAACATAAAGCCTGTTGTGAAAAGAAGTCCCTACGCGACAGCAACAAATCACAGACTTCTTACAACTCCCTGTTTTCACTACATGAGCTGAGGGCTGCTCTAAGCACGTGTAAACCCTCAGCTCCAGGCCCAGACAACATCACATACACAATGATACAACACCTGCACGCAGACACTCTTCTAACACTCTTACACCTATATAACAAGATTTGGCTTTCGGGGCACATTCCAAACTCTTGGAAGGAGGCTATAGTTGTAGCTTTCCTGAAGGAGGGAAAGGACCCGTCGTCCCCCTCAAGCTACCGTCCTATAGCCCTGACGAGCTGCCTGTGCAAGCTCTTCGAGAAGATGGTAAATCGCAGGCTCGTGTACTTCCTCGAGTACAACGGTCTTCTCGAGAGCTGCCAGGCAGGCTTTAGGGTGGGGCGATCGACGAACGATCAGCTGGTAGCTCTTGACTCGTACATCAAGGATGCCTTCGCGCATAAGCAGTATTGTTTAACTGTCTTCTTCGACCTTGAAAAGGCATACGACACCGCTTGGCGTTATGGGATCCTTAGGGACCTCAAGTCATTCGGTGTATCGGGTAACATGTTAAACACTCTTGTTAGTTACTTGTCAGACAGAACGTTTCGAGTAAGAGTTGGTTGTGCACTCTCAAACGTTTATGTGCAAGAAAATGGCGTGCCACAGGGTGGCGTGTTGAGCTGCACTCTCTTCATAGTAAAAATGAACTCTCTTGGTAAGGCACTGCCACCTACAATCTCTTATTCCATGTATGTAGATGACGTGCAGATATCCTATAAATCATGCAATATGTCAATCTGCGAACGTCAAGTCCAGCTTGGTGTAAAGAAACTTGCCGGCTGGGCAGACAAGAATGGTTTTAAATTAAATCCTGTAAAAAGCTCCTGCGTTGTGTTCTCCAGGAAGCGCGGGGTCCATACGGACCCAGACATTACTCTTAATGGCGTGTCGCTTCCTGTGAACAAGGAGCACAAGTTCTTAGGTGTTGTGTTTGACCAGAAACTCACATTCATTCCACACATCAAGGAACTTAAACATAAATGTCTGAAAACAATGAATATACTTAAGGTTCTCTCCCATCAATCTTATGGTTCCGACAAAGAACTCCTACTACGGCTCTATACTGCTTTGGTTGGGTCTCGTTTAGACTATGGCAGTGTGGTATATGGGTCGGCGACTAAAACAGCGTTGCGAATGCTTGACCCAGTGCTACACTTGGGGCTTCGTCTCGCCTCGGGTGCTTTTCGCACTAGCCCTGTCGAGAGTCTGTATGTCGAGTGTGATAAGTGGAGCCTTGAGAACCAACGAACGTACATGGACTTGCTATATGCTTTTAAAATTTCATCACTGAATAATCACCCTTTTTATCCTGTCTTTAACGGTACATCAACATCTCTGCTCTTTGCAAATCGCCCATCCGTTCCTCTGCCCTTTTCACTGAGAGTGAGAGAGCGAGCCTCGGATCTCAGTGCTTCGTTTTTAGATGTGTACAGGTCATCCTTTTCTAACAGTTTACCGCCTTGGCAAGTTCGCCCTGTGTCGTGTGACCTCTCTTTTATGAGACTTGACAAAAATCGTGTACCACGAGCTGCAATACTGCAGCACTTTCTGTCTTTGCAGTTTAAATACACATGTGCAGAATTTTATAGTGACGCTTCTAAAACCTCCAGTATGGTGTCGTGCGCTGCTCATGGTCCTAATTTCAATGCAGCCAGAACCATGAGCGTGCACACATCAATTTTTTCAGCGGAAGCGTATGGAATTTTACTGATTGTACGACACATCCTTGAAAATCACATTCCCAATTCCATCATATATACAGATTCTTTGAGTGTTGTTCGCGCACTGTCATCGCACAAGCCCCCCAGAAACCACATAGTTAATCTTGTATTCTGCACTATCATGTCCGTGTATGCACAAAAGCATGAGGTGGTCCTCTGCTGGGTCCCAGGACACGCAGGGATCTCTGGGAACGAGTTGGCAGACGAGAGGGCCGGTGCGGCTGCACTCAGGAACACTGTGGACATTACAACGGTACCCTACACAGACCTCAAGCCACACATAAGACAACACCTGCGCAGAACATGGCAAACACACTGGGACGAACAGACAGACAACAAACTACATGTAATAAAGCCACACTTGGGACGGTACACAACTGACTCACACAACAGACACACGGAAGTCGCCTTGGGTAGGCTGCGGATGGGGCACACCCATGCGACGCACTCGTATCTGCTGACGGGATCTTCTAGACCCCAGTGCGGCAGGTGCGGAGAGGCCCTATCCGTAGTGCACATACTAATCACATGCAAGGCACTTCACACAACACGACACAAACACTTCAGAGAACTCTACAGACAACATATTCCCCTACATCCATCGTTTTTCCTAGGTGATGATGCCATTGTTTCCGTGAAACGTGTGTTTGAGTATTTGTCCAACGTCAAGTTTTTAAACCTCATCTCCTATCACGCATAATCATATCTGGCCCTATACACCAGCCATCACCATTGCCGTTAATTGATTTTATTGTTATTTTGGCTCTAGTAGCCTATATTTTATTTTAGATACTTTTGTTTGGCGCTCTTTGCCCCAGCTGGCTTTGCGCCAAAAAACTCTAACGATCATCAATTCTGCTCGCAAGATTTGCGTACCCGAGAGCGCAGCAGCCCACCGGCATCAGAAAAGCCAACACAAACAAAAACTTCACTTTTGCGCGCGTCTAATGCAGCCTCACTGCATACGCCCCGCGCGCCGATACGAATGTTTTGCCAACCAGCCTCCCGGCCACACCCAGCACGTGCGCTTTCCGTGACGTCACGGCCTCCGCGTGACGTACCCCAGGAGAGGTCCATTGACTGGTGAGGTCATAAAAAAGGGTTGTCTTAACTTTTCCTCGTGATGGATCCACTTAAAGGGTGGGAAAGGGTGGTGGGAAAGCACACTGCGGCGCTTGCTTGCTGGTTGTTCGCCTGATATACTAGGGGTCTTTGTACAAAGGAAGAGGTGAGAGCCGGGGGTAAAAGGGGGCGGCGGCTGTCCCTTCTGCTGTTTCAAATGAATTAGCTGAATTGCCTGGGCAACGCCCCTTTAGACAGAATAATGACCGCATTAGATTGGGTGAAAAGTCAAACGGATGACGCTAAGGCGTGTAAGGTATCAAATCAAAGGTCTTAATTAACGGAATCACGCGGGGTAAATAAAAAGAAATGCTTCCTGATTGTAGACATCAAGCAGTCATAATGAGTCATAGATTGGGTCAAAATTCAAAATGACGCTGCTAGGGCATGTGGGTAATCAAATTAAAGCTCTCGATGAGGTGCTTCCTGATTATTATCGTGACATACTCAAGGTGGGTCATAAATTTGGGTAAAATTCACAATGACGCCACTAGGTGTGCGGGGCATCAAATTGAAGGTTCTGATGAGGGAAATCACGTGGGACAAAAATGCGGTATGGCTATATCATGAGATAGTCATGGTTAGTCATTGTTTGGTTTAACATTCAAGGGACTCGCCACAATCGCCGCCCCCTCCACCGATTAGGATCCCACTCGAGCCCGAGGACGTGGAAGAGACCTCCGAAAGCAACAACCCAACGCCTGAAAACGTCGCGGCGAATTGCAGCGACGCTCCACGGGAAGAAATGAACACGGACAGCGAACCGAACAAGAAGAGACGGGCACTGAAGTCAAAAATCCGCGAGCAACAATACGTGACCAAAGAATAATTCCACAGCTTTCAAGACGCGTGCACCAAGCAATTAAAGACGGTCAACACGCGCCTATCAGCCCTCGTGGCCACGCAGGCTGATATGTCGGCTAGAATGGCCAACCTAGAGACGGCCGCTTCACCAACATGGAGCAAATGATGACGACAATCTACATGAAGCTCACGGCGAAGCCGCAATCAATACCGCTTCCTGAAGCACAGCCGTATACTGGCAATAAAGACCGCGGAGAAGACACACGAACGTATCATCTGGCAGTGGAACGCGAACGGGTTCCGGGGGAGGAGAGCGACATTCTTGCAGCACATTGCACGCGCGGAGAAGAGACCGGACATCATCCTCGTCCAAGAAACGCACTGCGAGCACGCCCCGAACATCCCGGGATACCACTCCTGCGCCTTTGCACTTCCCAAGGCTCCAGAGAAGGTGGCCTGCGTGCGCGGCGGCATCTGCACTTTCGTGAAGAAGGGCATGGTCAGCCTCCAACACAGCCTCCTACACGCCACGAACGTGGAACACCTAACGATAGAAGTGGTGATCGGCGCCAAGACCCGAGCCAGAAAGGAGCACGTGTACATCATGAACGCGTGCACGAAACCCAAATACGCGAAACAACGCTACGGCACGCTGATCAGCAAGATCAAGCGGCTGGTAGGGGACCAAACAACGCTGCTCTGCGGAGACTTCAACGCCCCGCACACGGCGTGGGGCTACCAATACGACACGGCGAAGGGTCGCAGCCTCCTGGCAGAGACTCAGGCGGCGGGGTACCACCTCGCCAACTACGTCACGGTCCCCACCAGACAGGATATGTCGACGGTGCGCCGAGATAACAACCCGGACCTCACCTTCAGCAACAACGCGAAGGTGAGGTGGCGAAACACTCTGTAGCCGCTCGGCAGCGATCACTGTATCCTAGAGGTCGCCGTTCCCCTCAAAAGTCGAGCGAGCCCGTATCGCAAACAAAGAATCACGGACTGGGACAAGTTTCGTGCCAACCTCGGCACTGTGCCCGAGAACATCGAGGTTATTGAGGCATGGACGGAGGGGGTGCTGCAAGAATCGAAGCGGGCCACCACCGAGTTCGAGACGGAGGAGGACGCACCCGACGTCGACAGCAGGCTAGCACACCTCATCGAGGCGCGCAACTCCCTCAAACGCCGGTGGAACGGCCAGCGGCACAACTGCACGCTGCGCAAGAGGGTGGCGTTGCTAAACAAAGAAATCGAGAAGCACTGCGAGACGCTGAATCGCCAGCGCTGGCACACCGTCTGCCAGGAGGCCGACGGGCAAATCCACAAGAGCCAAACGTGGAAGTTGCTCCGACACCTGCTCGACGACACCAAGACCAAGAGCACGCAACAGCACGTCTTGGCGCGAACCCTCCTCAAGGCCCGCCGAGAGCTCGGCGACGACGAAGTCCGGCGCCGGCTCGACACCAAGTACCTACCGGCCACGCCACCCTCGCCCCTGCCGAGCTACGAGGGCGACGTCAACCCAGAACTCGACGCGGACATCGAGGAGTGGGAAGTTCGCGCGGTTCTGCAAAAGATCAACGGAAAGTCGGCGGCCGGCCCCGACGGCGTGTCGAACAAGGAGCTGCGCAACCTGAGCGACGGCGCAATCGCGGCTCTCACGCGGTACTACAACAACTGCTGGCGCAGTGGCGTCCTGCCCCGCAAGTGGAAGGAGGCGCGCACGGTGCTCATCCCCAAGCCCGGGAAACTGCCAGACATCGAGAACCTGCGCCCGATATCGCTGACGTCGTGTGTGGGCAAGGTCCTAGAACACGTGCTTCTAAATCGGTGGCAACGGAATCTGGAGGAGAACGAGCTATACCCCAACACCATGCTCGGATTTCGGGCGGGACTGAGCACCCAGGACGCGATGCTCCTCCTAAGGCACGAAATCATAGACCGGACGACCAAGAGATCCGAAGACACAGCGGCCATGCTCGGCCTCGACTTAATAGGAGCGTTCGACAACGTACTGCACCCGGCAATACTGCGGCAGATGTCGCGCCTGAACATGGGCGAGGGATTCTTCCAATACGTCAAGGATTTCCTCACGGAGCGAACCGCGACCATCGTGGCGGGAGACCTGGGGCGGTATTCTCGTAACTGTCCCTTTTGAAAACGCCCCTTTTGCGTCCGTTTCAAGTGACGTAACTTCCGTTTAGGAGGTGAGGAGGTGGACGTTGGCAGCATGAAGAAAAGTTGACAATAGGTTTGCCGCGCTTGCGTTACGTCACTTCCGGTTGTTGGCTTTTAGCCAATCAGGACTCGCCAAAAGGGACACTTTTGAAAGGGACGCAAAAGGGACAAAACTCGAGAATACCGCCCCTGGAGTTACCGACGAAGACGCTCGGCAGCAGGGGCACGCCGCAGGGAGCGGTGATCTCGCCGGCGCTGTTCAACCTCGTTATGATCGGGGTGGCCGAACGCCTCGGCTCCCTCCCATACGACACACCACGGGCGGCAGCGACGGCGAGATCGAAGAATCGCTCCAGCAGGCCGTCGAGGCGGTCGAAGAACAACTTCAAGGAACGGGCCTCCAATGCTCCCCGGCCAAGTCGGAGCTGCTGCTGCTGCGGCCGCCTCGAAGTAACAAGGCCGACAACGACGAGCCGAACATCAACGTGCGCACGAGCGACGGTACCACCATTCCCAAGGTCGACACCCTGCGCGTCTTACTGCACATCGAGAGCACGCGCAGCAACGGTTACACGATACAACAGCTCCAAACCAAGGCACACAGGGCGATGGGGCTCATCAAGAAAATATCCACCAAGTACGCCGGCATGCGCGAGCGCAACACACTCAAACTGACACAATCCTTCGCCGTCAGTCATTTACTGGCCTACGTCGCCGCCTTCCACACCTGGAACGCCGCCGAGCGTAACAAGCTGAACGCTCTCATACGCAAGGCACACAAGGTCGCGCTAGGTCTATACACGCACACTAACACGGAAAGGATGTTAGAGCTAGGAATACACAACACAATAGAAGAGATTGCAGAAGCGCAGCAAACAGCGCAGTCGGCTCGCCTCGTGCAAACGCGCACGGGCAGGGCGATCCTAGAACGATTAGGACACAGGCCGCGGCTGCAGGAGGGTAGGGACCGGCTGCCGCTTCCGCGGGGCCTGCTCGAGAAACTGCAGGTCCCGCCGCTCCCGCAGCATATGGACCCACAAGAGAACAAGGAACGACGGCTGGCCAGAGCCCGAGCGCTGACCGGCACGTACTCCAACGACACCGGCGCCGTGTACGTGGACGTGGCCCGATACCCGGGCCGACGACACGCGTACGTGGCCGCAGCAGTCAGAGCAACGACGGGCGAGCTCGTCACGGCCGGCAGCGTGCGGGCCAGGTCGGCGGAGCAGGCGGAGGAGTTGGCCATCGCGCTGGCCCTCTCGACCCCGGAATGCACGACAGTACTGAGCGACTCCCGAGCGGGAGTCACCAACTTTGCAAGAAATCAAGTGTGCGCGAGTGCGGTGAGGGCGTGCGGGGCCCCAGACCCAATGCGCGCGCCGATAACGGTACGGTGGTTCCCGGCCCACATGGGCGCAGCGGGACCCGAGCCCAACCGGAACGAGGACGCGGACAGGGCGGCAAAGGCGCTGACAGGACGCCCGCCCGACCCGCGACCCGCTGTGCCTCGAACGACCGAGACCGACAACGACGGAGTCGACGACGACGACGGCGAGGACGTCGACGGCGACGACACGGAGGCGGAGGAGCCCGCCCCGGTGACCACGTACGGAGGGGTCCTGGAGTGGTACCGCGAGCGTCGCAGACGCTACCCGGGGCCGCACCCCGACCTCACCAGGCAGGAGGCGGTGCTCGTCCGCCAACTGCAAGTGAGAGCAACGTGGACTCCCGTTTGGGCCGTACACGCGAGCCCGGAGCTCTACGAAACCGATGTGTGTGCGGTGTGCGGGGCCGCGAGGGCCACGCTAGCCCACATGATGTGGAACTGCGACGTGAACCCTGACTCATCCGAGGCACTCCCGCCTCACCTCGCCCATGCGGTGGGCGAAAGAGGCCGCCGCGCAGTTTGCGCTGAGGGCGGTCCAACGCCAGCAAGCGCGGGTAGTTGCTAAGAGGGGGATAGCTCCTGTAGCCGAAAAGCAGGCAAATAAAGATGTTACACCCCCCCCCCCCTTAACTTTTCCTCCTGATGGATCCACTTAGAGGAAAGCACACTGCGGCGCTTGCTTGCTGGTTGTTCGCCTGCTACTGTTAATGGCTTGATATTGTCACGAAGCCAGGGACGACGCAGTTGTTTTGGAAAAGAAACAAATTTATTGGAGCGAACTTGTGCTCCCCTAACAACTCAAAAGAATACAGAGGCGGCGAAACAGCGGTCAACAAAGTGACGTGCGTCGGCGAACGTCGCAGAATCGAATGCCGCGGCGTCTGCTGTGCAGGCTTTTATCTTTCGGCGCGAGAGTTTCTGGAACCGTCGATTCACATCCAGAACATTGTAGATCACAGAAGATTATTCTGGGCTAGCGGTGTTTGGGCGAAACACTCTGCTTATCTGAATGAGATAGCCCGTGCGGCCTAAAAATAAAGAATGGAACAAGCGCTTCGCATGGGACACAGATAACAGATCCGGGCGCGGCCGGGCATTAAAAACAAACAATAAATAAACAAACCCGTATATGGTTCGCGGCATTACCCCCCCCCCCTCTAAGAATGCATCGACCCGATGCTAAAATAAAACGACAGTCCGAACAAATAGCAACAACAAAACAACAACAAAAAAGTTCGTCATCTTGCGAAGTACGGTTTGAGGCGGACCACGTGGACGACTTCGGGTCGCGTGCGTCGTCGTGATGTGCCGGAATCACCACTGGGGATCACTTCGTAGGTTAATTGGCCAACACGTCGTAGAATCTGGTAGGGTCCGAAATACCGTCGCAGAAGCGTTTCACTGAGTCCGCGTCGTCGAATGGGAGTCCAAACCCACACACGATCCCCTGGTTGGTACTCGGCGTCTCGGCGTCGGAGGTTGTAGCGGCCGGCATCCACCAGCTGCTGGTCCGTTATACGAACTCGAGCGAGCTGGCGGGCCTCCTCCGCACGTTGAAGGTATCCTTGGACGTCGGCGTTGAGGTCGTCGTCTTCTACATGCGGAAGCATGGCGTTGAGCATCGTAGTCGGCCGTCTTCCGTAGACAACCTCGAACGGTGTCATCTGCGTAGTTTCCTGCGTCGCTGTATTGTACGCAAACGTGACATACGGGAGGACTTCGTCCCAAGTCTTATGCTCAACGTCGACGTACATGGACACCATATCCGCGATCGTCTTGTTCAGACGTTCCGTTAGTCCGTTCGTTTGGGGGTGGTACGCCGTCGTTCTTCGGTGATCCGTGTTGCTGTAGCGTAAGATTCCTCGCATCGGCTCAGCGGTAAAGGCCGTTCCGCGGTCCGTGATTAGGACTTCAGGGGCTCCATGTCGCAGCACAACTTGGTTTATAAAGAACTTGGCGACTTCTTGTGCAGTCCCCCTCGGAAGAGCGGCGGTCTCTGCGTAGCGCGTCATGTAGTCTGTCGCTACGACAATCCACTTGTTCTCTGATCGTGACGTAGGAAACGGGCCTAGAAGGTCCATTCCAATCTGTTGAAAGGGCCTCGACGGGACGGCTATCGGTTGCAGAAATCCGGCGGGTCTTGTCGGCGACGTTTTTCGTCGCTGGCAGTCACGGCAACTCCGAACGTAGTGGGTGCCGTCGGATGTAATTCGGGGCCAGAAGTACTTCGCCTTAATTTTTGCAATAGTGCGAGCTGTGCCGAGATGCCCGGAAGACGGGTCGTCGTGGCACGCTTCCAAAATTTCGTCACGAAGCTCGGCGGGGATGACCAGAAGGTAATTCGTTCTCGTTCCGGGGCTGAAATTCTTCTTCACGAGGACGGAGTTTCTCAGGCTGAATGCTGGTAAGCTGCGTTTGAATGTTCTAGGTACGGTGACGTTGCATCCCTCGAGGTAGTCGATTATAACGCGTAAGTCAGGATCGGCACGCTGCTGGGCGGCTAGATCGCTCTCCGTCACAATTCCGAAGAACGCGCTGTCTTCATCAGAGTCTTGTGCTGGTGGGTCGACGGGGGCGCGGGACAGGCAGTCGGCGTCGGAGTGTTTCCTGCCGGATTTATAAACGACTGTAACGTCGAACTCCTGCAGGCGCAAGCTCCACCACCCAAGACGGCCAGAGGGGTCCTTCAAATTGGCGAGCCAACACAGCGCGTGGTGGTCTGTCACAACCTTGAATGGTCTTCCATACACGTATGGGCGAAATTTTCAAATCGCCCATATAATTGCCAGGCACTCTTTCTCAGAGGCAGAGTAGTTTTTCTCCTCCTTCGACAGACCACGGCTGGCATAGGCGATTACCTTTTCGCACCCGCTTTGTTTTAAGTGCGAATGCACTTTATAAGCGACCCCAAACCTTCCACCGCCGGCGGCGGCGGCGGCGGCGGCGTCCGCAGTCCTCCTCTCCCTAGCAACGGCGTGGAGCGGAGAGGAGCGTCGGTAGCAATGGCGCAGTAACGTCACTTCACCACGTGACCGCGCTCGCTCCGCCTCCTCGCCGTGGCTGCGCGGGTGCGCGCCGCTCCCCGCACCGCTCCTCGCGCCGTGACGTCATGGTATGACGTCACAGCGCGCCTCCTCTCCCCAGCAGCTGCCGCGCGCCTCTCTCTCCACCGTGACGTCACACTCTCTCCTCTCCCCCTCGCTCGGCTGCAGCTGCCGTGCGCCGCTGTCCCTCTCCTCTTGCGCTCGCCTCCTCTCTCAGCCACCTGGCTCGGCGCGCTCGGCGCGGCGTACCCCCCTATATATGCAGCGATAAACTGCCAGACCTCCGTGGGTCGGCTCGCGCGCGCTCACGGGCGAATGCCAACGGATTTTAACTTTACTCCCCCTCATAGCATCACCCCGTGCATTCGCACTTAACCATGTTCACCCTCGGGGAAGTGCTTGGGAGTTTTTTGGACGAGGACGGCACCCAAGCCTATATCACTGGCGTCCGTGTGTATTTCCATTTCGGCGTTTTCGTCGAAATGAGCGAGCACGGGTGGGCTTTGCAGGCGTTTTTTCAGCTCGCCGAATGCTTTTTAAGTGCGAATGCACTTTATAAGCGACCCCAAACCATCCACCGCCGGCGGCGGCGGCGGCGGCGGCGGCGTCCGCAGTGCTCCTCTATATTTAAAAAAGAAACAGCATCCGGCGCCAGGTTTCGATCCCAGGACTTTGCGGCCGCAGCGCGACGCTCTACCGACCAAGCCACGGACGCGACGGTGATATCAGTGTTAGTGACGCGCCTTATATCTTTAACGCATTCAAACTACGTCGTCAGCGGCGTGCGTTGGCGACTCAGCGGCGTTATAGCGGCTTGATAACTGCATGGTGTACACGTGATACTACAAACCCGATGGAAGAGATGGAAGAGAAGGCGGCGAGGCGGTGGGCTGCGGGGGCCGAGCGCAGGCGCCGCAAGCGGGCCGACAACCGTGCATTCGCACTTTCACATTCTCCCCCTCGGGGAAATGCGGGGGAATTTTTCTTGGTCGTTGTCCCAGCTGAAAGGGGTGCTATCTTTCGTCAAGCGCGTGAGCGGCTCTGCAATGCGTGCGAAGTTTGCGACGAAGCGCCGGTAGTATGCGCACAGTCCAAACCTTCGCACGCCCTTCTTGTCTTTCGGCCTTGGGAAGTTCGCAACGGCTGAAGTTTTTGCTGTGTCAGGTAGGACTCCCGCGGCGTTGACGACGTGACCCAAGAATTTGAGTTCCTCGTACGCGAAACGGCACTTTACAGGCTTCAGCGTTAGCCCCGACGTACGAATGGCCTCGAGTACAGACTCCAACTTAGCGAGGTGTTCGTCGAAAGTCCGGGCGAATACGACAACGTCGTCGAGGTATACGAGGCAGGTGTGCCACTTCAGGCCAGCTAGCACCGTGTCCATGACTCGTTGAAACGTTGCTGGCGCCGTGCACAGCCCGAATGGCATCACCTTGAACTCGTATAGGCCATCCGGGGTTATAAATGCAGTCTTCTCTCGGTCTCTGTCGTCCACTTCAATTTGCCAGTAGCCGGTCTTCAGATCCATCGATGAGAAGTACTTCGCATGGCCGAGGTGGTCGAGGGCGTCGTCGATTCGTGGCAGGGGGTACACGTCCTTTTTGGTGATTTTGTTCAGTCGCCGGTAGTCAACGCAGAACCTTAATGTGCCGTCTTTTTTCTTCACGAGTACGACCGGCGCAGCCCACGGACTTTTCGATGGCTGTATTATGTCGTCGCTGAGCATGTCGTCGACTTGAGTCCGGATGGCTTCCCGCTCGTGTGAAGAGACGCGGTACGGTGACTGTCGGGTAGGTCGGGCTCCATCTTCGGTTATAATTCGGTGCTTCGCTTGGGGTGTCTGAAGTAATTTTGAGTTTGCCGAAAAACACTCGCTGTAGCGACGGAGCAAATCCAGTAATCTGTCCCGATTTTCTTGCGGCAGCGCCGGGTTCACGTCGAAAGGTTGCGGCGGCTTGGAAGCATCTGCGCGTGCGCATTCAAAGTTAGCGACCGCGATCACTTGACTTGCTTCTTGCGTTTCTTCGAGGAACGCAACTGCAGCGCCCTTGTTTAGATGCTGGTACTCCTCGGTGAAATTGGTGACCAAAACATGGGATTTGCATTGCTTAAAGCGCGCAATGCCTCTTGCGACAGAGACACCGCGGTTGAGAAGCAACCTTTGGTCACCCTCTACGATAGCGTCGATGTTAGGAGCAGCATCCTCACAGTAGACGGCGATCATCAAGCTTGCGTGGGGTGGCAGAGTGACGTGATCGTCAGCGATCCTTACAGCAGCACGGTGATCGGGGTTCAGTGGCGGCGTCGTGGAGTGATCAGAGGAAAAAGTTATCGACTTGGTCTGGAGATCAATTATTGCGCCGTTGTCTGTCAAAAAGTCCATTCCGAGTATTACGTCGCGGGAGCAGTTAGGTAAAATTACGAACGCAGCAGGGTACGTGATGCCGTCTATGCTGACGCGGGATGTGCACGTTCCATTTGGCGTTACGAGATGGCCTCCTGCTGTGCGTATATGCGGACCGTCCCATCTTGTCGTAACTTTTTTCAGCTTAGACGCGAATGAACCGCTCATCACCGAGTAGTCGGCTCCCGTGTCGATGAGGGCACTACGTCAAAGCCGTCGATGGACAACTGGACGCCGGACGCTGCCTTCCTCGAGTTCCGGGTGCGTCGGGGCGTCGCATCTCGGCATGTGCGTGTTGACGGTCGGGTACTGTGCGTCGTCGTCTCAGCGGCAGGTTTGGTTATGTCAAGTACGTGTCGCGCCATGTGGTTGTCGTCGTGTTCAGGAGTCACGTCAGGGTTAGGTCGGGTCGTCGGGATGAGGGCATGTCGAAAGTCACAGTCTTCGGCGAATCGTTGCGTCGTTAGAGGGTTTTCGGTTTTCCGCCGTTGTGCAACTTCACCTCCAGAAGTTGCCGCCTTCAGTTTCCCCCGCGTGGGCTGGGGGACCTTCCACGTGAGAAGTCAGCACTGCTACGGCGGTCCGGCGACTGGTATGGGTAGGGCGACGGCGAACGGTTGAAACGGGCTGGTCCACGGCTGGTGTTGGACAGGTATTCTTCAATTTCAATGTCAGATGGGCGCTGGCCGGGTTGGGGGCGTGGTGCGTCGACGGAGAAACCACGAAGTCCGAGTCTCTTGTATGGGCAGCGACGGTAGACGTGGTCGGCCTCTCTGCAGTGGTAGCACAGAGGACGATTATCCGGTGTTCGCCATACGTCAGTCTTCCTCGGCGTCTGGTTTCGTACTACAGGGGGTCGGGCGGGCGACAGTGGGCGGCGGTAGGGCGGGGCCTCTTGACGACGTGTTGGAACAGGGCGGTGTCGACGAACAGCCGCGGAGTAGGTCATAGTAGGGAACAGGTGGGAGTAAGGGTTAATGGAGAATACCTCAGTAACCTCAGATTTGCTGATTACGTTGCCTTGCTAAGTAACTCGGGGGACGAATTGCAAAGCATGCTTTCCGTACTGGGCGAACAGAGTAGAACCGTGGGCCTGAAAATTAACACAGCAGTTTGAGATAGGTGGCGAGGCAGTGGAAGTGGTAAACGAATATATCTACTTAGGCCAACTTGTGACCCCAGATCCCAACCATGAGGCAGAGATAATTAGAAGGATCAGAATGGGGTGGGGTGCATACGGCAGACATTCTCAGATAATGAATAGCAGCCTACCATTGTTGCTGAAGGAGAAAGTGTATGACAGCTGCATCTTACCGGTACTCACCTACGGGGCAGAAACTTGGAGGCTCACTAAGAGGGTTCAACTTAAATTGAGAACGACTCAGCGGGCAATGGAGCGGAAAATGATAGGTGTAACATTAAGGGACAAGAAGAGAGCGGAGTGGGTCAGTGAGCAAACTGGTGTTAAAGACATATTAGTAAAAATTAAGAAGAAGAAATGGACGTGGGCAGGGCATGTAATGCGAAGGCAAGATAACCGCTGGTCATTAAGGGTAACAGGGTGGATCCCTAGAGAAGGCAAGCGCGTTGCAGGGGGCGGCAGAAAGTTAGATGGGCAGATGAGATCAAGAAGTTTGCCGGGATAAATTGGTCACAGTTGGCACAGGACCGAGATAATTGGAGAATAATGGGAGAGGCCTTTGCCCTGCAGTGGGCGTAGATAGGCTGGTGATGATGATGATGAGGTCATAGCCTCTGGCTCGCGAGGCGCTTCAGACGGCATAGAAGTTCCCAAAGCCTGCTGTACTTCTTCCCGGATCACGTCAGTCAGGGAAGCGACTTGAGGGTGTGGCGTCATTGTCGGGAAAAGTTTCTGCAGCTCCTCCCTCACCACTGCACGGATGGTGTCGCGTAGTGAGTCGGAGTTAATAGCGCCAGCACCAATCGTCTCCGAAACCAGCGAATTGATTGGGCGGTCGTACTGCCTCGTTCGGATTTCGAGCGTCTTCTCCATCGCGGCGGCCTCAGACGCGAATTCGGACACGGTCTTGGGGAGGTTGCGAACAAGGCACGCAAAGAGCTCTTGCTTCACACCTCGCATCAGAAACCGTAGTTTCTTTTGTTCCGTCATTTCTGGGTCCGCACGGCGAAAAAGTCGCTTCATCTCCTCGACGAAGATCATGACCCCTTCGTTGGGGTGCTGCGTACGAGTTACCAGCAAAAGCGCTGCGCGTTCTTTTCTGACCACGGTAGTAAAGGTCTTCAGGAACTCGCTTTTGAACTGAGCCCAGTTTGTCAAGGAGCTCTCGTGGTTCTCGAACCAAGTGCGAGCCGAATCTTCCAAGTAAAAGAAAACATGCCGGAACGTTTCTTCGTCGTCCCACCTGTTGAATTTCCGGACGCGCTCCAGTTTCTCCAACCATTCTTCTGGGTCTTCTGCGGGGGCTCCTCGGAATGATGGCGGATCCCGTGGCTGCTGCAGAATGACGGGACGATCGGCTTGGTTGACCATGGTGCTGGTTGCGAAGTCTTTCTTCTTCGCTTTCTCCGGTAGCAGACCGAACCCGGGTGGTAAATCTTGCCGGGGGAGGCTGGCTCTTGTTGGACTGGCTTGGCGGCTTTCAGAGGTTGTAGTGGGCATGAAGGGTGCTACCCAGCACCTCCACCAGATGTCACGAAGCCAGGGACGACGCAGTTGTTTTGGAAAAGAAACAAGTTTATTGGAGCGAACTTGTGCTCCCCTAAAAAAAATCGCGCCAATCCACCCCGTGAATGTGGTTGGAAAGCAAAGCTGTAAACGGCACCCATAACGATTACTCATGCGACGTTCCTTAAAATCACTCACATCGCTCTACAAATAGTAAAACCAGAGAGAAGTGAAATGCACTTAACCACACCATTTATTACTTCAAAGAGATATTCTTGGTAAGGTTACATCAATGCATGATGCATGAAGGGTATTTGGTTGAGTTGTATTGGTGTAGAAAGAGTGGAAACTTTTTTTTATAAAATAAAAGTAAGCGCCAACCCGGTGTTAGACGATTTGACTTCTCCGTCTCTGCGCCGCGGACGGAGGCGACGAGACTTGCGGCTGAGAAGGAGGAGGAAGAAATACTTCTGTTTAGATTTCTGAACGGCCCAGAGTGCAGCCTTGGGGAGTGATTCCTTCTTCTGTGGGGCCCATATGCAGTCCGCGCGGCCTGTGTTCTGTCCACCCGCTGCAGCTGGGTAGGTAGAGAGGGCCTGGACAGCAGCATCTCCCATTGCTCTTGTTGGGTAGTTGACGGAAAGAGAGGAGGGTGCTCAGGGCTAAAGTCGCACACCCCGATTACGGGGCGGAGTATTCCTACTTCTGAGAAAAGTTTACATTCAGCGTCGTAGCGATTCGGATGCATTACGTGTAGACGCGTAGGCTGTGGGAAGGAGCCCGGATTGTATGAGCCGTAGGGTTCTCTCTGGAAAGGTCAGGGTAAGGCGAAGGTACGGTCTGTCTCAGAAGGCGATAATGCTGAATTATCTCCATGGACGTGACAAGCGGGTGACTGTCCTCGTGCAGCTCCATAGCATGGGAGGTAAAATTTTGCGGAGGCTTGTTGGGTGGGCGTATTTGTTGCCGTCCATTGAAGCGTGAGGCGGTGTCCAGATGAGCTGAATGGAACCGTTTGGGGAGTGGTATTTTAGCACGCACAGTGCAGGTCAGGACACCCAACCCGACTGGTAATTCCAGTAGGCTTGCTGGGAATCGGTGAATACCCTCCGAACCCCTGGTTGAGTGAGAGCCAAGGTGATGGCTGCCTCTTCTGCTGCCGTCATTTGTTAGGTCAAGCGAGGTAAACGCAAGGAGATTGGTTCTGGAGGTATCCACGATGATGGCGTGTTGCTGCCCTCGATGTTAGGAGAAGTCTGTGTAGATAACTGCATGAGCCCCACCGAGGGTGGTGTTTAGCGCTTGAGACCGTGCTTTTCGTTGACGCTCGTCATGTGAGGGGTTCATATTTCTAAGCAAAGGGAGCATCTTTAGTTTTAGTCGCCAAGAGTCTGGCAGTACGTCAAGCGGAGTGACGTTCTGGGCTGCCCAGCCAATCTGGTGAAGCATGCGGTTACCCACCGCAGTTCTGAGTCGGACCTTCTGGTTGGAAAGAGAGCCTTCTATCAGCTCTTCCACCGTGTTGTGGAGCCCGTGCTAACCAGCCTCAGTGTGGACGCACTCATGAGAAGACCAATGGCCTCCTCAACCGCCTTTCTAATCATTATATAAAGCATCTCTATGTCTTCCTCGTCGAGAAGAAGATAGGGGTTTGTCGTAAGGAACTCTCGAGAGGACAAAAGCTTCAATTAACCGAAAGGTACGGGATACTTTTAGGCCTCGCTTCTTGGTGGCAACTCGCCTGATCATGTGTATGATTACATTAATGCTGTTTTTGAGGCGCTGCAAGGAGACGTCACTCTTGGTGTTGGCCTGGAAATGTAGGCCCAGGATCTTGATGCTGGGGTTTGGAGTGATGGCCTGGTCATGAAGGAGTATTTGAATGTATTCCTTGACTTGGCGTGAGGGCCGACGACAAGGAGCTGCGATTTTTTACGTGAACACGGGAGGCCACAGGCTTTAGCACATTGGCGTACTAAAAGTGAGATTCCTTGGATTGGTGTGAGCTTCCATTAATTTTTGTAACTCTTAGCACATGAGCAAGGTGCGCACAGGGCCGCTAGACGGGCGTGAGTGGTCGTGTGACGCTTTCACGTGGCATTCAACGAGAAGGCAGGGGGTAAACCCGTAGATGTGCTTGGTGAGTACACCATTTGTCTTCCGTGTTCGCGTGGGCTCGTAGCTGAATCGGTAAGACAACGGGCTCTCGCTTTGTTAGGCTATTAGTTCCAGGTTCAATTCCAGGCGGTGCCAGTAAATTCTTTTATTTGTTCGCTGGAGTTTTCTGGTGACACCAACGGTCGCGAAAGAACCCTTGGGGGGTAGAGGTAGAAAGCTTTGCTTTAAAACTCAAAAGAATACAGAGGCGGCGAAACAGCGGTCAACAAAGTGACGTGCGTCGGCGAACGTCGCAGAATCGAATGCCGCGGCGTCTGCTGTGCAGGCTTTTATCTTTCGGCGCGAGAGTTTCTGGAACCGTCGATTCACATCCAGAACATTTTAGATCACAGAAGATTATTCTGGGCTAGCGGCGTTTGGGCGAAACACTCTGCTTATCTGAATGAGATAGCCCGTGCGGCATAAAAATAAAGAATGGAACACGCGCTTCGCATATGGGACACAGATAACAGATCCGGGTGCGGCCGGGCATTAAAAACAAACAATAAACAAACAAACCCGTATATGGTTCGCGGCAATATACTAGGGGTCTTTGTACAAAGGAAGAGGTGAGAGCCGGGGGAAAAAAGAGGCGGCGGCTGTCCCTTCTGCTGTTTCAAATGAATTAGCTGAATTGACTGGGAAACGCCCCTTTAGACAGAATAATGAACGCATTAGATTGGGTGAAAAGTCAAATTGATGACGCTAAGGCGTGTAAGGTATCAAATGAAAGGTCCCGATTAACGGAATCACGCGGGGTAAATAAAAAAAATGCTTCCTGATTGTAGACATCAAGCAGTCATAATGAGTCATAGATTGGGTCAGAATTCAAAATGACGCTGCGAGGGCATGTGGGTAATCAAATTAAAGCTCTCGATGAGGTGCTTCCTGATTATTATCGTGACATACTCAAGGTGGGTCACAAATTAGGTTAAAATTCACAATGACGCCACTGGGCGTGCGGGGCATCAAATTGAAGGTTCCGATGAGGGAAATCACGTGGGACAAAAATGCGGTATGGCTATATGATGAGATAGTCATCGTTAGTCATTGATTGGTTTAACATTCAAACTGATTCCGCTAGGATATGTGATGGGTATCAAAATAATTGTCTTGATGAGCGGAATCACGTGGGATAAATACAAAAATGCTGCCTGGTTATAACCATGAGATAGTCATGGCGAGTCTTATATTGGGTTAAAATTCGAACTGATCCCGCTAGGGCGTGTAGGGTATCAAATTTACGGTCTCGACGAGGGGAATCACGTGGTACAAATAAAAATGCTTCGTGGTTCTAATCATGAGATAGTCATTGTGAGTCATAGATTGGGTTAAATTCAAGGTGAGGCTGCTAAAGCATGTAGGGTGTCAAATTTCAGTTAGGGGAATCACGTTGGACATTTAAATAATGCATCCTGGTTACAGTCATGAGTCATGGTTAGTTTGACTGAATTCCATATGATCCTGCTAGGGTGTGTGGGGTACCAAATTAAAGGTCTCGTCGATGGGGATCACGTGGGACAAATATAAAAATGCTGTTATAGTTACGAGGACATAGCAAAAGGTATCTTTCTTTATTTGCTGGGTCGGGTCTAACCAAAATTCCTTGCCAACCCGTAAGGCAGTTGTGCTATATACATGCGAAGGCTTGTCCAAAGATGTCCATCAATGCGGTATATAGTAATAAAATATTGGCGTCTAATTGCTGAATCATCGAGGCCGTATGGCATGGGGTAAAAACAAAAGCCATGCCAAGCTCTCCAACTTAAGTCACCAGACTCGAAAACTCTCTGCTAATAAGTGCCATTCAACCGTTACTTCCTCCATTTCCCCGTGTCCTAACAAACGAGGAAATCCTTCGACATACGGTGTCGTGGAAATTGTGGACGACCATAGGTAACAGGAGGCATCAGAGCTTATCAGAAAGGCGAATTTCACATTTGTTTATGAATAAGCCTTGCCGCCGCGTTTCGTGTCCGTAATTTCCTTCCCACAGTGTACCCACGTGCACTCGAATCCAGAATTGACCAATTACATGTGAGACATTAACTCCTTGCTAGAGTGTAGGAGATAGAGAGGCAACAGAGCCACCAAGACAAACAGACATTGCGACAGAAGGAAAACCGTTCGGAAAAATAAGCAAGCGCAGTTTGTGTGTGCGCTCGAACTTATTTTATTACAATACGAAATCGGCACAAGATACCAAAACTAGCACGATAACAATGTAAAGGAAAAGCATTAACTCGGGCTCTGCAGTTCTCGAACGACTACGTCACACACAATGAAAGAACAGATGACTGATGCAACACACACACACACACACACACACACGCAAACATGCACACGCGTGCATGCTGGACGTTAACAGCTGGGTACGGTGGCGGTAATTGCTTACAACTATAGCGTGGTGCTTTTCCAAGCTACGAGAGCTCATCCCACCTAGCAAATGCTAATAAAAACTAATACAAGTGCCTCAGCAAACAACGAGGCACTTTTCTGTTTGTCCCACGGGATTTCCCTCCTCGAGACCCTCAATTTGACATTATTTAGCGCCACATCTCTCTGAATTTTAACCCAATCTGAGAATATCCAAGACTCTCGTGTTACACGGTTCGCCATTTTCGATATTTTTTCTTAGTATTTCTTTTTTTTAAGTTTTTTAACATTTAGTTTGATCAATTGTCTACACTTACGCTTTTATAATTATTACAGGTTGAACTTCCGTGATATCTGCATTTTTGTGTAAATGCAGGGCGTTACACGATCCTGGCAGGGGTAGGAGGAGGGGGGTACTCGGCAAAGAATGCTACGCCTTAAAAAAACAAAGGCATATCCATGAACGCCTCGAGCTTCAGAGATTCGCGGGGACAGTTTGCTTTGACACAAGGCGTTTTTTTCAGGATGCACAGCAAGAATGCACGGAACCGTAACCCTAAACAGCTTCAAAGTAAATGAATGGAGCAGTGAGCGCACATCCCCTCGCCCAATCTTGCTTGTTTCGACCCAGGGACCCAGCACACCATAGAGTCTGGACCGTCTCTGTCATAAACACGAACACGGAGCCTACATCAAGAGTTTGGTATCCAATATATACGTACAATTGCTTGCAACCAGCGCTAGTTATCATGGGCAGCAGGTATAGCTGTATTAAATCAGCAGCGAAAATTATTTCCGACTTCACAGGAGCTAGTGTCATTACGTGCCGAATGCAAGGGTTCGAGCTCACAAATTTGCACCCGTAATATTTTTACCACGCGTGAATTTGACAACACGGAATGCTAATGAAATCAGAGTCCACCTGAGCCCGAGTAAATTTTTAGCACGAGAGAGTTGCGAGGCCATTTGAGTTCTGAATTCATTTTGAGTTCTGAATTCATTTTGAGTTTTGAGTCCCTTTTGAGTTGGAGTACATTTTGAGTTCCGAGTACATTTTGAGTTTTGAGTCCGAGTGAGTTCCGAGTTTTGCGCTCAATCTGAGTTTGAGTTTGAGCGAGCGCAGATGTGCTGCTCAGCACTGAGTCCGAGTTTGAGTGAGTGGTGATTCGGAAAAAAAAATTGTGAGCGAGTTCGAGCGAGCCGCGCCAACTTTGCCGAGGTATGGCTCCGACACGTAAAAAAAATCTAAATGGCAGAAGCTAGTATCATCGGCATAGATGCAGATGCGGACACCAAAAACCACATAACAGGACACTAAAAATAACATGTGCAACAACTGCCCCTTGCAGAAACCCTTTGGTCTATAGCCACTGCTAAGAATTGGTATTCGGGCGGTATTCCTGTGTGCCCCCTTACTTAGTTTTCGTCCCTACTTCACTGTTTTGATGTTTCACTGCTCCAGCAACCACATGGCCCATACTGCCAATATTACTGCTGCTGCAACTGAACCTTGTTCCCCAGAAACTCGCAAAGCCCATGCCAAAGTGTAGCTTGGGAAGTTTAAGGTTCTAAAAACTATTTTAAGAATTTGTGATGTCCAGAGTCACTAGACCAACAACCTGTTCATAGGGACATGCAAGCTTAGCGAGGCTTTAACGGCTTATGTGGGAGGAGGAGGAAGATAAACATCTTTTATTGTGTAGCAAATTCGTATGGAGTCTTCAGGAGGTGGAGTCCTCAGTCCAGGACCCCATATGCTTTGCCAGCCGCTACAGCCCGCTCCACCAGCCGAAGCTGGTCGGACAGGCATGAGCTGGACAGGGCGCGCCTCTCCACAGCTCGGGAGAGCTGTACGGATTTGGTTAGGGGAGTGGGTGGGAGGGGCATCCACCAACCATGTTGAAAAGATAGCGCCACCAGGGCTGAAGCCAATTTAGCATGGGCTGAGCATATCTGCTTTCATATCAATTTCGCTTATTTCCTAGACAGGTCTACACAGTTACCTGAGCAAACAGCTGTTGATGACAGGCTTGACTGAAGCCCAGGAACAAATTGCCTAATGCGTCTATGTAAGACCCCCTCAACAAGTTTCAGCACTGTGCAAGTAAAGTTACAGGCCCCAAGTCATAGCCAACATTCTTCAATGCAATTTTCAAGAGGGGATGCAAGCTAAAAGGTCAAATCTGCAAAAAATTTGTTCCATACAATATGCAGGGTTGGTTCACTTGAATGCCAGCTATATGACAGCAAACTTTGTCCTCAGTTCACTTGATAAGTCACACTTCCCTACAGCTTGAGTGCTACGCGGAAAAGCCAACACGAGCAGCCTTGTGGTACGGTGGCAAAGCTGGATTTTTTTTATTTGATTTAAAAATACAAACAATAAAAAAACAGTTTGTACTAGCACACTGCTAACTGAATCGAACAGCCAATGCTATTTGCAATGTATTCGATTATTCACACACCTGCAGTGAAATGCAAACTAAAACTTACATTATCAATGAATGTGCAAAATAACAAAAAACAGCCCATTGATTTAACCTTCAGTGGTGAACAGTTGAAACCTTACCACAGCACGCACAAACTATACAGGCCTTGCAAGCTGTATGGGTTGATGCACAACAGAGGGAATGCAAGTCGAGACTTCCTTTTTTTTTTCTCCTCTTGATGCACAGTAAAAAGGGAGCCACACAAAACTTTTACCAATAATTTGGCCTCAACCACCGCGCTGTGAATGGGTCCTTCTGCTGAATTTTCAATTGCAAAATAACTGTTTCCATGTATAGAGGCTCAAAATACACGGAGACGTTCGATGCACATGAAAGTAATGAAATCTAGTTACTTCCTTATGCCGAGTAATTTGTTAGTGAAATGTGCCACATTATGGTTTAACTGAATACGAAACAACCAATTGGAATTGCAGGCTGATAGGTGCAGATTAGTAATGGTGCGACACTGGGGATGACAAGAGCTGCGCGTTTCCATTTTGCAGGGGTGAGACAGCCCAAACAGATTTGGGAGCAGTTTTCGGAGCAGCAAAATTTTGATTTTGGAGCAGAAGAATCTTGATTTGGAGCAGTTAGGGACATTTAATACATCGTCTTGTGAGCTTAAAAAAATCATTATTTCAGCAATTTGCAGGGTCAAGTGCATATTTCAATCAGTTTTGAATACACAGAACACTCAAACAGCCTTACCTGAAAGAGTTTTTAAGAGTGTCACAAAGTACTAACTGCACTACCTTTTTCCTAACTGGTGATATTGTGTTGCGCCTGCACGCAACACTGACAACAAAAGTGCCGTTAACATTAGAGAGTTTTAGCAGTCCGTCTGTTCTGTTGGTTACTTTGTTACCGGGTTGACCGACCGGTCTGCGCCTGCGCGCGCGGAAGGGCGAGGAGGCACGGGCAACTAATCCCCCTACGGCTACGAATGCCCAAGTGCCCAGACGAGTCCCGGTGAGCACGGTAACTACGTACACGACGGAACAGACGGACTGCTAAAACTCTTATCAAATTTAAGGGCTCCGCAATTGTGGCGTTTTTTTTCTGTTTTAATGCTAAAATTATTATTTTTGTAATCCCAGGCTGTGTTGTACGAACGACTGTAGTCACGGCAACAGTTGAGCAGCTTCGAGCTAACGGTCGCATAGCCCAACCAGCCTACCCGTTTCAGTCCCCGGGGCGCAGGTTCACCCTATGGTCATTTGAGTAGCGTTAATGTTTAGCCACCTAGATTTTGGCATTAAATTTCACTTTGCATACATCAAGTTTTATAGTCGCGTTCTATAGCAACCGTGTAGTCCTGCAGCTATTGGGCGCTGCCTGAACAGGTCGCGGCGCCACAGCACAGCCCGCAACTTTCGTGTCGACCGTTCCATTCCCGAGGCTCGCGATCGCGCTTCGAAGCACAGCAACACTTCAACATTTTACAACAGCACAACAAGCCAAAAAAACTCCCAAGCATTTCCCCGAGGGAGAACATGGTTAAGTGCGAATGCACGGGGTGATGCTATGAGGGGGAGTAAAGTTAAAATCCGTTGGCATTCGCCCGTGAGCGCGCGCGAGCCGACCCACGGAGGTCTGGCAGTTTATCGCTGCATATATAGGGGGGTACGCCGCGCCGAGCGCGCCGAGCCAGGTGGCTGAGAGAGGAGGCGAGCGCAAGGGGAGAGGGACAGCGGCGCACGGCAGCTGCAGCCGAGTGAGGGGGAGGAGAGAGAGTGTGACGTCACGGTGGAGAGAGAGGCGCGCGGCAGCTGCTGGGGAGAGGAGGCGCGCTGTGACGTCATACCATGACGTCACGGCGCGAGGAGCGGTGCGGGGAGCGGCGCGCACCCGCGCAGCCACGGCGAGGAGGCGGAGCGAGCGCGGTCACGTGGTGAAGTGACGTCACCGCGCCGTTGCTACCGACGCTCCTCTCCGCTCCACGCCGTTGCTAGGGAGAGGAGGACTGCGGACGCCGCCGCCGCCGCCGGCGGTGGAAGGTTTGGGGTCGCTTATAAAGTGCATTCGCACTTAAAAATCCACTTTACGAACCCGATTATAGACGCGCGCACCGCGTTTCGCACTCAAGGACAAACCACGCCGAAGTCGTAGGCCCCACATTTCAATGAACTTTTTTTCGAGCCGCCCAACTTCCCGTAATCTGGCACCAATCTCAAACCATATCCTTGCGTTAACGTCACTGTTCAGAGCCACAACAGATAGAATGAATAGACTGGAACTCAGCTGATAGCGTAAAATAAACCAGGGAAAATATCGGTGATACGCACCGAGCGCGTTGGTAGCAGCCAGATCAGGCGGCGGCCTTGTCTGTTGCCACAGCGATGCCTAATCGACATGGCTGTTTCTGCGAACCCTGACGGAAAGCGAATCGAGTTTTAGAAGCTATCGCTTGCTTCGTTTCAGTCTTTCTATTTGTGCCATTTCTGTGTTTGCGATTGACCGACGATAAAAGCGGCGACCGGGATGCGGGAGGCTTTTGTCCCCGCCGAAACTGACATGAGCATCAAAATCCGTGCCGTTGAGGCTCTTCTGGAGCAGTTTGGCGCAATTTTCGCCATTTTCGTGCTTTTGGAGCAGCTTGGCGCAGGAAAATGGAATTGTATCAGAAAGGCGCAATATGCGCAGCTGTCTCACCCCTGATTTTGCTAAGACACTCTGTGCTCCTTTCACTTGGTAGAATCCTGAATCTCAATACTGGAGAGCGCAGCTGTTTTGAGGTTCTTTTTATGGGGCCCACTTGCTTCGTTTAATGACCCAAGAACGAAAAAAGAGCGAAGGCATCACTTGATCAGCTCGCCTGTTTACATTATTCAATAACAAACAGACAGCGAAGGTGCCACGTGGTGGACCGGGTCTGGTTGCACGAAGCCGCGACAAGAAACAGCCCAGGATTGAACCAGGCCTGGTTAATGATTCAGCCACGAACAAAAAGTGGAGATCACTCAATCGACAGCCCGAGACACTGAAGGTACAAGTTGTTTAGTGAAAAAAAAACTGCAGCTGTGCCTTGCAAGCAATGTCTGGGGGGGGACAACAGTTTCACCCCTTTTACAGCAATCAAACAAAACAATACAGCAGACTTGTGCGTTAGTTCTGACAAACACGGTTCAGCGAGTGCCCAAAAACAGTCTAGGCAGAAGACCAGCCACTGCCCACAAATGCAAGCAATGATGACCAAAAGAACAAACCCAACACTGACCATGCAATGCCAGCATGGCTTTAAAGGGCCTCGTCAGAACTACAAGGGACAAACACACGGTGCAACACCGACACACACACATACATATAGTGGAACTACTTTCTCAACCTGCACTAGAGCAAATTACGTGCAGGGTGGCGAGACTTCCGTCAATAGCGTGAGTGTGCGCTTGGATGTGCTGCCGGGCACTACTTCGGCACTGGTGAAGGAGACCAACAAATGCCAGCAAGGGCGACAAAAAGGAAAAGGAAAGCCCTACTGTGCACACGGTGCACGCGTGAACCATTGTTCTAGAACAACGGACACCCGCTGCAACAACGGGGTCAACTACCGTACGCACGCACTCCTGCACACACTTTCCTCAAACAACCACGATCAATGCACAATGTGATAAGCTCCCAATTGGTGACAGGTCCGCTTGCATGCCCAACTAGTACGCGCGTTATCATAATAGAGTACTCCGGAGAACCCAGAGTGCAAGCTTCTACTGTGGTACCACTGTTCAAGGAGAGGACTTCCAACCCGACTAGCTACATCTCGAAAAAAGCATGACAAAATGGTACCCCCTCTGTTTTCCCAGGGGCATGCCTATGCCTGTGAACAGCAATGGCATCAGCATGCCTCCCTGCAAGATTTCTGTGCTTAGGCAACCAACAGTACAGTGCCCTAGCAAGGCTGTCACAGTTTCCTGCCTTTGTGGTGGGCACCTGAACTGAACACACCAGAGAATTCCCCCGGCTTCCACAAACCCCCCTGCAAACATAGAGCATCACTCCCACACCTTGGTAGCTGTATTTGCGATGCTGCCTATCCACCTGCACCAGTGCAAAACCGGGGCAACAGCCAACTTTGTCCCCCTCACATTGTGCTCATTGAAGCGGGCGAAACGGAGTAGCCCCTTGCCCCTCCCGCTCAGTAGTCGTCCTCGTCGGCCGCGTGGGTGCGGCTCATCTGCTGCTGCAGCTGCAGCTGGGCCGCCTGCTGCATCTGCGTCCACTCCTGCTGTGCGAGCTCCGCCTGCTGCTGCCGAGCCTGCAACAAGCGAGGGGCCACAAAGACAAAGCACTAAGAGCACTGCTCTGTCCCACGGAGATGTCGGGGGAAACATGCGAGGCAGTGGTCACTCTCCAGCCACTAACGCAAGCTGCTGCCAAGAAGGATGACTGGGTGATTGTAGTACAGTTAAACCTGGATATAACGAAGCTGACAAAGATTCACAATTTTTCGTTACATCTACGTTTTCGTTATATGCAGGTTTTGAGTTAAGGCTCGCATGAATAAAGCAGAAAAGAAACCAAAATGCTCGACATAGGACATAGGTGATGGTGAACTCCTCCTTAAGGATTTATTCCACGGAGAAAGATTGGGTGATTTGTGCGTGCTGCTTTCCCACGAGCTTAGGCACTGCACGGCACTCTAAAGAAGCAAGCTCACTTACCTCTGCATTCGCAAAGGTAACTTAACCATCAATTTTGGCTTTTGACACTTTTCGGTGCCTTAATCCGTTTAAAGACCAACCTTATGCTGAAAGGGCACCTTTTCGCGAACTTGATGCTCTTTTTAGCACTCAAAATTGTTGAGAGGGTGCTAGCTGGATACTGTGCCGGGTAGTAACCTTATTCGTTATCGCCGGTGCAGACAGCATTTAAAATTGCCAGTTTGTCTTGAATAGACAAAACTTTTCGTTTTCTGGCAGAAGAAATCACAGACGAACCGACACTACAGATAGCAGTGAAGCCTCGCAACTAGACGCCGAAACGCAGGCCTGGCACCTAATTGACACCGCAATGACACTGGAAACACACGGTAGTTTCCGGTGCGAGCAAAGTTCACTAAATAAATGCGTTTCTCCGGCCAATTTTCCAGCAAACTGGTGAAAATTTTTGTTAAATCCAGGAATTTGTCACTTAGAGGTTCGTTACATCCAGGTTTAACTGTAGGACCACAGTTCTGTTTGGTCGTATCACTTGAATGCTAATGTGCACTTCGCACACTGATAACTGTTTTCAGTGCTGGCCCACATTACATCACTTAAGCACAGAATTTAGAAGTCGTTCAACAGTTTTTGTCAGTTAAAAGAAACATTTTTCATGGCTGGAATACGGCTTAGTGAGCCACCAAAGTCTAGTTCTTCCAAACGGAACAAAGTGCATTTTGTCTTTATGGCCTTTTTACTTGCAACAAGAAAGCCAACGCTCAGCCTCTTGTATTCTTCGACCCTGACCCACCCGACATACCGTTAACCAATAATACCAAAGCGTTAAAATTGGCACTTCATTCAGTCACATCAAGGCTTCATTGAGCGTGAAATTCAGACATTCCGCATCGACATCCACCAGTGAAGACAGAAGAAAGAAAGAAAGAAAAGTTGTGGTTTTTTGGCACAGCAACCTTTCGGTTATAATGCGCCAAACGCAGGGTAGAATAGTTATGCAATGGTTAAACGATGTTATTCAAGGCGCTGTGAAGATTAAAAACATTTTAAAAGGACTCAAAGATGCACATAGCTAAAACCGGTGTAGAAGGACGGTTTCCTCAAAAAATTTGAAAACATTACTAAAATCCACCAACGGTTCATCACTAAGTAAAAGTGCAGGGTGTAAAGGGTTGAAAAAGGTGTATAATGCTTTGAAATGTCTGATGCGCGCTGATTCAAGGTGTGGGCAGCTTATTAAAACATGAAGTACAGTACGAGGATCTCCACAGTGGTCATACACGGGTTTCTGTTCTTTCTGGATCAGGAAGCCGTGTGTGAGCGCAGTGTGACCTATTCGCAGTCGGTATAAAATAACCTCATAAAAATGATTTCTGTGTCTGCAACTTTTCCATTCAGATAGGTATGGTTTCACTAGGTGTAACTTATTTTCAGTCTGTCTGTCCCATTCAGTTTGCCAGTACATTGGAATGGACTTTCGTATTGTGTTCCGAAGGTCCTGGTAAGGAACCTTGGACTTCGTTATTGCACAGTGCTTAGTATCGTATGCTGCTCTATCGACAGTTTCATTTTCTGGAATGCCAATGTGGCTTGGTATCCAACAAAAGACGACACTAACCCCTGCTGATGTAAGGCAGCACAGTCGATTTCTTAGCATACCTACAGCCGCATTCTTTGAAGGGACAAGGGAGGTCAAAGCATGTATGGCGCTTAAAGGCCAACTGCACTCAAATTTCACCCTGGCTAAATGCCTTCGACATGTGTAGTAGGTACCATGAGAACTACTGCGACGCGAGCGGTAGCTCTGTGCAATGCGTGGTTATTCAGTTTCAGGCACTCAAAATAACGCCCTTGCAGACGACAAAGCACCTGCCGGCGTGTCGCGCAAACAGCCATTTAGCGGAAGTGACAAGCCAGCCGTCCAGGCCGATCGGCCTGCATCGCAGCGGAAGAATCCAGGAAACTCGTATTTCGTGCCGGTACGCCTGGCTTTCATGGCTCCGAAGAGGCTTTGTTAACCGTACGGTTCTCTCCTTTTCGAGTGTCGTCGTGACATCATGCCTGCGCGGTGTGCTGCTGTCGGAGCGCACGAATAGTGTCGTGCTTGCGGGACAAGCGCTTGCTTTTCCGTGCGCCTCCCACACCCCCGCACACACGCTCTCACACTCTCCTCCTGGCTGGCCGAGCCAGCCGCATCGGCCGGTCCGCACAGCTCGCGCCGTCAGGCCAGGCCGTCTGGCCGCTCGCGCCGACGGCTGATACGTCACTTCCGCCTGCCCGTAATGGCCGCGTTTAGCCCAGTTTCGTTTTTAAAATCGTCGATTTTTGCTGGTCACTTGCGGCGTAATTACGCACATTTTAGGCGTCCCACTTCGTACATCACGGTCTTTTTAGTCATACTATGCAGGAACAGTGATTTCGCGCGGTCGAAATTTTGAGTGCAGTTGGCCTTTAAAGGGACACTGAAGTGATATGTAAACATTGCGGGATTACTAGCGCAAATTGTAGTCCGGAGTCCGCAGGCCATGTTTCGACCACTCTAGGCGCTTTTACGCGATTTTATTTAGTAGAAAAACTAATTCAAAAACGCTGTCCTCCTCTCTTTACGCTCGCCCATTTTCTGTGGCGTTTTCGTGTGACGTCAGGAGGGGATGAGCTGGCAATTGGCTGCGCCACGGCTGCGCTACTGCACGGCTCCCCGGCCGACAGAGTCAGTCGGCCCAGCGTCTCGTCCGCCGACCGCCGGCGGGTCGTCGCAATCAAGGAGGTTAAAAAAAATTGCTTGGTCGCAATTCGTTCGCTTAGTTGAAACGAAGCCAGGCCACGTTTGTGAATGGAAGAATGTGCCTTTCTTTACTTGGTTTGTTTGTACACTGTATCTAGCTCCAAGTCAAGGTCGCTTCACACAAGCGCTGCACATGCGACGCTTCGCTGACTTGTACGCCAGTAGGAAAATATAAGGCCTCTTGAAGGCGGGAGAAGAGTCAGCGAAGTCAATATAGGTACTAAGGAAATAAAATCAACTGATATTTTTACCGTACAGCGTAAAACTAGGGCGCGGGAAGCACTTCTTTGCGCTGGGCGAACAAGCACAGCGGTCAGCAGCACGACTACGCATCGGCGAACGCTTTTCCGTCTACGAAATGCAATTGCTAGACGTGAGCTACTGTGGAAACTCGGGCGACGCTTACTGCACGATCGCAGTACAACAAATAGTCACCTAAGCGGCTTGAAATGCCAAAACTAAATAAAAGTGTAAACCGGTTGTACAATATATACCCTATATTAGCAAGGCCCGCGCGTCCCGCTCCGTAGCTCAGCGGTCTGGGGCGCTGGGTGTGTCACCGCAAATGTTTTGCAAGTCACGAGTTCGAATCCCGGCGGGTACGTGCTTTTTTTTTTTTTGTAAGTTAACTTTTTGTTTTCTGCCGATGTTTTCTATATTGAGTTCACCTTTTTTGGGGCCGCAACGTTCATGGCTACACGAACTAGTTCACAAAACGCGCGCAGGCTGGCACTGGCGCGCTAGCGAGTTCTCGTTGGCGTGCTGTTGCCATAAGCACCGACTGCTTGCAGGCAGTGGGCACAGGCCAGAATGAACAGACCCTTGGCCTGGTGCGAACACGCTTTTTACGATAAAGGCATGAGGGAGGCAAGCTCCAAATATGGGGGAAAAGCGCATGACATTTGGGCGTCTGCGGGTACGCGGAGGGCGTTCATGCACTGCGCAGGTCTCGGCAAGTGAATGCTACGACTACAAGCCGTCCTGGGAGGCTTATCTTGTGCATTTAGAGCCGACAACATGGCAGAAGCGCGGTACGATGATTACTGAGATATTGAGAATGCCCATCCAACAAAGCCATTGGTTATGTTTTACAGAACTGAAACCGAAACCGAAACTTGTGTGATTGCTAACCTTGGGCATCGTCCAATCACGGCGCCCCTCCTCTCAACGTCACAGCCTTAGTTGGTGCGGCCGCCGCAAACCGCGCATGGTAGTTTTTCTTCTTTCGCGCTTTGTAAAATAATTACCGATTTGTCAACCGGATAAACGATGAAAAGTGTGCTAATTGGAGCCAGTCTACGCAGTGCAAGCAAAAACGGGAGCTTGACAAATTCACTTCAGTGTCCCTTTAAGGAATCTGTAAAAATTGCCACTTTTTGTAGTCCATTTGCTATTATTTTAGCCCATTTGCTATTACGTCTTCAATAGCTGAGGTTATACCAAAAACCTCTGCAGTGAAGACGCTGCCCTCGTCAGCTACCCTCTCAGCTACAGTAACTGCCAACGAGTTTACAAAAGCATAACCAGTGTGACCAGCAGTTTTTGAACCATCAGTGAAGTAGTGGCAATAGCTACTGTATTTATCCTTAAGTGCAAGAAATTCTTGGCACAAAAACTGGTGTGGAAATTCTTGTTGTATTTTAACAGCGACAGGTCACATTTGACAGCACTATAGTCCTAAGGGGCTAAAGCGTGCGAGAAACTCCGAAGAGTTGGCGGGCATATCTTGAAAGAATACAGAGTCATGTGCTCCTCCAAACAAAGGGCAAGAGGGCGGACCACTCTCGGTTTGTTCTCATAGAGCTTCTTGTACTTATTTTCAAACAATTCTCCGGCACAAGGATGGTCATTTATGCATACTATTTTGGCTGCATATACTCCACTTAGGTACACTCGACGAAACTGCAGAGGCCACTCATTGCGCTCAACGTAAAGACTATCAACAGGGGAGGTACGATATGCACCTGAGGCAAGTCTGAGGCCCAAGTTGTGCACTGGATTGAGTGAGGTGAGAACAGACTGGTGAGCTGACTTATAAACAATACAGCCATAATCAAGACGAGACCATACAAGTGAGCCATAAATTCTTAGCATACATGCATGGTCGGCCCCCCATGACTTGTGCGACAAAATTTTCAGTATGTTACGTGTCCTCACGCAAGTCATTTTGAGTGTTTTATACATGTGCTCCAAATGTTAATTTGGAGTCATAAATGATGCCCAAAAATTTGTGCTTGCTGTGGACTGGAACAAGCATATCCCTGATTTTTATTTCAGGCTTGGCATGAATAACCTCGTTTGTGCGTGAAACACTCGAGGAATAGCCTTAGCCAAGGAATTTATTTGAATGGCGAAGAGTGTCACACTTAGCACACTGCCCTGAGGTACTCCATTTTCCTGGCTGAAAGAACGGGAGACTGCATTGCCTAGGCTCACAGTAAAGGTTCGTTCTTGAAGAAAATCTTGTACACATGAAAACATTCGCCATTTGATTCCCATTGCTGCAATATCCTGCAGAATGCCATACCGTCAAGTGGTATCATAAGCCTTCGCCATATCAAAAAAAGACAGCAAGGCAAAACTGATTGTTAACGAAAGCATCTCGTATCTGTAGTGTGTGCTCATATAGACAGATGGCACCACGGTGACCATTGGTGTGTGTGCTACCGATCGTGAGAGGGCACCACTGCCACGGTTGCCCATGTGTATATATTCAAAGCTGAATAAAGCATTGGGGTCAGTTGCCTGTTTCCGGCGTGGTGTGCATTCGTGATTAGCGGGCGCGTGCTGTGGAAGTACGCCCCGCAACATGGTGTCAGAAGTGGGATCGCGACGCCACTGATCCGTCGCTCTTCGCCATGGACGCCGCCGCCGCTCATTCCTCGCTCGGGGCTGCGCTACGCCCACCGCCGTCGTTCGACTTCGACAGTCCAAGTACCTGGCCGGCGTGGCTGCTGCAGTTCGAGGACTTCAGCTATGCAACGGGACTTCATACAGCGGAGCGGGAAGTGCAAACACGGTCCATGCTTTACTGCATGGGGCCGCAAGCAAGAACGGTTCTTGCGGCGACAACACTGTCAGAAGCCGACACGAAGGACTTGTCGGCTGTCAAAAAGCCTTCACGGACCTTTTCGTCCACCCCATCAACGAGTTGTACGAGTCTGCTTGCTTCCACCGGCGGACACAGCAACCGGGTGAGACTGCCGATGCTTTTTTCACTGCGCTTCGTACCATGGTAAAGCGCTGTAACTACGAATTGCCTGCTGTTGAAGATAGGCTCGTTCGGGATCGCTTCGTGGTTGGGTTGCTTGACCGCAAGCTATCAGACCAGCTATGCCGGAGCCCAAAGTTAACGTTGCAAGAGGCCTTGACTCAGGCGCGTCAGCACGAGGACGCAGATAACGAACGTAAAATTCGGAACTCGGAAGAATCGCCTTTGCTCGCCGTCGACGCTACGCGAGTACACAAAGGGAAGCTAGCGTCAAGCGATAGGCTGGCCCGTCTTTGCTCGTTCTGCGGGCGCGCATCGCATCCGCGGACGGAGTGTCCCGCCCGTCGTGCCGTCTGCAACTTTTGCGGCAAGAGTGGCCACTTCGAGGTGGTCTGCATGAAGAAAAAAAAAGTGGGCGGGAAGCACGGAAGCCTTCGGCCAATTCGGTGGAACTTCACGCTGTCGCGAGGGGGCGTCGCCCGAACGCGAAGTTCATTGAAGTGCTCGTAGACGGACGCGCATTGTCTTTCAAAGTGGACTCTGGCGCCGAGGTCTCAGTTGTTCCGAGTGCATTTCCTGGCATTCCGACCAAGCTTCAGAATCCCGAGGGTGAATTCAAGGGGCCGGGAAACAACGTCCTACCAGTTCTAGGCACGTACGATGCTACTTTGACGTGGCATGGCAAGTCGGTCAAGCAGCAGCTGTATATCTTGGCAGTTGATACGGTTCCTCTGCTTGGCTTTCCGGCCATTCAAGCCCTTGGCGTCTGCAAGTTTTTGGACCATGTTTCTGAAGATCCAGAGCCCTGCGGTCAGCTACACCTCGACCCAACCCTTTTTCAAGGACTTGGAACTCTTCCCGAGGCATACACAATCCGCCTCATACCAGATGTGACTCCATTCTCGTTAAGCGTACCCAGACGCCTGCTGCTGCCTCTTCGGGATCCGATCAAGGCGGAGTTGGACAGGCTGGAACGGGATGGTGTGATTCGTCGCGTTGACACACCAACACCCTGGTGCGCAGGAATGGTCGCAGTCCGCAAGACTTCGGGTGGCTACAGGCTTTGTGTGGATCTAACCCGCCTCAACAAGGTTATTCTGCGGGAACGGCACATGTTACCCACAGTTGAGCAATGCCTTGGTCTGCTGGGGGAGGCCACAGTTTTCTCCAAGTTGGACGCCACGTCGAGCTTCCACCAGGTCAAGCTGTCGCCCGAATCACAAGAATTCACCACGTTCATAACCCCGTTCGGTCGCTATTGTTTCCTCAGGCTTCCCTTTGGGATCGCGACAGCTTCGGAGTACTTCCAGCGACAGATGTCCAGGATCCTGGAAGGCCAAGAGGGGGTGGTGAACATGATCAACGATATTCTCGTCTTCGGCAAGACACGCGCTGAGCACGACCGTCGCCTGCAAGAAGTTCTTATCAGGCTAACAAACGCAGGGGTCACGCTCAACCGTGACAAGTGCACCTTCGGAGCCAGCAGCGTCAAGTTCCTCGGTGTCATCGTTGGTACAGATGGCATCTCTCCTGATCCAGACAAGGTGGCAGCCATAAAAGACATGCCAGCACCGCAAGACGTCTCAGGTGTTCGTCGCCCCCTGGGCCTTGTCAACCACATCGGACGCTTTCTGCCTCATGTATCAGAAACCACGGCACCGATTCGAGCATTGCTGAGGAAGAAGTCTGAGTGGACTTAGGGTCACGCGCAACAGTCTGCCTTCGACAAGCTCAAGGCTATGCTCTGCTCTAACATGTGCATGGCTCGGTACAACATAGCATACAAGACGACAGTATCAGCAGATGCCAGCTCCTTCGGTCTTGGTGCCGTCCTGCTGCAGGAGCAACCTTCCGGGGAGCGTCGACCAGTCGCCTTTGCATCGCGGTCGCTCACGCCAACGGAAAGTCGTTACAGTCAGACCGAGAAGGAGGCTTTGGCCGCATGCTGGGCTGTGCTTCGTTTTGAGGAGTATGTTTGTGGTCTGAACTTTTTCATTGAAACAGATCACCAGCCACTCCTAGCGCTCATGGGGACCATGGATGTCGACGTGCTGCCACCTCGGATTCAACGGTTCCGGCTGAAGCTGATGCGGTTTACGTACCGTATTTACACGATTGTAAGTCGACCCCATTTTTCAAATTTGACAATCCAGTGTTGGGGGGTCGACTTAGAATCGAAGTTGAACCGTCTACCGCTAGTAACGGCAAGAGAAACGAGAAATCGGGGGTGCTACGAGGTGGGGACAGCTTTGCACCCTCGTTTCCATAATTATGGTCTAAACTATGAACTGCATGGGGCGTCTTCTGCTCGTGAAAATGCGCCGCACTGACACTGCCCCGAATACCACCCGCATCCCCCCATGCTGCCCGCTACGCGATCGGCGGCGGCAACATGGCGGCACCATTCGCGAAGAGGTGCGCGTAGCTCCCGCGACCGCTTCTAACCGCTCTCTCAGATATCACTGAAGGCACAAGTGAAGACGTTTGTGCAGGAAAGGAGCTGATAATATGGTCGAAAACGACACTATAAAGCATTATCCGCACCGCCAGGGAAAGCGCCAATCAAATATCCGTCACCGTGGTAAGCCTAAACGTCTCCGGCGGCGCCAGCCGGCTGTCCTGATGAAGAGCGCGGGTCGTCAGGCTCCTCCCGCTGCCGCGCTTGGCGCGCGTTTTGCTGGTTTTGCCGAGGTAAAACTGGTAGAATTTAAAAGCAGTAGAAGGTGCCGCGCGCGCGGAATCGTCGCCGCGGGAGTGAAAAAGTCGTCCGCGCAACACCGACGCGCACGAATCGCGTGCAAAAACGCGTCAAGAAGTGTTTTATTCAACTCTAATAAACAAAATGAGTATTAGCGAATCCCTTGATTCAATACGCGGCGCTAACGTAGCCCATATCATATCATATTGTTCAGTACACTTCCGAGCGCGTTGGTGAGAGGTTAGTCGCTCAAAAGTAAATTGCGCGCGGCCGCTTCCGTCAGCCGCCATGTTTGTTTTGGTATCGCGCGGCAGTGGCCGCTGCCAGTTGCTTCGATGGTTGTCATCTCGCAGCGAATGTGTTCTTCCCGCTCAACCCACAGCGAATGGTTATTCCGGGTGCTTATACAAAAGCCTTTCTTTCTTAACATCTACCGCGCATACCGCGAGCGGGTTGTGCCGCGGTGTGGGTTGACAGAAAAGCTTCTCTTTGTGCGTGGCCTCTGCAATCTGCTGTCGGCGGCGCCTGCGCGATGTGCTGCCGGCCCGCCGGCAGCAAATTGCGGAGGCCATGCTTTGTGATACAATGTTCTAGGCGGCACTCACATTTTTTTTTTTTTGAGAAATGCAATTTTGGGGGGGGGGGGGGGGGGGGGGGGGTCGACCTACATTCGAGTCGACTTACAATCGTGTAAATATGGTACCAGGTCCTCTACGTACCTGGCAAGCTTCTAGCCACAGCAGACACACTCTCACGTGCACCACTGAATGGTCCTCCGCAACAGCTCGCTGATCATGTGGAGCTCTTTGTTGGAGGGCTTCTTCGCTCCTTCCCAGACTTCATCTCCTCACGGAAAGACGAGCTGCGCCATGCCCAAGCCAGCGATGGCGAGTGCGATCTCCGGCTTGAGTACTGCACCAAGGGCTGGCCACGGCAGTCAAAGCTGCCACTTCACGTCAAGAAGTACTGGCAGTATTGAGGAGACTTTCGTGTCTGTGAGGGGCTACTTTTGAAAGGTGTCCGCATTGTGGTGCCGTAAGCTCTTCAGCGTTCTATGCTGGATCTCATTCATGACGGGCACCAGGGTATCAACCGATGCAAGTCCATTGCCCGGGAGTCAACAGCCAAATCGAGACGCGGGTGTCTAACTGTGCCAAATGTGCTGAAACCCGCGTTCAGCGTGCAGAGCCAATGATGCCTTCTTAAACTCAAGTCTTCCCTGGGAGGAGGTTGGAGTAGACCTTTTCCACCTGAATGGTCAAGATTATGTTTTGCTTGTCGACTACAGGTCGCGCTTTCCTGAAGTCATCAGTCTGCACTTGACCACAGCACCGGCTGTCATTGCAGCCGTCAAGAGAGTGTTTGCACGCCATGGCATCCCACGGGTGGTCCGCAGCGACAATGGGCCACACTTCTCATCCAAAGACTTTTCTACATTCGCACAGGCTTACGGCTTCGAGCATGTCACCGGCAGCCCCCGGTTCCCGCAGTCCAACGGCGAAGTGGAGAGGATGGTGAGGACCGTCAAGGACCTGCTGCTCAAGTCGGATGATCCTTACTTGGCACTGCTCGCCTACAGGGACACTCCAGGCTCTAATGGGGTAAGCCCTGCACAACTTCTCATGGGCAGACGTCTGCAAACAAGAGTTCCCAAGACTTCGCAGCAGCTCGAGCCACAGTGGCCGTCATCTCGGTCCTTCAACCTGGCCGATCAAGCCAATCGAAGGAAGCAAGCCCAGGACTTCAACCAAAGGCATGCGGCTCACCCTCAATGCCCTCTCGGGTCTGGTGAGCAAGTCTGGGTTCGAGACATAAATAGCCCTGCGTTGGTTCTGGGGCCAGTGCAACGTCCCCGTTCTTACGTCGTGGAGACCCCGAAGGGAGTTATCCAACGTAATCGGCTACACCTCGTCCCAGTGTCCAGCACCCCAGTGCCGAAGGGTCCAGTTGAGCCTGCCTCCGAAGAACAACCCAAGAGTGAGCCATCCGTCAGAGGCACTAATGCGGTGGGTCAGAGTTTGTTCGTCCGACGCAGTCTTCTGTGACTTCACCCCAGTTCCGGTCTCCAAGTTCGTCTATTCGAGTGTCTAGGTATGGGAGAGAGATCCGGAGGCCCAGAAGACTGGACTTGTGATTGTGTGGTGAAGTGTAGTGAAGTGTTGTGCGTGCAGTTGGGTTCATCACTAAACAAGGGGGGATGTAGTGTGTGCTCATATAGACAGATGGCACCACGGTGACCATTGGTGTGTGTGCTACCGATCGTGAGAGGGCACCACTGCCACGGTTGCCCATGTGTATATATTCAAAGCTGAATAAAGCATTGGGGTCAGTTGCCCGTTACTGGCGTGGTGTGCGTTCGTGATTAGCCGGGCACGTGCTGTGGAAGTACGCCCCACAACAGTATCATTGTTTCAAGCCAAACAAGGTGGTCAGTTGTAGACCGAAACTGCCGAAACCACATTGAAACCTATCTAGGCAACCTGAACGTTCGAGAACCAAGACCAATCTAAAATTGACTATCCGCTCAAATGTCCTGCACAGACAACTGGTCAACGTTATGGGTCGGTAGCTTGATGGACAGTCGGGTGGCTTGCCATCTTTCAGTAACGGAATTACGACAGCCTTTTCCCATGCTTTGGGAAGCCTACCTGTTTTCCAGATTTTATTAAAAAACTTCAAAAGCACTTCTAAGCAGCTATCATTTAGGTGTTGTGGAAAAGCATAGTGAATAAGGTCAGGGCCAACAGAAGTAGCCTTGCACTGAGCTAGTACTTCCTTAAGTTCGTACAATGTAAATTCTTGGTTATAGTCTTCAGTGTTGTTGCTAGTATTTTTAATCCTGAGCTTTTCAGCACTAGCTTATGTCTCATGAACTCTTGTGTGTAATTTGTATAGCTAGAAACATCTGAAAAGTGGGCACCCAAAACACCCGCTTGCGTTAACAACAAATCGTTCCCACCGTCGGTAGAAAAAAGTGGTACCGTAAACCGTCTGTAGCTGCCTTTGACTTTGCGTACATGGTCCCAGACTTTTTTTGCACGAGTGGTAGTGTTTATTGTGCTTACAAAGTTTTGCCACGAGTTTCTTTTTGCTTCTTTTCTGATTTTTCTGGCAGCAGCTTGGGCAGCCTTAAAGCTCAGGCAGTTGTCCATGGTAGGGTACCGTCTGAACACAACCCAGGCCTTGTTTGCTTTTTCCGGGCTTCGCGACAGGCATCATTCCACCACGGCTTTGGCTGCTTAGGGATTCAGCCAGATGTTTGTGGGATGGCCACTTTAGCAGCTTTGACAAGTTCCTCGCAAATGTAGGCATTTGCTTCACCTATGGACATACTGCTCATGTCAACTCCCTCAAAACTGACCAGATCCTTATTTTTCCCAGTCTGCTCTCTCGAGCCTCCATCGGGGTGGACAGTTTTTGAGGGCTGGAAGAGGCTGGACGTCTCGCAACAAGGTGGGAAAGTGGTCACTTCCGTGTGGATCATTCACTACACTCCACTCAAAGTCCATCTCGAGCTCTGGCGACTCAACACAAAGGTCTAGTGCAGAAAAGTTTCCCGTACCCGCAGAAAAATATGTCTTGTCTCCCTTATTGAGCACAAAAAGACTTATTCGTCAACCACTGTTAGATTTGTTTTCCCCGGCTGTCGATTTTGTCACCTCCCCATAGGCAGTGATGGGCATTAAAGTCCCCCATAATAACAAATGGTTCAGGCAGTTGCTCAACAAGGTCATTAAGTTCCTGTAATGACACATTATAAAGTGAGACAACAGTGACCAGCTTGTTGACAAACTTGTGCTGCAACGGCCTCCAGTGTAGTGTAAAGTTGTATTGACTTTAGAATTGTGCCCTGTGCCACAACCAAAACCACACCCTCTGAAGCGTGGGTGCTCTCAGCTCTGTCCTTTCTGAGGAAGTGATAACTGCGGATAATTTTATCATGTATTTTTGTCAAGTTTGTTTCCTGTAACGCCACTACTTGGGGTTCATATTCATCTATTAACCTTGTGTATATCGTCAATGTTGTGGATTAGACCTCTACAGTTCCAGTGCATGAAGGGAACTGGCATTTTAGTTTTTTGGATGAGGTACAATTACACTTTTTTTTTTTTTACTTTTTGTCAGGTGCTTTCCTTGCAGGAGGTTCACTCCTTGCAGGGGTCTTGGATGCGTTCTTCCCAGCACCTTTAGAAGGCATGGGTAGGAGAGATGTTGAGGGTCTTCCAGTGCCCCTTTGGCGCCCCGAAAGGGACGAAGTGGAGGGAACAACCTCCATGGCCTTCTCAGCCGGAGCAGAGAGAGGGCCGGTAGTTGCACAGCCTCGGGGACCGGAGCGCGTGCAGTCGGCTGTGGCTGTGCTGGCTGCTGCACGGGGGGAGACTGGGCAAGGGCCAGGTCAGCACAGCTAAACTGCGTCCCTACTGATGCCAGAGGCGGCCCGGCCCCCCGGCGCGCCACCTCGGCGAAAGTGTCTTTTTGCACAAACGAGAAGCATCTTCGCGCTTCTTGAATTGACAGACTTTCTTTTATCTTGATAGACATTATTTCTTTTTAGTCTTGGAATTTCTGGCATTTCCGTGAGTATGCAGGGTGTGGCCCTGCACAATTGACACACTTTGCTTCCTGCGCTGCGCAGGAGTTCGCGTGATGATCAGTACTCACGCACTTTGCGCACGTCTCTTTGCTCCGCCAGCTCTGCAGTGTGTGACCAAACCTCTGGCACTTAAAAAGCACTGGCGTGGGTTTGGGATGTATGGACGGACTCGATGGACTACATAGCCAAGTTTGAGGAATTCAGGAAGCTTGGTGGAGTTGAAAGTCAAGACAAGGTGATTAGTGGGGATGTCAATGTCGTTACGTCGGATCATGATACGCCTGACAGCAGTAACATTTTCCTCTTGTAGGCCCTCTAGGATTTCATCCTCCATGAGGTCTGCGAGGTCAGGATCTGAAATCACTCCTTGGCATAAGTTTAGGCTTCGGTGAGCCGATACTTTTATAGTTAGGTTTGCTAACCTTTCATTGCAAACACTGCATCAGCCTGGGCTTTGTTTTCGCATTGAATGAGGATACCTCCAGAGGACATCTTTGGAGGTTTGCTTCTACCGCCGAGGACAGCTGCCAGTTCTTTAGCGACTATGAATGGAGAGGCCCTTCGTAGGGGGGCACTGGCTGTCGGTGGATTCGATAACAAAAAATCTTGGAAAGCTTTGTTCTTTTAGTAGGAATGAGACCCTTGATACAGGGTAGCTTACTGCGGTGCAAACTCGTTTCCGAGCCCAATCATGAGGAGGTTTTGTCGTAGCCATAGACTAACAAATAAACATTAAGCAGCTATGCTGGCCGCCCACCTCGGAGCCCAACACAGGAACGCAAACTTGCGTTAGCCATACATGGCCACTATAACCCTGCATAAGGAAACCTAGGGTGGCCATTCACACAGGGTCAACCCTTGCCACCTGGAATAGGAGATCGGAAAGCAGAAAAAATAGAGGACAGGAAAGATGGAGAAAAAAGACAGGAAAGCGAAAGCGTGGAGAGGGGGACAGAAAGGGCGACTGGCTGATTCTTCCTCAGCCGGGTCAGTCCGGGGGTGCCGTCTACAAGAAGCGAGGGCCAAAGTGGCGTGTTGCCTCCACCAAGGGGCCCTAAGGTCCACAACAGCTTCGGTGTCGGCTCAGCCACCAGGATCCCCTTTTCCCTGGAAACGGCTAAGCCACGCACAGCCTAAAGCGTGGGAGGGTCCAACCCACATGGGCTCGGGGTCCGCGGTGTCGCCACTACCGTCACCTTGAACGTACAAGGTGCCCCTGCGGGGAGTGAAGACAAAAGTGTGAACATTTTCTGTGAGGTTGGTGAATTAACAATGGCCCTGCAAGGTATCCGCCCATTATTATGATTGTAAAATGCTAAATTTGGACTGATGTTTTGATTAAACTATAATTTATCATTCTTCCTGTCACAAACACAACAACAATCTAGTGCTAAACTGTGAGGGGCAGCGTCGCTAATTCAACTTAGAGCATTGCTTTACCCACCTCTTGTTTGTTCTGCATTTTGAACATTTTTTGGCACTTGATAAGTCTTGTGCAATGCCTTGCCTTAGTCATGTCCTACTTCCACTTCCACAATGATTAGTGGCTCAGGCGCTGTTACTTAGGGGTCATTCCATGCCAAACGTCCCAGGTGTGGCGCTCGACCGTCTCAGATATTTTTGAAAAAAATTTTACTTGATCACCTCGTTCCCTAAAAGCCCTGGTTGCAATTTGGGGCGCGAAAAAAAAAAACTTTCTTCCGTGCAATAGCCCTTTAAAGATGCGGTTCCCGAGAAAACTGCACCAACTTTGTAAATTTATTTAAACCATTCTAGATAAAATTCAAAGGTGAAAATCTGGTTATGACACGTGTGTTTCCTGGTCTCAACGGTCACTTCAAATTAAATACCATTAAAGCATATTTTACCCTCGTTTTTGCTGGCGGAATAAGGCTAAAATGGTGCTTTTTTAACAATTTTTAAAAGTATCTTCCGCAACAAGGAAAAAACTGGAAATTTTTATCCTGCGAGACTTTTCGATGTACTTTGGTCTAACATTTTTTGTAGAGCAGTCAAGTAGAGCAGGTATTGAAAAATAAATTTTAAATTCTGCAAAAACGCACTTTTTCTGCACATTCGGACGCGAATTTCGTGCTGTAGCAATCCTAGTAAAAATACGCGCAATAGTTCGCTTTGTAGACGGTATGTCCTACTTTATTTTCGCAAAAAATCAGCATTGTAAATTTTGTTTGAAGGGTGTAAACATTTTTTGAAGTTTGGTTCACACGGGTTTGTTGTACGTTGCCTCCTATGGCTGCTTCCCTACCAACAACACCGATACCGCTGTTCACAGAGGGGACGCCGCGGGCGCTGCGGCTCTAACTTTAATACTGACCTTTACCACGTGCTGTTGTAGCCATGTCGAGCAATGGTGTCACTTTTATTCCCGAAGTGTGTTTCCCGGGCATATGCAGCGATAGCACTCTCGTGCACTCATACGCCTTTGCTATTGGCGTGGTAGGCATTTGTAGTCGAGGCTGCGCTTAGCGCTGCACTGTAGGAACCTTTGAAATAAGTGCCTACCAGAGCAGGCGATACTTCTGGCATCACTACCAGAAAACGTCGCTAAAAAGTGGAGTATTAACAATAAACAAACTTTTTTGCAATGTTTCGTAATTTCCCTTTTCAGAGACGCCAATAAAGTAACATTAATTTATTAGGTCCGGTATATTAGCACGACAAAAATTCGTGATCATCTGCTGTGTCAGAAGACGCTAAAATATTCGCTACCGTCTGCTATGAGTCAAGGGTTCCTGAATGGCAACTTGAGCTTCGCTTTCTTTTTATTGTTGCTCTTATTTCCTCAAAAACTGAGAAGTGTCGTTACAGCCCTAATTAATTATAGGAATTTAAACTGCAGCAGTGCGCCAATTTCATGAATTACACGACTACTGATTGAAACATTGCACGTACAGAATCACTAAGGACAGAAGTGGAATTAGTTGCCTTCTGCTCATGAGAAGATGCCGCCGTACTGAAGCTAGCAGAACGCGCGTAAGAATGGCAACTCATGTATTTCTTCGTCTTCGTTTTCTAGTTAATGAACAGTTGTGGCCGTTCACCTTAAAAGTTCCATAGGCGGTGATGTTCTGTTTTGATGCGGGAATAAAAGTGACCATTCATTGCTCGAAATGGCTACAACAGCACGTGGTAAAGGTCAGTATTACCGTTAGAGCCGCAGCGCCCACGGCGTCCCCTCTGTGAACAGCGGTATCGGTGTTGTTGGTAGGGAAGCAGCCATAGGAGGCAACAAACAACAAACCCGTGCGAACCAAACTTCAAAAAATGTTTACACCCTTCAAACAAAATTTACAATTCTGATTTTTTGCGAAAATAAAGTAGGACATACCGTCTACAAAGCGAACTATTGCGCGTATTTTTACTAGGATTGCTACAGCATGAAATTTGCGTCCGAATGTGCGGAAAAAGTGCGTTTTTGCAGAATTCAAAATTTATTTTTCAATACCTGCTCTACTTGACTACTCTACAAAAAATGTTAGACCAAAGTACATCGAAAAGTCTCGCAGGATAAAAATTTCCAGTTTTCTCCTTGTTGCGGAAGATACTTTTAAAAATTGTTAAAAAAGCACCATTTTAACCTTATTCCACCAGCAAAAACGAGGGTAAAATATGCTTTAATGGTATTCAATTTGAAGTGACCGTTGAGACCAGTAAACACACGTGTCATAACCACACTTTCACATTTGATTTTTATCTAGAATGGTCTAAATAAATTTACAAAGTTGGTGCAGTTTTCTTGGGAACCGCATCTTTAGGACCATTGCACGAAAGAAAAATTTTTTTCGCGCGCCAAATTACAACCAGGGCTTTTAGGGAACGAGGTAATCAAATACAAATTTTTTCAAAAATATCTGAGGGTCGAGCGCCACACCCGGGACGTTTGGCGTGGACCCTTAGAAGAGAGACTAACCCAACTGCCCGGACATGATTCACTTTGCATGCAAATGAACGTAACTGTGCACTTGTCCGAAGCCCCACAGTTGAGGAGCGTCACCCATGCCATCTGTCAACCGGCAGCAGCTGGATACCTAAAGCTGTCAACGCTGCTCAGAAACAGCTTTGTCTTCACCAGTCACAGGGTTGTGACAGTCGATGCACGTACGCCATAGACCACGCAATGAGAGCGTGTTAGAAGGCATAATTAATGCTGGACCATCCTCCACATAAGCAAAGCAAACCGCAAAGTCCACAGGCGAAAATGAGTAGCTACCTCACACCAAAGGCGAACCAAATGAACAAGCGACGGAGAAGTGTCCAAGACCCTGCTTGTTCAATACACGCCGATATGCTCGCCAAAAATGGGCGAGTAAACTGAAGTTAGCTTCCAATAAACTACAACCTTTCATACGAATATTATTCTATTTTCTATATGTTTGCGATGTGATGCGAAAGCACATCACTCACTTTCAGTTATTTTCCATCAATTGTAGCGCAGGGGCTGGCACCAGTTAGCAAAACCGTGCAGATGCGACACAAATACATCCAAAGCGCAGGCGCAGAAGGCGCATAGTGCCTGTGGCCTAACAGCTGAGCAAAAGCCAACCTCCATAGCCGCTCATATCCTTGATAAAACAGAAACCCTAACCGCATAGAAACCGAAAACAGAATGTTTCAGCAGTGTTTTTGGGCACGGGGCATCAAGCTGATCGTATCTCGGGGCTCAATTCAGGCTCTGCGGCGCAGGGCGGCGCTGATAAGAGAGTTTGGGGCAATACACACGGTTTGGCACAGGATGGAACAGGTAAAGACGCTTGGCACTCAATGGCGCAGCTATTCCACTCCTGCAGTAGGACATTACGCCCCACTTTCTGGCAATGGCACTGTATGAAGACGTGTGCTTTCACCAACAGACTGTATCAATAGCTTTCAAGCAAGTCTGCTTGCAGGGACCTCACGAGCTCAAGCTAGCATTTAGTACATTAACTGGAACCTGGAAACTTTCCCAAGTGGTACCCACCGTGGTGGCTCAGTGACTATGGAGTTGCGCTGCTAAACACAAGGACGTGGGTTTGATTCCCGGCCATGGCAGCCACTTTTCTGATGGAGACAAAATTTGATTGATTGTAGGGTTTAATTAACGCACCGACGCAACGCAGGCGATAAGGCGCGCTGTAGTAGAGGGCTCCGGATTAATTTTGACTACCTGGGGATCTTTAAAGGGGGATGCGGGGATCAGATGGCGAAAAGTTACCAAAAAAATCGTTTTTTCAGAAGTCACATTTTCGGATTGCACGTTTTATATTCCATGCGTTTACAAAGTTTCCTGTGCCAATGAAAAATATTTATGTCAGCTGAGGCAGAGTCCTTCAATGCCTTTCTGGTAGGGGTGTGCGAATATTCGAAAATTACGAATATTACTTGAATATTAAATATGATATATTCGTATTCGCTTCAAAAACTATGTATTCGAATTGTTTCGAATATTTCAACGGGTTCGAATAATCGGCTATTATCGAGTATTTTGGTTGAATAGTTTAAGGGGGGACGCGTCTTTCAACTTACGAAAACCGTCGCGAATTTGTGGTACAATGTCAGCGCAAATGGGTGGTGGCAAAATGTCAGGGCAAATGTGCGAAAAAATGGCAATTCTCGGAACGCTGTATCTCCGCAACGGTGCCACCGAGCGCGGCCATTTTGGTACCAGTGGATCAGCCGAGCGATCCTCTTTCCGGTCCTTACCGTCTCTTTCATCTTCGTTCATTCACAAACGCACGAATGGCAGAAAAATAAAGGCGCACAAACGAAGTGAAATATAGATGCTGAAGCGCGGTTGGCCTTTCTGACTGCGCGCGTGGAAACGGCCCTCCTGATTGGGCGTCGCTGCAGCATTTCAAGATGGCGGCCACCTGAATTGCGTAATGCGTGTTTCTGAGCTCATTTGCACCACTTCGCCCGGCCAAGTTTCTATTCAATCATGGTATCTGCGGTGGTATTTAACAGAGCCATTATCGATTATCGCGATGGGAATGCCTGAGATCACAAGCCATATTACGGGAAGTTGCGTGGCTGGAAAGGCGGATCGGTCACCCAACGCTTTTCGAGGGGCGCGAGACTTTACCCTGGAGGGGGAAACGTGGTGTGCGCGCTTGTGATAGCGGTTCGCGCAGTGAACTTTTCGCCTTATTTGCGATGCTTACACGCTTAGTTATTGCTAAGCTTGGCAGTAGTCTCGCTAACCTTGGGAAAGAAACGGGCGACGCGCCAAAAGCTTCAGCGAGCACGGCGTAGCCGCTGCGCGTTGGAGCATCGCCTGACTACGCAACCTGGCACGATTGAACTCCAGTAGTTGTAATTAATGCCTGTGATTTTAGATTTAATCGTAAGAGCGACCAGATGGGCCATGTCAGGGGTAAACAAAGGATGACATGTACCTTACAGTAGTTGAATTTAAAAAATTGATTTTATTTATTTTTTTAGGGAAATTATTAATACCAATGCACACATCTATAGTTTAGTGCATAGTGGCTGTGCTGCGAGGAATATTGGATGCCTTAAATTTTAAGAGTACCAAAAAATGTCTGAATATTGAAGTTGGAGTTATGAAAAATATTATGCCAAGCTTCAAAGTAGCTCATTTGTACCCTGGTGGTATGTAAACTTTTGGCACTGAACGCCTGCACGTAAGCTGCTGCTCCAGGCAATGATACGAAGCATAAAAGAAGTCAAAGCTCAGTTTTCAAATTGAAGGAAAAGAAAAGAGTGCTTAATTTGTTGCCATGGTCACTGCAGAGGAAAGTTTTGCAGTGCAGTACAAGCAACCAGCTAACCTACTTTGCATTTCAAGCCGTCTCCCCCCCTTGGTCTGCCAACTGGGCTGTGTACGCTTCACAGAGAAGCTGCAATTGATGTTTTATGGAAAAAAAAAAGGGTGCAAAAGGCACTCTAATTTTAAGGCAAGGCATTCCAAAAGCCCCGTGTTAAAAAATTATGGAAGGCTACAACCCTGGCGACTTTTGGTGAATGAAATCTATTTTTCAACTTCGGAATCGGTTTTCTCAAAAGTTTTTTTTGCTACCTACGTCTCTTGTTTTAGTGATTTCTTTGTGACCTGTAGGTGTATTTTTGATTCCGTTTTTTTAGTTTCATTCCTTGATCAACAGTTCAGGTTGTAACACTCTTGGTTTTTCAGGTTTACTTTTGGTGAATTTTTCATTCAAATGGTCATTCATTGTCTATAAGCCTGTTGTACATTCACCTCTAAAAAACGAAAAACTAAAAAAAGTTGTGTTCTAATAAAAAATCTAGGACTGTCAAAACCTCGTCCATTCATTGGGAAGTTCAAAGTGTTTTGAACAAGCTTTCCATCATGTTTTATAGGCCACTCAAGCTCGGTACAAAGTGGACAGAAAGAAAATTTTATAAATAAAGAAGTTTTCAAAATATTACTTTGAAATTTTTATGTTGTTACCAAAAAAGCATTCCCGGTTTCTGTGCAAATTTTCATCGAAATTCACAAAGAAATCAAGAGGTTGATTTCGAAAGCCACATTCGCCCTTAATTATTCGATATTCGAAGCTAGATATTCGTATTCGATTCGAATTCGAAAAATTTGACATTCGCACACCCCTACTTTCTGGTCATGAAACTTCGCCGTCATGCTATGGGAGAGCTTCGTACACTGCCGCGCCGCGGCGCTGGTGTTGATCGGAGGGCAGCTGGGGGCCAAGTCGGAGCGTGTTTGGCAGGGAACGGACCACAGAGTAAGATAAAACAGACGCTTGCCGCTTTATCAGCAGTGCGCTTTCGCTTTACGCATCGTGGGAAGCTCAAATGGACTTATCATTGTGTGAGTGGCGAAAAAATTTGGTACGAACGGGCATGCTGCTACTGCGTTCCTGCCTATCGGTATGGCTACACAGCAGCGGCGGCCGCCCGATGCCCTCCGATCTGCGGTGGAACCCCTCGCGGTAGCCTTTGTCCCCGTACGATACTTGGCCGGGAGTTTCATGACCAGAGAAGGATTGAAGGACTCTGGCTGAGGTAACAAAATATTTCCGCAAAATGACGAAAACACGGCAATTTTCGCAGCGCTGTATCTCCGGAACGACGGCACCGCCGCCACCATCTTGGACGCGTTAGATCGGCCGAGTCCTCAACTTCCGCTTTCTGGTCGCTGCTTTCATCGTCGCTCCCTCACTAACAGCGGAAAAAGAGAGACGGTGAAACGAAGCAACCGATAGATTCTAACACGCGATTGGCTCTCCGGCCGCGTTCGCTAAAATGGCTCTCCGGATTGGGTGCCGCAATGGCAACAACAAGATGGCGCCGGGTGATTCGGCGGACGTGCAGTTCGCACGCACTCCGTGTCGCTAATGTTTTCCTCGGTTTCGCGGTCAGCTCGGTTCCTGTTCAGTGGTTTCATGCTTTGCGATTATGTACAGTGACGCTATCGTTATAGCCGCGATAATGCTTGAGATCGTGCACCAGATAGGGAAGTGCGCGGCTTGAAAGACGCATCGAAAATGCGCCTGCGACATCGCCGTGGTGCGTCCTTGAGTGGGAAACTTCCCTTTGCAATGTTGTCCCCATGGCAACAAGTGAACCATTTTTTTACTTAAATCTGAAAATTTCTGGCTTCTTTTATGTTTTATTACTTTGCCTGGCGCAGCAACTCAGTACTCATACGTGCAGGTGTTCATTGCCAAAAGTTTGCATACCACAAGGAAGCAAATGAGAAGCTTGGTATAATATTGTGCATAACTCCAACTTTAAAGGAAGGGGTCTTTTTCACTACTTCTGACATTCAAGGCATCCAATATTTCTCGCAGCACAGTCAGTATGCCCTAAGCCATAGATTATATGCATTGGTATCAATAATTTCCCTAAAAAAATCATGCTGCGACAGTAAGGTAAATTTTTAACACAAAGAACATATTTTTATTCCCATATTCCTAACTCCAACCTGTTTGCATGATTATTAGAAGTGCACGGGAAACGTTGCGCAAGAAAGGCGATATGGCTTGCGCGCATCGCAGCGCACGCTTACCACGACATATCGTACTTTGATTAACCCTGATATGGCTTGTCAGGTCGCTTTTAAGATTAAATCTAAAGTCGCACGCATTAATTACAACTACTGGCGTTCAATAGTAACCGGTTTCGCCGACATATGATGCGCCAATGGGCGTCAGCTATGCCGTGCACGCCGCAGCGTTTGATGCGTCGACCGTTTCTTTCACAAGGCTACCGAGCCCACAGTCAAAACACAGCAATAGCTAAGTGTGTAAACATCGCAAATCCGACCAAAAGTTCACTTCACAAACCGCTATCGCAAGCGCCCACACCGCGTCCCTCCCCCTCCGGGGTGTGGCAACGGTACAGTCACGTGCACCACGAAGCGTTCGATGAGCCACACAACTTCCCGTAATCTGGTTCGTGATCTCAGGCCTCCCCATCGCGATAACGTCCGTGTTGAATACCACAGACTGAATGATAACGTTCGTGTTGAATACCACAGACTGAACAGAAACTTGGCTGAGTGAAGCAAGCGAAGCAGCGAAAGTGAACTCAAACCGCCCAGACACCCACGCTCACGCTATGCAGCTCAGGCGGCCGCCATCTTGCATTGTGCCGCAACACCCAATCAGGAGGGTCATCTTAGCGCGCCCCGACCGGAGGACAAATAGCGCTTCAGCATCTGTTTCTAGCTTCGTTTTTGCATTGTTTCTTTTCCATCATTCGTGCGTTTGTGAATGAACGAAGATAAAAGAGACGAGCGGAACCAGAAAGACGAACACTCGGCCAATGTAATGATATCAAAATGGCCGCGCCCGGTGGCACCGTTGCGGAGATACAGCACCCCTAAAATTGCCGTTTTTTCGCCCTTTTGCGCTGATAGTTTGTCACCGCGCCTGGCAAAACTATTTTTTATGCCACTTTGCGACGCTTTTCAGCGGAAAAACTTTGCAGACGCACAGAATAGGAAATATAGATGCCGGATATGTGGCTTTAAAAAAAAAACTATGTTTTGGTCATTTTTCTGAAGTTGAAAGCCGCGTCCCCCCTTAAAGGGGCCCTGAAAGGCGTTTTGAGCACACTAAATTGACTAGCGCAATCGTTAGATTGGGTCGTCAACATCATCTGTGCCAAGTATTACTCTTTTACGCGCAGCGGAAAGCTCACACTTTTGTTGCAAAGTTTGTCGCTTTTTTCTCACCCTTCCCTTCGTGTTTTTGGACGCCGCCATCTTCACATGTCTACGTCATTGATTTCCAGATGTTCGTCATGAGCTAGACATCCTGCTATTGGGCGGCTTTTTCACGCACTTCCGGCAAAGAGATGAGTCGTCTGCTCAGCGTCGGCTCGCCGGCTGATCTGCCAGCGGAGTGCCGGAGTGCTTGGACATTTTACGACAAACGAAACAAGTGTAAACAAACGCTTAACCATTTGTATTGAATGCAACAGGGCCATAACACGACATGGATATTCTCTTACTTGAGTACATTCCATAAAGAAGGCGTTGAAGCCACGTGACACTTCTTTCTTGCAATCGCAGAGAACGCCCTGAGCCGAATGCCCGGGTTTGACGCGGCGTACATTTTATTCAACTTTCAAACAATCCAGCATGCGTTTCAAACGAACACAACGTCACAACATGCGTTGCAAGTCCGAACCGCGATTGACAGACGATGGGTTGCCTCCTCCTGCCCCTCGTAAATTCGGCACTCACCTCGCGCGCGGTTTGCAGGGACGAACAGCAAGTCACTTAACTCTGGCGCATAAGCCGAGATGGCTTTTAGCCACGCACACTGCACATACCCCATGCGAGGTTGAGTCGTACGCCGCTCGAGAAAGATAATCCAGACCATGGGAAGCACTATCCACCCGCAGAAGCACAACGTCGCATTTCATCGCGAAACAAAGGCGTCCACAACACACACACCATCGCCTCCTGTAATGCCAAATGCATCTCGCACTTCCAAATGAGAGTGAGTAGTATGCCTGCAGTGCCCATATTGCCGCGAGGTGGGGCCCCAAGCTGAACCGGGATCACGCAACCGTAACCGACTTCTAGAGCGGTTTGTGCCTTGTTGCCAGGGCAACCGATGTTTGATATTGTCAAAGAAATGGTGCTCGCTCCAGCGCTAGAAAGCTCAGAGCCGCGGCAGAGCATGTTTGGCCAACGTTGCCACTCTCCACCACGCGTCGCCCCAAGCTGAACTGGCGTTTTGTGCACGGGTTCTGTATCGGTTTAAAATGTCTTTTTCACATGCCGCCGGCACGAATTACCACCGCGACAAAATAAGACCCGGCACCAGCGGGGCCACATCTGATACGGCGCTTTTTGGATAAACAGTGCGCTGTGCATCCAAGGGAGCGAGCGCACAATCCTCCCCGTGCGGCTGCGAGTTCGCCGCCGATAAAAAGTCACGTGCCGCTGATAGCAAAGTTCTGCAGCAACGTACACTGCGAAAGAGCAAGGCCAGGCCGCCGCACACATGCGGCCAGATTTTTCGTTCGCTTTTCCAGCCTTGAGCGGAGTGCGGGATTCGTGGTGTCAACAAAGCTTGCCCGTAGCAGACAGCAGTGTGAGAATCGCAAGAGCAGAAGTGCGTCACCGCCGAGGAGCGCAGCATCATGGGAGGGAAGGCTCGCTCGCCGTCAACAGCGGAGAGTAAGTTGAAAGGAGGAGGAAACGCGGCGCGACGATAATGCGCGGTTTTTGATTTACGATTTCTCAGCTAATACTCATCGCTTTAACAAAATTCTTGCAGGAGGAGATTGCTAATACATTGCTTTATTTGGAAGGTATTTCAGGACCCTTTTAAGGGACACTAATGGGTGGAAAGAAGTTGTCCTGTGTCAATAGATTACGGAGCAGAAAATCTAAATACAGTTAAACCTCGATGTAACGAAACACTCGATGTAACAAACCCCGGAATTTTTTGTAACTTCAAGTGTATGCATACCATGTATTTTCACTCTCTGTGTAACGAAGTGCTGTTTGCCGGAATTTGAGTGTAACGAAGTTTCATGGAGAACTAGGCATGAAATTTAAGTTGTAGAGGTAGATTTTTGGAGACGCAAGCGCCGAAATGGTGTCTCAATAAAACGCGAACGGTGACACGGGCCGCCCAATGCCGCGGATGCAGCGAGCCACAGAGTCTGTGAGCGAGCCCCTTGCCTACAAACTGCGTGGTGTGCATACACAGTTGGCGCACTGTTTCTGTCGGAGCTTAATCGTCTACGCAGGCATCAGCGTGAAGCGCACGGAGCGTTTTCTCACGCAAAAACACAAAACGTGCCCCGCAAGCCACAGGCCCGCTGACGCAGCCGCGGAGACACTCGCGCGATGTGGGTGGCTCCAGCGACCGTTTCTAACCGCTCGCTGAAATGCAACTCATAGGGGCAAACGAGGGGGGCATGTGAGAAAAAAAAAAAAGCAGATAACAAAGGCGAAATTTTCAATGCAAAACGTCATACCCGCCGCTTACGAAAGCGCCCATCAAATATCCTCCGCGGTGTAAGCCTAATCGCCTCTGGCGTTGCCGCCGCCGCATGCCGCTGCTTTGCCCTTCGTTCGAGTTAGCTCATGCTTGTTGGGTTTCATCGTTCCAGCAAGCATTTGTGAATCTTTATGAGCCTTGCGCGCACGTTTTTTTCACACTGGCATCTGCGACTGCGCGCCGGCGGCGGCTTCTGTCTCAGCCAGGAAGTGGCCCGCACGTGAACAGTTTCGCCAACAGGGAGGCGTGCACCCTATGGCAGGAGCTTCGAAGCGCTCGGGGATGCCGGGTGGCCAGACCGCCGCGGAGGATATTTGATGGGCGCTTTCATAAGCGGCGCGTACGTTTTACAGGGGTGAGACAGCCCAAACAGATTTGGGAGCAGTTTTTGGAGCAGCAAAATTTCGATTTTGGAGCAGAAGAATCTTGATTTGGAGCAGTTAGGGACATTTAATACATTGTCTTGTGAGCTTAAAAAATCATTATTTCAGAAATTTGCAGGGTCATGTGCACATTTCAATCAGTTTTGAATACACAGAATACTCAAACAGCCTTACCTGAAAGAGTTTTTAAGAGTATCGCAAAGTACTAACTGCACTACCTTTTTCCTAACTGGTGATATTGTGTTGCGCCTGCACGCAACACTGACAAAACTGCCGTTCACATTAGAGAGTTTTAGCAGTCTGTCTGTTCTGTTGGTTACTTTGTTACCGGGTTGGCGGACCGGTATGTGCCTGTGCGCGCGGAAGGGCGAGGAGGCGCGGACAAGGCGAAGGCAGGTCCGCGGGACTAATCCCCCTACGGCTACGAATGCCCAAGTGCCCAGATGAGTCCCGGTGAGCACAGTAACTACCGTAAAAACCCGAATCCAAGACGACCTTTTTTTCCAAAAATGGAAACGCCAAATCGCAGGTTCGTCTTGGATTCGGGTGCGAACAAAAATCCTAAAAATAAAAAAGAGGGGGGGGGCAGCGGCCGCCGCGAGTATACCTAAACTCACGAATTTATTCTCCATCGGAACAAAATGTGATCAGTCGCCCAACGATTTGTCTAAAAAACAAGCGCGGTCTTGGGTGCCTGAATGAGCGCGCGCGCATGTCCCTCCGCGGGAGACAGGGAGCATGCACGCATCGAGGCAGTCGAGGCTCGATGCGTGCGTGAACCGCGAAACCCAGCGCAAAATATACATACCGTAAACCATGCGCGGCGCGGGCGCGAGCAGTTCGTATGGGTTCGCAAGTACGTCTGGTTGGGAGCACTGCGGTAGAGAGTGTACCTAGCTGGTTGGTCCGCTCTGTCGTCTGCTACGGCGGTCCGCCGCGTGGATGCTCTCGCCGCTGCATCGGACCGCGGCGGACCGTGACGTAGCATCACGTGACCGTTTGGACCGCGGACTCGGTTTGTCGTGTGGATCGGCCTTTGACGTGTTGCTTTCGCTGATCGTGTTACATCGCGCCCATCGCGCTTTCAGTTGTAACTCCACTTTCGAAGCAGCGGATGCGATGTCATCCCGAAGCTACTACACAGCGTCGTTCAAGCGAAAAGTCATTGTAGTCGCGAAGGAGACAGGGAACAATCTCGCTACAGCAAGGAGGTACGGCGTTTCCGAGGCAAATGTTCGACGGTGGATGAAGGACGCTGATCGCCTGCAAAGCTGCTCTGGCACTCGGAAGGCATTTAGCGGGCCGAGAAAAGGACGGCACCCAGAACTTGAAGAGGAGTTGCTGACATTCGTTCGGAATGCAAGAAATGGCTGCATCGCCGTCACAACCGAGATGGTGCAAACAAAAGCGAGGGAAATCGCTCGGCAGCGTGGCCTTTCCGCAGCCGTGTTCAAGGCCAGCAAACATTGGGTGCAGCGGTTCATGAAGCGCTCTGGACTCTCTCTTCGACGGCGGACTTCAATTTGTCAACGCTTACCAGTCGACTTTGAAGAGAAGCTAACCAGCTTTCAACGCTACGTGATCGGACTGCGGCGCCGCCACGGCTATTGCCTGGGTCAAATAGGGAACGCGGACCAAACTCCGATCTACTTCGACATGCCCCTGACCCGAACTGTAGAGGCAGTTGGAGCCAAGCAAGTGAAAGTGAGAACGACGGGCAACGAGAAGCAACGAGTTACTGTCATGCTGGCCTGCACTGCAGATGGGAGGAGACTGCCGCCCTACATCATCTTCAGCAGGAAGACTCTTCCGAAGACAGAAGTGTTTCCTCGTGGAGCTATTATCCGCTGCAATGACAAAGGGTGGATGACGGCCGAACTGTTCGACGAGTGGATTCGGCTCGTCTGGCTTCGTCGTCCCGGAGCACTCCCGAGTCCGCGGTCCATGTTGGTCGTGGACTCCTTTAGAGGCCACACGTGCGATACCAGCAAAGCGTTGCTGGCGAACAACAAGTGCGACATGGTGGTCATCCCAGGAGGGATGACTTCCCAGTTACAGCCTCTGGATGTTTGCATTAATAAGCCTTTTAAGGACAGGGTCAGGTGCCTGTACAACGAGTGGATGCAAGAAGGTGACCACGCGCTCACTCCAACGGGCCGTCTGAAGCGCGCGTCGCTGTCTCAGCTTGTGGGGTGGATTTTGGATGCGTGGCACGGGATTCCGGACACCATGGTCGTTCGCTCGTTCCAGAAATGTGGCATTTCAAATGCGCTAGACGGGTCGGAAGATGACCTTCTCTGGCAAGAAGTCAGTGACAAGGAAGTCAGCAGCGATAGTGATTCGGAATAAACGCATGTAAGCTTTCTTTTCTTTTTTTCCAAAATTGCTTGTTGTCACTTAAGGGTTCGTCTTGCATTCGGGGTCGTCTTGGATTCGGGTTTTTACGGTACGTACACGACGGAACAGATGGACTGCTAAAACTCTTATCAAATTTAAGGGCTGCGCAATTGTAGCGTTTCTTTGCTGTTTTAATGCTAAAGTTATTATTTTTGTAATCCCAGGCTGCGTTGTACAAACGACTGTAGTAACGGCAACAGTTGAACAGCTTCGAGCTAACGGTCGCATAGCCCAACCAGCCTACCCGTTTCAGTCCCCGGGGCACAGGTTAACCCTATGGTCATTTGAGTAGCGTTATTGTTTAGCCACCTAGATTTTGGCATAAAATTTCACTTTGCATACATAAAGCGTTATAGTCGCGTGCTATGGCAACCGTGTAGTCCTGCAGCTATTGGGCGCTGCCTGAACAGGTCGCAGCGCCGCAGCAAAGCCCGCAACTTTCGTGTCGACCGTTCCATCCCCGAGGCTCGCAATCGTGCTTCGAAGCAAAGCAACACCTCAGCATTTTACAACAGCACAGGCAGCCAAAAAATTCACTTCACGAACCCGATTATAGACGCACGCACCGCGTTTCACACTCAAGGACAAACCACGCCGACGTCGTAGGCCCCACATTTCAATGAACTTTTTTTCGAGCCGCCCAACTTCCCGTAATCTGGCACCAACCTCAAACCACATCCCTGCGTTAACGTTACTGTCCAGAGCCACAACAGATAGAATGAATAGACTGGAACCCAGCTGATAGCGTAAAATAAACCAGGGAAAATATCGGCGATACGCACTGAGCGCGTTGGTAGCAGCCAGATCAGGCGGCGGCCATGTTTGTTGCCGCAGCGATGCCTAATCGAGAAGGCCGTTTCCGCGAACCCGGACGGAAAGCGAATCGAGTTTTAGAAGCTATCGCTTGCTTCGTTTCAGTCTTTCTATTTGTGCCATTTCTGTGTTTGCGATTGACCGACGATAAAAGCGGTGACCGGGATGCGGGAGGCTTTCGTCCCCGCCGAAACTGACATGAGCATCAAAATCCGTGCCGTTGAGGCTCTTCTGGAGCAGTTTGGCGCAATTTTCGCCATTTCCGTGCTTTTGGAGCAGCTTGGCGCAGGAAAATGGAATTGTATCAGAAAGGCGCAATATGCGCAGCCGTCTCACCCCTGGTTTTACAGTGAAAATTTCGCCCATGTTATCCACTTTTTTTCTCCCATGCCCCTTTCGTTTGCCCCTCGAGTTGCGTTTCAGCGAGCGATTAGGAGCGGTCGCTGGAGCTACCCGCATCGCGCGGGTGGTCTCCGCACCTGTGGCTTGCGGGGCGCGTGTTTGCGGGGAGAAAATTCTCCATGCGGTTCACGCTGATGCCTGCGTAGGCGATTAAGCTCCACTAGAAACAGAAACAGTGCGCCGGCTGTGTATGCGCACCACGTTTTCTTTTGCAGGAAACGCTTCATGGGATGAACACTTCATTATAACCGTGAATTTCAATGTAGCGAAATTTCAATGTAACGAAGTAAATTAAGAATTTTACCGACTTCGTTACATCGAGGTTTAACTGTAAACCATTCTCCCTACTAGCAGTTGTTTAAAAAGGCAGAAAATGCCAGAAATGTGAAAACAGGTGTCAACACTCAGTTTCCTTTGGATACACAAAAGTCATAAAAGTTGTGAACGGTGAGAGCTCACTGTAGAAGCATCTATAAATGTTTTCCTCGAATAAACAGCTCCTAAGCATTTGGGCACATGAAATAAATGTAAATAAAAACTTTCTGTGAGCTGATCTAACTCAAAATACGCAGACTACAGCTTTTAAACATTGAGAGACAGGCTACTTCCCTCACTCTTCAGCTGGCCATCATGCTTTCAGATTCGTCAATAATCTACGACGGTGAACGCCCGAGCTTCTCCAAGCAGTAACCTCAGCAGGAAGAGGCAAAAGGAACAAGATGCACTGCAGGTTGTTAATTAGGCGACCCGCCTGAGCTTCTAATCTCCCAATCTCCACATGCGGACGTTGGTTCCGGTAAAACGTGCCCGTGCCCGGTTCGAACCTGATCGGCATTGCCTAATGGTGAAATTCAGCTCTAGATACTGAAAATCAGGTGAAATAGGGGAGCTACTGGTGTTAAGGTGCTGGTACGACTAACACCACACATCTGGTGAAAAGTGGTTGAAAAAGTATGTTACTGCTTTGAACCATGGTTTTCTTCCCCCGGATGAAAGCTTTTTCACATCCTAAACATGAAGAGCAACTCACATTACTGGACTGCATGCATGTTTTAGTGTGCTCGATAAGTATTTTTGGTTTAACGTGGTATGGGAGTGCCAGCAATCCCCAAGCCTCACCCCTAGCCCCAACCCTACCTTTGAGCCGTGGAAGGAGCTGCTGGCCAGCTCCAACCTCTCAGACCAGCAACGACTTGGGGCGAAGGCACCGGTGGCAGCACGGTGCAAGGCATCCCGGAATAAGGAAGCCTCCCACCGGGCGGGGTGCCCTAATACCAACACCTCAACTCAAACAAATAAAGTGTATTCATCATCATCACCCCCCCCCCCTTTCCCCCCAATAATAAAAAGTCAACTGTGACATTGGAGCCAACAAACCACACTGAATAACACTGTCCGAAATTCTTTATGAAGGACGTCCCACTGGAGTTTCCTCACTAACATATTTCTCGCTAACTTGTTTTGTATGACGTCGTGATTGTACAGTAACCTGTAATATGATAAATGCTCACATAATAATATGAAAGAAATATACCTTGCGTTATGTCTTACGTTTGAAAATCAAGATAGGCAAAAAGTACCGCAGGGTAACTTTGGACTCGGGGTAACTTTCAGTGCGATAACGCCGATAGAAAATGGAGTAAGAGTTCTTTTAACTACCACTGCGACAGATATGAATGAAAAATTCTATTTTACAACGCTCAAACCTATTTTGCTATAATCAAAGTCAACCCCTCCGCATGGGATAGACAAAAGCAACAAGAACCCAACCTTAGAGACTATGCTTCGGCAAACTGCATGCACAGAAGAGCCAGGAATAGGTTATAAGAGTTGTATTTTACTGCTGGTGTCACAGTGCCTTCCCAATCTGGCAACACTGAACTTAATCACCCGTGAAAGCCGACTGATCAGACCTTGCACCATTCGGTTCACCACCGAGCCGCTCTTCATAAACAATTTGTAAATAGTGCGTGGCGTAGTTCTACCCTTGTTATGTTTGAGCCCAGGGGAGCCTCGGCCATGAAGGCTACTCAAGACAGGTGCCGGAAAGCGAGTGTGTATTTTGAGTGAAGAGAACATGAGATGGCTGTGATCGCCTAAGCCCCTTGAGAAGCGAGAAGCACCGTTTCAAGCCCGACAAGGCATCGCTCAGGCGCGTGTCTTCATCTGGCGATCTCCACTGTCTCGTTTTCTGTTTTCTCACGCGAACATAGCTTGAAATAAACACTCTTACCGCACCTGTGTTGAGTAGTCCTTGTGGCCTAAGCTCACCCGGTCGCCTGGGCCTGAATATAACAAGGGTAGAGCTACGAGACACACCATTTAGGGATTATCAACAGCGGCTCACCCCCAAGGGAGCCGCTGTTGATAATCCCTAAATGGTGTGTCGGATCGGTCGGATAACCACTGCAGTAAGTACCCTGGACCTTTCATGGCCGATAAGGTTCGAACTGGGCGAGGTAATGCATTACCGATAGCGTAGCAACATCCGCGCGTAGAGAACACAAGATAGGAAGCTCATACAACTCACCTGAGCTTCCTTAACCACCTGCAATGGATCTTCTTCCTTTTGCCGCTTTCGTATTGCTTGCAGAAGCTCTTGCGTTCACTGCCGTAGATTAGATTACTGACATTGCCAATTGCACACCAATGCTTTTCCCAAACGAAACCGAAAGCGTTATGGCTGGCTGAAGCGCAAGGGAAGCAGCATGGGAAGCAACCTGTCTCGCAATGTACACAAGCTGTAGTGCTTTAAATAAGATCAGCTCATGGAACGTTTTGGTTTATGATTATTTCATGTGCTCAACCACTGCGGAACCGTTTATTTGAGGAAGAAATTATAGATGCTCCTCCAATGAGCTCTCGCTGGCCACAACTTTTGTGACGTCATACACAGTTGTACCCAAAAGCCGTGCCTGTTTTCACGTTCCTGGCATTTTCTGCCTTATTAAATAACTGCTAGCTGCGAGAATGGTGGATTTAGATTTTTGGCACCGCAATGTACTGATACAGGCCAACTTGTTCCCACCCTTAATGCTCCTTTAAGGAGAGACGTGGGTCTTGAACTTTATTATTTGAGCTAGGGCCATGAAAATTCCTGTGCATAAGAGTCTTGTTTTCCCCGATTTCAAATATGCAATTAGTTTCAAGGTACCATATTTAGTTTTTTGAGTTACAAAGGAAATACTGGAGCCTAATTGGGTCATTTCTTATGCTCCGTTAAGGAACTTTCCAATTGAAATTAAAAAAAAAAAAGTGGAATGAAAATCTAGCCTAAGACCTGCCATGCATGCTGATGCTATTGTCACGAGAAGACGACGAAGAGGGCAACGCAGCTTGGCTCTGTGATCCCAACCTACAACGACGAAGAAGGGTGCGCGCTGCCTGCGCGGGCTCTGGCTTGGCCGCCATGTAAACAAGGTGTAAATACATTGTTCAACTGCCTCATCGTTCATGTCGTCTCTCCTGCCGCCACGTAACACTATTTATGTTTCTGTAAAAATGGTTTAATTAGGTTAATCATGCCGAGTATGCTGTTCCCACAGCCTAACGAGGTCACATTATTGCTGATTACAATTATTTAGTACAATTAATTGGTCCACTAAAAATAGCATCAGCATGCAGGTCATTTCATTCTGAATTCAACAGTGTGAGTTTGGTTGAAATGGTCAAAAAGAAAACCCCCTAAGGCTAGGCACATCGGCAAAAAACGTGAAGCTGAGTAAATTGCAATTGAAGTTTTGACACTGATTGCACAAAATTCTATGAGGGATTCTACAAAATTCTATGAGGGATTCTATGCAATAATGTTTGCAAACATGAAATGTAGTTCTTCCTGAACAAATTGAGATATTAAGTTTCCTACCAATTAGAGGAACAAATACAAAAAATAGAAAGAACGACCGGGGTGTAAATATTTCACGATGTAATGAGAAGACCTTTGGAAAGGCTATGGGAGGCGTCAGCAACATGAGCCACCTCCCTAAGTAGAATTTTTATGGCCCTAAGAAGGGGGCCTTTGTTTGTGCGGCTCCGGATGGGTCCCTTCACAGCTGTCCCGGGCTGTAGTCGCCAGACGTGTCATTCTTGTGCCACCTGGAGAACCTCTCCTTCACACTGCTGCGGCTCTTGTGGGCTGCGTTCGCCTTGTGCAAGCGCAGGCTGTCTTTTTCTATGCTGCAGCGTACAAGGCAGTTGCCGGCGGCATAGCCCAAGCTTGCAGTGACGAACTCCATTGTTGCTCGCCTACCCTGGTTTTACACTGCAACGACCTCTGCAGCAGCCCTCTTCACACTGTTCAGGGAGGCCTTGGAGTCCTGATGACAGAGTGGAGGCTCTCGCTGGCATTCTGGCTCATCCCATCAGTGCCAGCACGTCTTTGTTGCTCAGCCTGGTGAACACTGGCTCCAGGGCAACCCGAACGCAGTCGGGAAGGGGGTTCCTGTGTGCAGGTGGATCCTCGCCGTTAGCAAGAGCTCAGTTGTACTCGCACCATCACTCATCCCCGTCAAGACCCTTGCTGTGGTTTGGTGCACTGTCCATGGACGTCATGTGCAAGAGCGTTGCTTCCACTGCCCTCTTCATCCCTGGCACATCATTGCAGTTGCTGCTAAGGGCATAGCCGCAGTAGCTCTGAATCTTCTTAATTCAGTCTTGCGTCAGCCGGGCTCTACCTCCGAGTGACTCCCCCTGAGCCTTGGTCTTGTCAAGAAGACCACGCAGTTTTGTTCCCATCCTTTTGGCCACGTGGAAGATGCAGTCCTTTTTACAGATACTGATGAAGCCGTACACTCTTGCTGCAGTCAGCGCATAGAAAGTGTGGCAGTCTCCATTGCAAACAACGGTGGTGTATCGGAGTCCACACTTGGCCAGGGATCTTTGAAACATGAACAGTGCAGCCTCTACCTCCATCCGGCCTGCATTGCAGTCAATGTTCCTCTGGCACTCGTGGGCTACGTACCAGTCACTGTACCCATCATCGAGCTTGGGTCCGAGGGCACAACTGAGGCAAAAGTTGGACAACACTACAAGGTCCAAGACCAATTCTGAGTAGAGCTCTATGATGCACCAAACGCCAATGGGGGAGCTTCGCCCTCGAGTCATCCAAGACCCGTCAAAGATGACATCAATATTGCCAACTGGGTTCAAGAGATCCGCGTAGATAGTCTTGACAACTGCTGCACTGGCAGCTTAACTTGTAGTTGATGAGGCTTCACAGGCTTGAACAAGCTTGGTTTTCAAATGCCCCTGGAAAGTCTTCCGGTGCAGGCCACGGTGGAACAGGTTCATGCACGCGCTGAAGTCTGCACGGGCTGTCACACCTATGCCAATCGACTGTATTCCCTTCATGGCCCTTATATTCACTTCAAAGGGAGTGATATCTGCTGTCCCAGCAACCCTTGGGGAGGAGAACTTTCTTCTCTAAATCGCACGTGGTGCAAACGAACACAAGCTTGACTGCCAAGCCATATTCCTTACCCTTGCCCTCAGTCAGCGTCAGGGGTCCCGCACCGCTGCTACAGCACTTCGCCTGCACGGTGAAGTCGTTCAAGACATTCATGTCCACAAAAACAAAATCAATTCTAGCATCGCTTGCCTGGCTTGACACCGAGAAGGTCGAACTTCCACTGGGTCGCCGACTTTCCCGACAACGCTTGCTGGCATTGTTATGATCGTTTGACGCGCTGCTGCTGCTCGGTCGTGGAGTAGAATGCAGTGTAGACGCGCTCCGCTCTGCCTGCACTTGACGAACAACCGTTGCTACAACTCGGGGTCGCGATGCCATCGGCAGGCAACTCCGCTGACATTCCCAGCAGATCCGGAGAGTTTCGTTGATCCACTGAATCTGGCAGGGCTGATTGCGACGCTGCGCTTGCACGTGACACCGTTTTTATGTTCCAGACTTGTTTCGATGTTTTTCAGAACGCTTTCGGCGTGCTCGCTTTCAACTGAACATCGCCCAGCATATTGAAAACGTAGACCTGCAACTTTTCGCACAGAGAAACAATGTTCAACACAAGCGCAAACAACCACTCGTCGGAGGAAACATGAGCGGTCGACCGCGGGGGAAAAACAACAAACAACGATGCGCGTAGATCACCGCAATGGACGCCGCCGGGAACCCCATGAGGCACCCCATGAGGAACCCCATGAGCAGACGACGCGGAGAGCGGGCGAGCCGAGAGGAGGAAAGGAGCAAAAAGGCGGAGAGGTGCATCTAGGCCAACGGCAGAAGGGCGCGCGCTCGCACGTGCTCTGATGTAGCCATTGAGCGGAGGAGCGACAAATCAGCTATTGTTATCTGCCCTTTGAAAATACAAAGAAAACAGACGTTCCACGAAGTCGTCGCGAAAGAGAAGGACATGGGAAGATAGAGAAGAGAAGCAGCTTTCAAACAAGACCAAAATGGCCGCCATCAACGGAGCGGTTGCAGGCAGAGCGGGGCGCGAATTGCGACTAACTTTTACTCTGAACTCGCATTTTTAGCGAAGTGCAGGCATTGTATTTATCTTTTTTTTTTATACTTAGACTTCAAATTTGACGATGAAACTTTTCAGGCAGGTACTTCAGAGTATATATAACCTGAATGTCATTTTCAAAAAAATGCCAAATTCCGCTCTGACCATTTCAAGACCCACGTCTCCCCTTTTTTTCTCTCCCCGTGTTGGCTAAAAAACGAGGCAGTTTGTCATCTACCAAGTTCCATGTGCGGGAGATTACAAGTACGCATTTTATGTCAGTTGGCACCAATAAATTTAACACCATATTTACTCGAACCTAATGGGCATGCGACTGACGATTCCAAGAAAGAGAAGCACATAACTTTGTACCACAAGGGAAGCTGCTCCTTAACACTGGAAGCTCACTCACTGTGCTAAAACAGCTCTCTGCCACTCTTGAATGGCAGCTTACTGTACACATTCGCGTGTACGTATACCACCCCTGAACTCGACTTGCAAGAATTCAGAAGAAAAATCAATGCTCTTTAGAGGCTATCGTGGAACGGCACTGCTTGCCGAGAAAGGGGCAAGTTGCATTATGTTCCCTTTTAGCACTCCTGCTCTCACGGTCGGCAGATAGCAAGTGCCCCATTTTTGCCCCAAGTATTCCAAACATATCAAGCTCAGCAGAGGGGCCCCTCGTGCAGACTGTGCCCCTGCAGATAGCATGCCCACACCAAACCGCTTGGGAGCGCAAGGGGAAAGTGCAGAAGCAGCTAGGCAGCTACCATTCTTGTTCTGCATGGAAGGGTAAAGACGTTCCCAAGCTGTGCCAGACCCTGTAATCGCCTTCTACCTGGAGGGACTTCTGTCCCACACTTTCATCCAAAAGACTCCCCCGAATCCCTAAAATTCCCTAGACAGCCAGTTGTCTTGTCCCCCTCTCATTAGGGTACCTGTGCGAAGAGCTCCTGCTGCTGCCGCAGCAGTTCCTCCTCGGGAATGCCGAGGTTCTCGAGGCGGGTGCTCTGGCGGCGCCGCTTGGCCGCCACCGCCTTGCAGTCCTTGAGCACCGCCTCTGCATCCTGCCGGTATGCTCCGAAGCCCAGGCTGTCCAGCGCTGCGTAGTTAGAGAGAAGGAGAAGAATAAGGAACTTCACCATGACCCTCAAATCAATTTACTGATGAGGGACAAATACAGTAGCACAGTCGATCCCAGATTTATGGAGCCCGGATATATCGAACTACAGTTGAAACTCTTTATAAGAGACACGTACCAAGGAGCAGTTTCTGTTTCTTATACGAGAGGTCTCTTATAAGCAGGGAACTGTGCTTTCATTTACTGATCTACCTGTACTTCAATGTGGACACCCTAAGACTAAAATAAGCACAAAAGAGCACTGCAGCATGTTGCAAAAGGTTTTTTCTAATATATGTTTTGAACCCAGAACCGACGAAATAGTTCCGAATTAGTTTGCTTCATGACTATTTTACAACTTCTACAAGCTTTCTCTTCTTTCACTGTTTGCTGAAGACAAACTGTAGATGTTGAGTTCACAAGCCTGATGAATAGCCAGAGCGCACAGCTTCTCCTGCTGTGAGCTCAGGCTATTCATGACACTTGCAGGACTCGACATCTGCGATGCTTCTTGATGAGGAGCTACACAATTGGGAGCCCCCACTGCACACTCCTGATATTCTTCGCTTGTGCAGAAGTCCGCATGCACAGTCGCACTCGTACGCATGACGGTAAGCTTTAACCACTTCTGTACATTGCATTTCTATAGGCAAAGCTCCTCGTCATTGTTTCATACTGACTGATCCACTGTGTTTGCTGAAGATATAATAAAGAACGACTGCAGGCGTCTGTCATCCCCTTTGATTCTAAAAAGGATGCAACTGCAGTTAGTGACTGGTAGCGTCGAATCCCAAGTTAAAATGTCTGTTACAAGTGAGTTTATTGAGCAAAACTTAAGGACAACTTGTCCTTTATAACCATCTTCATCCGATGTCTGTTATAAAAGAGGCCAATTTGACAGGAAAGATAGGGCAGCCACCCAAGTGGGTGAATTGTGTCTCTTATACGCGACTGTGTCTTACATCCATGCCTCGCATAACCAGGTTCAACTGTATTGCATACATCGGACAGCGTGACCATCCCCTCAGAAATCTTGTGCAAAAGTATAGCACTGTTGTACTCGTATATCAAATTCCTGGTTACAGGCAGATTCAATGCATCGAATGCCCCACCGCAAATGCCCCTGCAAGTGCGCTTCTCCTGATGCGGTTCCGGCAATGACTTCTCACCCGCACTTCCACACTTGGCAAGAGGGAGGTGCTATCGCGTCAGTTGAGGGACCTTCAACACCTGCTCACATGATAACAAGGACGCAGGGAGTGACAGGGTGCAGCAGGCAGTCAAGGAGGAGGGGAAACCAGTCGGAGGCACTCGGTGTTGCGTGTGTGAACCTGCTTGATCCTCTACTTGCACGCACAGGCCAGAATCAGCAGACCCTCAGCCTGGTGCAAACATGCCCAGGGGTGAGACAGCATAAACAGATTTTGGAGCAGTGAAATCTCGATTCTGGAGCAGAAGAACCTTGATTTGGAGCAGTTAACAACATTTCTTATGTCATCTTAGGAGCCCAAAAAACAATTTTGGCAAGTTGGGGTGACAAGTGCACTTTTAATTCGGTTTTTAAGGTCCATAGCACCGCAACAGCATTCAAAGAAAGTTTTTTCTAACCGAGTATCACAAGGTACGAACTGCACTACCTTTTTACAAACTTTTTAAATTCTGAGGCTTTAATTATAGACAGCATGGAGTTCTGTTCAAAATATCAAATTAAAAAAATTGGCTGCGTATCTGCTCCTTTCGTTGCAAATGTCGACAAAAGACGATAGTTCTTGCCGACATTTCCCAAGTAAATGCCTCCCTTCGCTTTCCCGCTCACCTCTCATGCTGTTCCTCTTCCGTCGCGCCCCTCTCAAGGTAAACTCGCTGAAGTTCTGCTCAAGTCGATTTAAATTTACCGCGTTCCACTCCTTCAGGCCGGGTGCCTCGATGCCAGCACTGTCGTACGGAGGAGACGCGCGTGAATTGAGGCGTCCTACTTCAATGCTAATAGCACCGCATTTCCCTAGTCCAAGTGCGTTCCAAGCAGAACGTGGAGCCTATCTAGTGAAACCTTTTCCGCTTGATTTCTTAAAATGCCGCCAGAAGCTATAGTGGCGCGGGCAACAGCAGGTGACGGCGGAGTGAATTTTTTTTCTGCAGTAGATGTAGTATTTCATTTCGTAAAAATTGAGCATCTATGCTTTTTAATAAAAAAACACTGCAAATATCGCTTGTGTATTATTTTGTGGTCTTATATTTGCGTAATGTCTTCTTCTTGTTCAACAATGTTGACAAGTATGAACATTACACCAGACTTAGACAGGCAGATTTAGCTGTGACTATATAAGACTATTGCGGAGGCCTTGTTTTACTTTGGCCGGGTGGCTGAATCAGGTCACAGACAGACAGACAGACAAAAATTTCTGGGTTTAAGTAGCCCAAGAAAGACTATTGTCCTTAAAACTCGGCAACCGTAAGGCGTTTTTATTATCATTTGCATGCTGAAATTATTATTTTTGTAATCTCAGGCTGTGCTCTATGGACAAGTGTTGAGCCACAGCAAAAGTTGTGAAAAGCAAAGTGACGGTTGTACCACTAACAGCCCCCTCCCATTTCAATCCCCGAGGAGCATGTTCACCACGATCGTAATTCGAGTAAGTGCACATGTTAAAGATTCCCACGTGGTCAAAATAAATCCGGATCCTTCCACTACAGCGCGCCTCATCGCGTGTGTAGCGTCGGAGCGCTAAACCTCATAATCAATCAATCAATTCGAGTAACGTTGGTATGTTTAGCCACCTCGCTTTTGATGATAAATTTCACTTCAGATAGATTATTATTATTACTAGGGTGCATTAATAACTAGTCCCGCTATCAGACGCTGCTTGAACATTGCGCGGCTGGACTGTGCCGCGACTTCTGTCGTGTCGATCGTACCATTCGTACCACTGGCGACCTCGCTGTCAAACGCAGCAATAACTCGACGCTTTATAACACCGCAATGTGCCCCAAAGTTTACTTAACGCACGCATTGCGCCTCCCACAAGGATGAACTATGGCAAAGCACGGGTGTTACGTTGTTTTCGATGAACTCCGTCTTTCGAGCCGGGCAACTTGTGAAACAGATCATCCGAATAAATGAAAACCCAGCCACCCACTCAATCTAAACCAGAGCAGAGATCGGTAAAACGAACTGAGTGCCGGAACAACGAGCGGCCGCTTCACCCAGCACCATGTTTTCCATTCTCCATACCAAGACGGCGGCACCCAGTGGTGCGGTTCCACAGATACGGCGCTCCGAGTTTTTTCATCAACTTGCACAAATAGTTTGTCGCCTCAGCTGACGCAAGTATTTTTCTACGGCACTTTGCAATGGTTTTCGATGAGAAAACTTCAGAAATGCACAGAATATAATGTGTGCAACTCGCCCATGTGAGGTCAGAAAAAAGCTATCACTAAGACTTTTTTTTTATGCGCGTTTTTTTTTTTTGACGGATTGATCAATCAATCAAACCTCTAAAAACAGCATCATGTTGGGTGTGCTTGAGAATTATGCTGGCAAGTTGGCATTTTCCCCTACCCAAACTGACGTGCACGTCAAAATTGTTTTCCAGAATGTTTTGGAGCAGTTCGGCGCAATGGACCTTTTTCCAGTAGCGCTCTGCGCATGCGCTGCTCTGGCTCCCAGCAACCAATCCGCCATTCTTGGGGGGCTAGCGGTGGCTCAGTGGCTAAGGCGTTGCGCTGCTGAGCACGAGGTCGCGGGTTCGATTCCCGGCCGCGGCGGCCGCTTTTCTGATGGAGGCGAAAAGCAAAAACGCCCGTGTGTACGAGATTTCGGCGCACAATAAAGATCCCCAGGTGGTCAAAATTAATCCGAAGCCCTCCATTACGGCGCGCCTCATCGCCTGCGTTGCGTCGGCGCGTTAAACCCCCCAATCAATCAAATCAATTCTTGGGGGGGTAGATGTAAACAAAACGAAACCATGTTGGATTAGCCTGTTTCGAACACCGAGCCAGCTAAGTGCTTCTCCGTTTTCGAGCTTTGATAGCGGGTGACAGGTAGGTGCCACGGCTGCCATAGAAAAATTTCTCTGCCACCAAAACCATGCCTGGGGCAGCTTCCTCAACTGCGCAGGGCCGGTGGGAAAAAAGGGGGCGTGTTCTTCTATAATCCCCCAAGTGTGGTTCATGTGGCTGCCACAAGAGGGCTACGCTACTGGAAAAAGGTCCATTTTTGCAATTTTCAAGCTTCTGGAGCAGCTGGGCGCAGCAGAACTGATTTGTATCAGAACTGTGCAATATGCGCAGCTGTCTCACCCCTGCATGCCTCTTATGATACAGGCATGAGCCAGGCAAGCTACAAAGGTGGGGGAAAAGCACATCATGCCTCTGGTGATGCACAGGGCGTTCATCCCCTGGGCACGTCTCGGCTAGTGATCGTTAAATTCCAAGCCGTGCTGGTAGGCTTATCCGACGCAGTTTACAGCTGACAACATGGCAGAAGTGTGGCATTTACACTACTGGCATATCGAGAATGCCTAGCAACGATAACGTCAAATGGCAAGCATCTTTTTTCAGAGAACTGAAACAAACTGGTTTGAATTCCAATCTTGGAGATCGTCCAATCACAGTATACCTCATATGGACACCACTGCTTCAATTGGCGCGGCTACCGCAGACCATGCATGGTAGTTTTCTTCTTTCGGGCATTGTAATATAAGTGTCGCCTTATTGAATAGAGAAAGGATGAAAAGTGCATTTATTTGAGCCAGTCTATGCAATGCAAGCAAAAAAAGAAGCTTGACAAATTCATTTTAACGTCCCTTTGCAGGACACCTGCGAAGCTTTTTTTACAGGTACTTTTCTACCACTACATCGATTCGGTTGCTGTGGTGCCACCAAACAACGCCGACAAGAAGTGTGGAAATGAGCTTCCCAGGTCAGGTTAGACAACATCTGCCTTAAAACTTGTGCAACACGGCATTTTTTTGCTGCCCTCGTTGTCCCTTTGTCATCAGTGACAGTGGGTTAGCACAAGAATGAAACAAACAAGAAAATTGCCCGCAACCCGAACATTTCCGAGAGTCAGTTATAATACCATGGAGCTTTATCTTGCAGCAACCTCACGGCACAACTCTCACACTACCACATTTACTCGCGTAAGGAACCCACTTTTTTTTCCAGAAAATTCGGCATGAATTTGGGGGGAGGGTTCATTATGCAGGAAAAAATTGCAACAGATTTTTTAAAAGTTGAAATTCCACGCAATAAAGTTGCTAAGAGAAGCGCGTCAGAGCCTTACCATTTTCGTAAAAACACCTGGGTGATTATGTAATGGAATTTATTTTTTATTCTGAACATGCCAGTGAAGCAGAACATTCAGTGGAGCTGTCCTCCTCACTAAAGTCACTTGTGGCTTCACATTCCAAAACTTTTCTCACACCCGGAAACTTTCCTTTTTTTGGGCCCACAAAAACGCACGACGATCCTTGTCCACCGACCAAAAACCTTGTTTTCGCCCCTAGCGTACACACAGTGGGTCAACACTGAAGTGCCGCCCAGCCGCCCGGTTTCCATGTGCATCAACGCATGCTCCACCAACTTCAGTTTAAAACCGTCTGTGCAGCTCATGTACTGGCCCATCGTACGGCACGCACCAGGAGCACAAAAAAAGGTTGGAACACAGCTGAACAACAACACCACGGAGCATCATGGTAAAGTCGCGGAACAGGAAGAGCAGGGAAAGAGTGTGGAGTACATTTTGCGCTTTGTTCGCACGCTGCAATGTTTTTATGGCGCAAGGTTTGTGTTGTGTTCAGCAGGTGGCGCACTGCAAGCGCGCAATTTTTAAATTGTGAGCCACAGCACTCCTGCTCTTGTCTCCGGCAAGTGTTGAGATTTCTTTTTGTTGGAATGCGTTTTTAGCATTTATGCGTGTACTGTGGCGTGATATCAAGATACTGCGATCGTCTACAGCAGCGGAAACCATGCTGAGATAAAAACATATCCCCGCTGCATTTTTTATTCACAGTGACAAAAAAGTAAATTCTCAAGAAGAAAAGTGGGCGGAGGGTTCATAACGCGAGTGGGTCTATTAGGCGAGTAAATACAGTATATGGTTCATTGCTCTTCTTAATCACCCACACCTGAGAACGACCGAATCATGTCCAACACATCAAACATGTTAAACTGCACATTTTTGTCTTTGGCCCTTGGTATTGAGCACACCTGAGCATGCAAGAAAAGTCCAATTTCTTCTGTTGCCGAATTTTTCCAAACATTCACACCTTGTTTTTCTAATGCTGTTCACAAAACCAAGTGAGCATCGCTTTGTCAATGTCCAGAAAGGCCGCAGCAGCCACTGTATTGTTTTGTGCATGTGTGCCATGAAAGGGTGGTGGCCTTGTTTTTCAAAATGGTAGGGAGCGAGCTGCACGCAGTTTCTAACTTGTCGGTGCTATCCTCTCTTCCTCTACTCGGACCACTGACATGGGCAATGATGGCTGCCTTATCTTGCAGGGATAAAAATGTCTGCTTTTGGGCTGGCGGATGCTTGTTTTCGAGTGCAAACAAGCTGATCACTACATGCACAATGAACGCACCCGTGCTGTTCAGCAGTACATGGCTAGCCTACCCCAAGCTGCGCCATGAGTCACCACCCTGACCACCCATGACCTGACAATTCAGAGGCACAGAGGATAAGCTGTGTCGCCCCCTGGCGATATCGCTGCGAGGCTGTCTCCCCAGCCACCTGCTGCACAGCCTTTTTTGTAAACAAATATGGCTGCAGCCATGCAAGTGCACCGTGGCAGAAGTTCACGTCAACTTAGAACACACACAAAAAAATTCATTTGAGCACTTTTTGCACACTGTTAGCCTCGAATGGGCAGATAACATGACAACCACACCTGAAGCGAATTTCGTTAATGTGGGGTCGCTGTCTGAAAACATTTCGTTGCTGTCCTTACCCGCATGGCACTGCGTGGTCTTTGTTAAACACAAAGGGATATAAAGCACAGTTGTGTGAATATTGGAAACTTTATATCCCTTTGTGCTTAACAAGGACCACGGAATGCCATGCAAGTAAAGCCTTGATACAACGAACGTCAATACCACGAGATCCTCCATATAACTAAGTCACAAGGTGTAAATGTGAACTTCTGCCCCAGCACACTTGCATGGCTGCAGCCATATTTGTTTACAAAAAAAGACTGTGCAGCAGGTGGCTGGGGAGATAGCCTCGCAGTGATATCCCCAGGGGGCGACACAGCTTATCCCCTGTGCCTCTGAATTTTCAGGTCATGCGTGGTCAGGGTGGTGACTCATGGCGCAGCTTGGGGTAGGCTAGCCTTTTTAGTGAATGTTTGTTGGAGTCCAGGGACTTGGTTGTTATGAAATTGCACCGACACTTACCTCGCTGTATGGAGACTGAACATACACGGTTTCCAATGGACTTTAGGTTATTTACACCTTGTGACTTAGTTATATGGAGCATCTCGTGGTTTTGACGTTTGTTGCATCAAGGCTTTACTCGCATGGCACTCCGTGGCCCTTGTTAAGCACAAAGGGATATAAAGCACAGGTGTGGGAATATTGGAATATTGGAATATTCAATTGGAATTATTTGGCATTTGATTCAATTCGAAAGACACTGTTATAATTTGCAATATCCCTTCCCCTCACCACAATTTTTAGAAAGTATTGAGAACGTTTCGCAACCGCAAAGTCTGAAAGCGTATACGCTGCGAATGGTTGGTGCTTTTGCAAAGGCTGTACAGTCAAACCCTGTGAAAATGAAATCAAACGACTAAGAAATTCCTTCAGCAATGAAATATTTTCAAATAAAAAATATGGAAATTTGCTGAAGACTTGAAAATATTTCATTGCCGAAGGAAGGACGACGGCGGTGGCCTGGACCCCGTGCGGCGGGGCCCCGGCCGGACCTGCGGCTGATGCTGTGCATGCTGTGTGGGGACCCGTACGCGCCCGAGCAGGTGCTGGCGCCCCTGCTGGCGCAGCCGGGCTGCCTGGCCGCGGGGCCGCCGCACTGCCTCAACCTGGACTCCTTCCTGGGCCCTTGCCGGAGTCTGGGGTTCCGGTATTCGCCAGGAACTTCCGGCCTGGTCCACCCTGGTCTGCCGGGCACATGGTCTCTCCTGCCAGTGCATCGTCGCTGCTCGTCCGCATGCCCGACGGGATCACGTGGCACCGGCATGCTGACCATGTGAGGCCTCACCTGGCAACCTCAGCCGCTCCTTCAGGAAGCCAGCAGGCAGGGGAGCCAGCTACACCGACCGCTGCCAGCACCGCACCAGGGGCTGGTGCTACTCGTGCCTCTGCGGCGCCACCTGCAAGGCTGACGGACGGTGCGAGAGGGGCACAGGCAGCACCCCATGCTGCCACACAGACATCGACACCTGTGCTCAGGCGGAGTGAGAGACAGCGGAGACCGCCGAACCGTTACTCGCCGGGGTGACAGGTGTCGATGTCGGTGTGGCAGCATGGGGTGCTGCCTGTGCCCCTCTCGCACCGTCCGTCAGCCTTGCAGGTGCGCCGCAGAGGCACGAGTAGCACCAGCCCCTGGTGCGGTGCTGGCAGCGGTCGGTGTAGCTGGCTCCCCTGCCTGCTGGCTTCCTGAAGGAGCGGCTGAGGTTGCCAGGTGAGGCCTCACATGGTCAGCATGCCGGTGCATCGTGATCCCGTCGGGCATGCGGACGAGCAGCGACGATGCACTGGCAGGAGAGACCACGTGCCCGGCAGACCAGGGTGGACCAGGCCGGAAGTTCCTGGCGAACACCGGAGCCCCAGACTCCGGCAAGGGCCCAGGAAGGAGTCCAGGCTGAGGCAGTGCGGCGGGCCCGCGGCCAGGCAGCCCGGCTGCGCCAGCAGGGGCGCCAGTACCTGCTCGGGCGCGTACGGGTCCCCGCACAGCATGCACAGCATCAGCCGCAGGTCCGGCCGGGGCCCTGCGGCAGCGAGCAGCACCTGGTAGATGTGCAGCCGGCCTATACCATATGGAATATGCCATTACCCCAATTTAACTCTTTCAAGACCGCCGGAAAAAGTGATGAAAAAGGGAGGTCTCGGTACAAATTTTTTATTACATAAAGCAAAGGTACCATCCTGCCTTAGCATATACCAAAATGCAGCTAATTATATGTTCTCTGACATACAATACCAAGTTTTACTTCAACACTGACGATAGAACCATGAAAAAATCTGAAAGTAAGAACTTCGTAAAAAAACTACAGAAAAAGATAGAAAAAAGCGTAAATATAAAAATATACAAACAGAATAAAATTATTTCAGGATATACAAAATCTAACACAATGCTTTGTTTCTTCATCGCGAAAGTTTGATGCGGCTAGGTGAAACTGGTTTTTTGTTTTGTGTGATCTTTTTGGCACTAGGACCATGGCTACGTCGTCGCCCAGGTACACGTCGGGCTCTTGTCTCAGCGAAAACTTGGTCCGTTTCTGCACTGGTGGCAGGAGATTACCACCATAGGTAGTTAACACCCTAGCGAACAAATATAAACCAGCCAGAACATATTTAGAGCACACATACCTACTCCAGAGCCAATTGAATCCAAAACCAACACCCACCTTTGAGCGCGATTTGATGTTCCAGGCTGATCGACACCCGAATCCTCACTCAAGCTGAAAATCGATCTCTAAAGCCGCATTCCGACTCTTCACTGCCACTCTCGTCGTTAAAATCCACAGTAGAAGGCGAAGATATGCGAGACGAGACGAGGCGGATTTCTTATCGTGCTCGCGCGAGTATGACGCCATGTTTGTTTACATTCGAAACCACTGCCCATCAGAATAAAATATCTGATGCGTTGCCGCCTGGCGATAAAAAAAGAAACTTCACAAAAGAGAAAACTCCAGTTTTCAAACTATCTCCTAGATGTCGCTAGGTGTTCCACCGAGCGAAAATTTGTATTGTGCAGGCTCGCGAAACCATCGATCATATGTGATCGACGGCCTATGGAGCAGTCCCGAAAGAGTTAAGGGGAAAGCCTTCAACCACCATTCAACCATGAATAGTGTGCGACAGGCAATAGGGCTGGCCCCTTTGGGTTTTCGATATGCTTGTTTTAAACAGAACCAATCAAAAATTAGATGCACTTACAGCGCTAAGTTAGAGATGAAAAGATTCGCTTTCCAATAAGGCCAAAATTCTGCAACTGCACTCGTAGAACGAGTGTGTCACAAGTCACAGGTAAGTGCCATTTGAGCATCAATATCTTGCAGACTTCAGTTGGCCTAGGTCCAACTATAATTAATGGATATTATGGTTTAAGAGCCTATTCCCCAAACCTGAAATTATGCCAGCTGAAAGAAAAAGACCACACCAAATCAAAATGTCAGTTTGAAAAAGATAATTTTTTCGTGAATCGTTTGTCCCAAAGTGCCAAGTTCCCTAACCCCATTTACAAAAGCGCACCAACCTGTCTGCTGCTGTCTCTCTAGGGAAAATGCAGCAGCAGTACCTCTGCATCACAGCAATGGCGCCACTATTAGTTTGCAATAAGCCAATGCACGAGATCTTACACCAGAATGTTATGTGCACCCCAAATTTTGGAGCGCACATAGCCTGGCCACAACCAGGGGCATGTTAAGCAAGATGGTTTCCTGGTGTTTCTTTATGCAAATGCCTCACTTGCCAAGACTGCCTGTCCCTTGTGCCCAGTTATTAAACTTCCCAAGGGACGTGGGTGCCTGTTGTGTACTAGCAATGCCCCACTAAAACTAAATTGGAACCTTTGGGGTTCAAGTAGACATTTCCTCCAATCCATGGAATAGAGCCTTCCTCAGTCTGGGGACCTCGTGGGACAGGAGAAACGGGCACTTACAGCTACAAAAAGACCCCACGCAAGCCAATGAGTGGCAGTGCTTGTTGTTTGGACAGTGGCAGCAATGCCTGCCCCTTCACATAACAGCAACCACTGCTGCCACATCCCCAGCAGTCAACCAGAGAAGAAACCTTCAAAACACGTGGCCATGCTGCACAGTTTTCAGGTGCTGGAAAAAAAGTGGAGGGAGGAGAGTTGTGCAAGTGCTGCTACCACTGCCTCATGTGTGCAGCTGTCTCAGAGTAACTCGATGTACGCAGCTGTGAAACTCCCCGTCCACAGTTGGTCCCCTGCACTGGGGGCAAACGGGCAAGCACGGGGAAACTTGACTAGCCATCTGGTGACAAAGTTGTAGTAGTACTCAAGCACAAGCGGCTGCTGCTGTAAGTCAAAGGAAAATAAAAAAAACTAAAAACATTACGCATTACCTAATCTAGTGCTTCCTCATTTGAAAAGCAAGCTTTATCTCATCCAGCTGTGTTATTAAAAGCAAATGTTTATCAATAAAGTTCAGCTGTTGTCCCCTAGGTGCTATGCGCCAATACCCTTGGCCCTCAGCGCCAACGAAGCAGGGGTGCTCGCACAGCCCAGATTCTGAAGCGGAGTTCCGCAACTGGTGCACATTGAAGAACCCTGGCTCTGCCTATGCCTCTACCGGAGGTACGCAGGAGTGCAAAGCCCAGCCCACCTCCGAGCACGTGGTCAGCAGAGATGGTCTTCTTCTGCTGCCGGTTGCAGATGTCGTTGGCCTCGGTGGACAGGTGGTGGATGAACTCGGTGCAGCAGGCCAGGATGAGCTCGCGCGCCTCGTTGGCAATGCGCACGTTGGGCAGCAGCTCCTTGATCATCTTGTTCATGGCCGCCCGGGGCACGGTCAGCTCCTCGTCCTCGGCACCCGCAGTGCCACCGCCGGCTGCCGCCGACTCTGCGCAAACACCTTGCTCATGTCTCGGTCCGCTTGCAGGCATCGTTAACCACACCCAAAGATTCACAAGCCGTTACGCAGGAGCTAAGACTTGGATCCCAACGACAACGGTGAACTAGGCTCCTACAGTTCATACCACAAGCTGCACGCAGCACTGTGGAGGCTACACTGTAGCGCCCACTGAGGGTGCCTAACTCACCGCGAAGGAAAGCGAGAATAGGCGCCAGGACCTTGCGGTTCCACCTGTCGAGAGGGGAGACTGAAAGGTCCTTTCAAAATCCCCTTTGTGGTGAATTAGGCACCCTCAGTGGGCAGTCTAGATCGATAGACAGATAGTTTATTGCACATCATAGTGGTACAAGAGTTTCCTTGCCTTCCTAAGCACGCAGTGCTTGTGGAAAGGCAGGCAGAACAGCAGCACCCGACCAGACGGGCAGTAGAGGTACTTTTTGTGGAAAGGGAACAAAAAACGTAAAAAAGAAAGGATCGCAATGACAAGCAGCCATTGACATATAAAAAGAGAAAAAGAACGTGACAAAAAAAAAGGACAAGCGGTATCATGAAGATAAATGCGCACTGCACTGGTACGGTTGAAAAAAAGAAAAAAGAAAAGAGAAAACAGTGAAAAAAGACAAGCAACGGAAAGATAAAGCGTAATATCGAAGGCACTATACAACAATGCATTTTTGCACACGCGTCAATAACAATCACAATTCATTGTCATCTACAAGAAATGTGTCCAAGCACGTTATGAAGAAAGAAGGCACCATTTCTTTATAGCATGGTTTCTCAAAGTGGGTTCCGTGGAACCTAGGGGTTCCGCAGGCCCCTCCTCAGGGTTCCGCGAGCCACTGATAAATTTTCCCTGGTTCCGCAGTCACAAAGTCTTATATGGTAAACTTGAGGTGCGATCGATCTAAGGAACCTCCATTACTCACGTCCGAGTAATGGAGGCGCGTAACAGAAACGCGCGAGCTGCGCAATAAATCTCGCCAGCAGCTTGTAGCCAGCCAGATGCCGAAAACGGGCCACGTGGTTAAACTATTGCACTTGAATCTCGGCCTTATATCTCCTGTTTGGAGATAGGTGCCGCTAGTGTACGCATTTGCGTAAAGTCGACGGGAAAAAACACGATACCCTTGCTTGCTTTTGAATTTATTGCACGTTAATGTAGCATGAACGGAATGAAAACTGGCGGGAGTGAGGGGGGGGTGGAGGGGGGGTTCCTTGCCACTTAACGGAACTTAGCAGGGTTCCCTGGGACCAACATGCTTGAGAACCCCTGCTTTATAGTCTTCTTTACATTTTTTAGGCTGGATATGTTAAACAAAATGGCACATAATAACCACGTTTCCCCTTTCCATAATTCGTAAAAACACGTGGGATGTAGTATCGCTCGGTTTGTCTCAATAACCGGTCCTTTTTCACGGGTGATTTATATTCAGTGTCATAATATCGAGTAGTGAGGATAATATTGCTGCATAGTTGGTGAAAATTTAACATCTGTAATTCATTCATTACCTCGGTAGTTTTAAAGTCATGCAAGCGTGTTCCATGCACTATGTTCTTGGACACTCTGTGAATAATCTTATTTATTTTCATTTGCCTGGCTGTAGTACAGCCCCCATATATTGTTATTCCATATCGAATGACACTTTCAGCTAAAGACTGGTATACTTGGTACCGGGTTTGCATGTTGCAACCGTCCCGGAGCTTATAAATACATGCTGACTCAGCTCTTAGTTTTTTACATATTTGCATAATTTGTTCGTCCCAGTTTAAATGATTATCAATGTAAATACCTAGGTACTTTATATGCTTAACATACATAAATGGTGAGCAAGAACAGTTTTCGCAGTCTCTTGTGTGTAGAAAAATATTGAGGTTAGGACAGAATACTTCATAAGGGCTTCTGATACACATGATTTTCGTTTTTGTTTGGTTTACGAATATATAGTTTGTCGACATCCAAGTTAACAGCTTGCTTATATCATCTTGCATAACTTCAACGGCATGTTCGTACGAAGAGTGCACATAAATTAACGCAGTGTCGTCTGCATATTGATACAAATCGGACGAAAAAGAGGGTGAATTTAAGTCATTTGTATAAATGTTGAAAAGTAGAGCACCGATAGTAGAGCCTTGAGGAACTCCATACCTTACAGTCATTTTGTTACCAATAGTGCTACCAATTTTCTCCGCTTGTTGTCTGTCATTAAAATAATTTTCAAAGAAATCGGCAAAATTCCCCCTAAAGCCCATTAGTTTCAGCTTATTAATAAGCATTGCATGATCAACTGTGTCAAATGCTTTAGTCATATCAAGAAATAAAACTAACACTATTTGATTACTGTCCAAAGCTGCAGTAACTACATCATTAAATTCTTCAAGGAGGGAAATGGTACTTTTGTTCTAAGTAAATCCGAAATGAGCCTTTTAAAGAGTTGAATATTTTGTGCAAAACTTCACCATAATTTCTGAAATATGTTTTTCCATTATGTGGGATAGGACAGCTAAAATTGAAATTGGTCTGTAATTAGCTGGACAGCTTTTAGAATCTTGTTTATGTATTGGACGTACTACAGCAATTTTCATGAGATCTGGAATTTGCCCTAATGACAGCAATGTAGCCTTCACAGTGCTGCATGCAGTTTGTGGTATGAACTATAGTTCAGGACCATCGGAGCAGACCACAGCTGCAGCTTCGCTGAAGTTCTATGTTTTTTTACACACCTTGTGTATTTTTTACACACTGTGCAACGAGGAGGTGCATTTGAGCCTTTAAAATTGCCAGAGTGGCAGCAGGCCCTTCAACGTCAACATTAGCAGCTCATAGCAACTCATAGCAAATCAGATCATTATAAAGTTCAGTGAAAGTACATGGTTGCGGCGGATGCCGCTTATGCACGCATCCCCCGGTAAGGAGGGCTAGACATGTGCATATGCCGTCGAAAGTCTAGACAGAACTGACTTCTCAAAAATTGTTTATTGATACACACAGATGGCATGTACCTACAGACTGCGTTTAGGCAAAACCATCGAAGTCTTCTTCCTCCGACTCACTAACAAATAATTCAGCAACTTCAAGTGGATGTTCCGCCGGCACATCGCTGTCGTCCTCCGACTCACTGATGTCGTCTTCGCCAACATCGTCACCACTCGCGCACCAGATCACTCCGGCATTTATGAACCCGGCTACAACTGTTTTTGTAGAAATGGAGTCTCAAGAGTTGGAGACCCATTTGGCCACCTCTCCAAACGTCGCGCGTCTCTTGCGTGCTGTCGTAAATCAGCGCCATAAAGGCAATAAAGGTGTCAAGGCAGACGGAAGTGATGCGAACGGAAGCGGCCCGAAAATCATAACTTATCAGCAAGCCGTCATTTTAAAAATTGGCAGCACGTATACCTGTTTTAGAGTAACTCTGTAATTATTTATAAGCCGCATTTTGTTTTTGCAACTTAGTTTGATGTTACTTTGAATTTATTCTGAACTGTAGTTACTGCACATAGCAGGAAGTGGCGCGTGGTTGTCGCAGGCCATTATCATTGTTTTTGACGAGAAAAAGCTGCAAATTTTTTTATTTAACATCGCAAAGCGACATATCGGCTATGAGAAATGCCATAGCGGTGTGCTTCGAATTCATTTAGACCATAGAGCTGTGTCTCTTAACGTGCGCTGGCCAGGCGCGGCCGCCGCGAACCGGATTTATTCCATACATAAGTCGCACCGCACCGGTGTATAAGACGCACCTACGAAAATTTCAGAAAAAAACCGCGACTTATACACCGAAAAATACGGTAAACTAAAGCTGTAGAAGTGGCGCCAGCGCAACAAAACGCCCATGAAGGCTGGTGAAAAAAAAAAAAAAAAAAGAAGAGTGGGAAAAGGAACTTAAAATTTCCACCCTCACTTGGAAGACAAAAGACACGGGTCTCATTTATGCCTGCGGGGAAAAAGGGGCATCCAGGTGGCAAATAAAAGGACACTTAAGAGAGTATGCAAGCAAAGGGCGGAGAACGACTAGCTGGATACTATTTACTATTTGCCCCTACCTTACTGCCTTCCGGCACTTCGTTCCTCTCCAATTAACACGAGCTCACAATGAAGAATGAAACTAAGGTTGCTTCAGCTGAAATTAAGTCTGTATTCTGCACTCACGCCTACTAGCTATTACCGGAACTATTATCAGAGAGGCAATTAATGAAGTTGAGCCCCAAAGCATGAAAAACAAGCCTTTCTTTTTTTTTTTTTTGAGGGTAGAAAAACCGCGTGAGAGACAAGACAATAAGAAAGGGACAGGACTGGTGCAGACTCAGAACTAGCTTTATTGAAAAAACGAACATGAATATATACCACCTATTGCACATGCGCACAAAAGATCCTTAAAGGATCCAACAAGGCCACACCATGCCTAAAGAAGCATGCTACACGGTTTGTGCAATGCACTAATGGGGTTGTATACTCTATACTGCTCACATGCGCGAAGGTATATGTGGGCCAGACTGGTCGTTGTGTCACTGACCGTTTGAGGGAACACCAGCTATCAATGAAAAACAAAACAGGGTCTCATGTTCCACACCATTGTATTGCCTGTGAAGACAAGCCATGTCAGCTACGGTTGAACGAAACGGAAGTGCTGAGCAGAAGCCGGGAACGAGTCGGGCGTGAGTTGATTGAAGCCTTTTTTTATCCGTAAAAACCATAGAAATTGTGTAAGCGAACCTTCTGTTATGTTGTATGGAAGCGAGTTTGAATTTTTGAACAGGATGGTGCATAGATAAATAAAAAAAGCAAACGGGGAAAAACTAGCCGCTTTGTGCGCATGTGCAATAGATGGTATATATTGATGTTCGTTTTTCAATAAAGCTAGTTGTGAGTCTGCGCCCATCCTGTCCCTTATTGTCTCTCACGTGCAGTTTTTCTACCCTCAAAAATGCAATACCAACTAGCCCAACAACACGCTGTAGTAACCTTTCTTTTCTTTTTTGTTTCACAGGATTGTTACCAGTTCTTTGTGTACGGCCTCTATATATAGTTTGCCCTGCTACACAAGCCAAAATGCAACATGCACATCAGTCACAAAAGTGAACTGTATCAGTAGCTCACGAGACCACCTTGACAGGCACATCCCCCTCTTGGATAAACTCGAATTCAGGCAAATGCCCCAAATGTTGCCTCACAAAGGAACATTCGAAGCCTATTCCAACACCTGTGCAACCTTTTCGTGCAGTGCGACTTCCCAAACTGCCTGTTGACAAATGTGCTCAACATCTGGTGGTCATTCAGTGCACTTCCCGGAACAGAAGAACAAAGAGCCCGTCACCCAAGAGCAAAAAGGAGGGGTGATGCTAGACTGTTGCCAAGCGAACACAATTAGGGAGCAGCAAGGCCGGACGGTTCCTTGAAAAATTGTGGTGGTCGGCCCCACTGTGGTCAGTGCGACCCAGGTCAAGTCGCCGCTACCTAGGAGACCCTCCAGCACAGACAGTGTGTCCCTAGTCTAGGGACACTGTCCTAGCAAGGAAATGGCCACCCTCAATTGAATGACACTATGGTACAATGCACATTTCTGGCTGTCTTGCAGTCTGAATGCTTTGTTTGAAGAGACCTTCCAAGCACAACAGAGGATCTTGCGCACGGCCTACTGCACTGGGTGGAACAGGATGGACAAGGGCGTGTTGGAGACTAGCGGGCGACGAAGAAGAGACCCAGCGCTCGAGCGGAGCGTGCATTACTATCATTATCATTGTAACTAAGTCATCACCATTAAAAGGGTCGTTCGATCAGGGGTCCCACGGCTTCGTTTTCTGGCGGCGCACCCGCAACGAGGTGTCCGATCCGCAACATTTGGTGCCGAATCCCAAGGGAAAACGAGCGGCTCCCACCGACGTGGGCAACGAGCGACGGCGACGACGAGTTTCAAGCTTCGTCCTTCTCGGAACCGCACCCAGGGAGGCAACGCGCAGACCGGGCTGCCTACCAAGCGAATAAGCCAGACTTTTTCGCTGAACGATGGACCGGCTGAAGGCGAAACGCGCTGCAAGGCGAGCCCAAGCGCCAAAAATTTCGACAGAGGCGTCAGCACTCATCGAGAGTAACTGCTCCGACCGGCTCGCGCTCCGGAAGGTGTTGGACAAGCTCATGGCTAGCCGCGAGGAGCTTAGCAAGATCGACGCCCAGGTTGAGGACGCAGTTCCTGTCGAGGAGCTGGAAAGGGAGTACGAGTCGGCGGCCCATTACAACGACCAGACACTCGAGGCTCTGACTCGCCTTACGTACCTGCTCGAGGAACTCGGCGTCAGCGACACGGCGCAACCTGCCCCCTTGGCTGCGGTTAGCACGCCACAGGCCCCAACGACGGTTCCATCTCAGATCTCTGGACCCCGTCTGCCCACGCTCACCATCCTGCCCTTTCATGGAGACGTGTGTAGCTGGACGTCGTTTTGGGAGCAATTCAACGGCGCAGTCTGCACCAACCGGGCTCTCACCGCTACCGATAAGTTTCATTACCTCAGAAACTACTTGTCGGGTGAAGCAGCAGCTGCCATCACCGGGCTGCCAACATCGACAGAAAATGATGGAAGATTTTTGGAAGCGATGGAAACATGAATATTTGTTGCGGCTACCATCAGCGCATCGCTCAACAAATTTAAAGGTCGGCGACATTGTGCTAGTGGACGTTCCTAAGACGCCCAAGTTATTCTGGCCACTAGCCCAGGTTCAAGAAGTGTACCCAGGCACTGACGGATTGGTTCGAGCCTGTTCAGTGCGGTTGCCAGGAGGCAAGCTCATCAAGAGGCCAGTACAGAAGCTACGTCTTCTAGAACTGGATCCCGCCACACTTGAGGCCCCGGAGGATGTTGGAGACTAGCGGGCGACGAAGAAGAGACCCAGCGCTCGAGCGGAGCGTGCATTACTATTATTATCATTGTAACTAAGTCATCGCCATTAAAAGGGTCGTTCGATCAGGGCCCCCACGGCTTCGTTTCCTGGCGGCGCAACCGCAACGAGATGTCCGATCCACAACAGGGCGCGAGGTGGTAATGGTTAACCCTTTCAAGGTTACGGACATACGTGTACGTCCTCTGCAAACACCTTCAAAATGGTCAATAACTTAGTACATGTACGTCATCGCTTGTATGTTTAAAAAGCGCGCCTTTTTCGCCAACTTCTTTTGCTTGGCATGTGCTGCCACACTGCGGAAATACGTCAAATTTTTTTCTTGCGCCGATGGCTCTTCTTTTTATTTCGTTATGATTTACAACAGCAGCACGCCAGCTATCGCTTGCGCATCCGGTAACAAGGGGGCACGCTGGGTATCGCCCACCTAAGGCCCCTTATGCCCACTGGGCGCCTCTCGCTTCTTGCGCCTGCGAAACTGATGAGGCTCCGGGCGATTCCTGCTTTTTGTGCCCGCGAAACTGATGTCTATCCGATTTCGGTTCACTCAAAAGGTGCCGGCTTGTTACTCTCTCGTTTTTATTTAGATTTTTTCTTGTGTTAATCATCAACAAACCACATGTATGTAACAACACAAACAATTTTTTTTGTCACATTATGGTCACCCTGAAAAAGTTAAATAATTTTTTGTTGAAATAGATTCATTTGAAGAATTTAAATCAGCAATAAAAAAAATCAACCCTGGGGGGTCGCATTTGACAAAAAAATTCGACCCTCAAAGGGTCGAATTTTACTAAACTTACTAAAAGTGCAATGACTCAGCTGACATTCCTCTTGAAGGAAGCACTGGATGCATACAAACATTGAACAAGCTGTATAGAGCTGACTACACTTGTTTAAACCAGCAAAAGAGGGCGAAACACTGCATTTCAACTGTGTACCCCTAGAATCGGTGACGACGACTGGAAGCCCAGAGTGAGACTTTGCGCATTACCCTGAAATTAAATTTTTTCAGCGCTCAGCGCAATCGAGGGCTGGCTTACACACATTTTAAAGGAGCCATGAAGAGAAAACGCAAGTTTGTTTTATTCGAAATATTTCGTGTTTTATAGTGCCCCCAGCGCTTGTCCAGATACAGACGATGCTTTATTCACTGAGAAATTAATCAATTTAAATTAAAATGTTGATTTTCCCGCTAAATCGTTTGTTTTCGGGTCTGCAATGACATTACAGGAACCGACCTCTCTGCAGCCAAGAGTTCCTTGATTCACGCGTCCGCCGTACAGGCTAGAGACGTGCATACGCTGACGCCACCATTTTGGGTCGCTCACTTGCCGCCGATGTAAGTCATTGTGTCAAAACCGCGCTAAAATTATCGCCGCAACGCGGTTTACTGGCGAAGTTTGAATCATCTCATTTGTTTCGCGTTGCTAGGTCTCATGGGAAACGAAAAGAACAACGTGTTGAGCACATTGACCCAATTGCAGTGGCATGGGACCGTTCAAAGGGTGTCTCCACCCTGTACGGAGGTGCTGGCTCAAGGTACCCTACGGTGGAGTTCCCGCGTTTCTTTATGTTACTTGAACCTAGATGGCGCCACCATAGCGTGGCAAGCCTTTGGTTTGTTTTTGACCGTATTTAAACCTGGCTTGTTTTTGTTTTGGGAGAAAATAATCGTTCCCTAAAACAGTGCTCGCTCGCCAAATATGGTCACGTTAGACACCTTCACTTGCGTCCATCGGCCAGTGTCGTCCGAGACAACCCCAAAGCCCCGCAGTGCTGTGCAGCTAAACCATGCATAGTGCACACAGTACCAACAGCAGTACGCATCAGTACTTCTATGTTTACATGTGCTGTCGTAACTTCCACTGTTTGTCCCACCATTCTTATTGCTTTGCAAAGAATGTGCCCTAAATTTAAGCACAAATCGCTCGTTCGGCTAGCTGATACGCTCTACCTAATTTGCGTCTGCTTGTGCCGGCCTCCACCAATCGCAGAGCTGGCTCGAATGACATCATAGGTTCTGTTGCGCGAAATGAGCTGGTGGGTCACATGGCCATTCCCTTTTTTCCTAATTATGTAGCTTATTTGAGCGAAGTTTACAATAAAAGTGGTGTCAGTACGATTCTAACGAGGCAATCTTTTGAATGAACCAAACTTGTGTTTTCTCTTCATGGCTCCTTTAACAGACTTCGCGACACGTGATGCTGCCACCACTTTCTGTGTCGTCCTGCTTACACGCATAAACACCGCTTTTGTTTCTCTCAAACAAAGGATCTGCAGTGCCCACCGCTTGGGCAGTGCAGAGAAAGGTGTGTGGGTGTGTGTGTGCCACCTCTTGTTTAAGAGCTGCTACTGTGCACCGTCAAACTAACGTTAGAGCATGTCCCTGTCCAGCCCGTATATAGACGCTTCCAGCTATGCCCAGCAATTCGGAGTCTACAAATGGATACCTCTGAGAATCTATCTTGTTCCTCGGTGAGATATTTACCTATGTAAGGTTTAACTGTGTGCAATTTGTTGTTGGATTCTTTGTTGCATTCCTGCTGCCACATTTCACGAAGTCTCCGTCGTATACCTAGTTTAGTTTCATGTCCAGATATGGAACCAGAGGTTCATCTACGCGAGTGCGAAGAGCAGCTGCTGCAGCATACCAGTTGGTAATTTCATTTCCCGTATGCTGCTGTGCCCCGGCACCCAGCACACTACTATCCTCAAATCTGAAGCATAAGCCAACACTATCTTCCTAATGAGCTGGTTTAATACAGGGTTTTAACTTGGTTTGGCCAAATTTAATGCCATCACGACACTGACAGAATCTGTAAAGATAACAGACTGTTGTATATTCGTTTCTGTGATGTACTACTCTACCGTAATTAAAATTCCATATGCTTCTGCTGTAAAAATGCTGCAATTTACGTTCAGTGTCTTTGTACTAGTGAAGTTGGGGCCATGTGCAGCACATGAGACAGCCGAAGCGGACTTCGAAGCATTTGTGTAAAAAGTAGTATAAGGGTACGTGTGTTGCAAGTGTAAAAAATGCTGTAAAATAAGTTCTCGTGGCGAGTTTCTTTTGCTGATTTGTCTAAAACATACATCACAAGGCACTAGATGCAGGTCCCAAGGAGCGACAAGGTCGGTGGGAGCAGTCTTGTATATAAGTCATTAAATGAGACCCCAAGTTCCTGTGCCTGCGTTCCTGTTCGAAAGGGGAATGGCACGGTGATAGATGGATGGTTAGAAACGAAATCGCCATCCGACTTGTCCGTGATGATCGAGTTACATGGATGATTAGTCAACGATGCTATCTTGAGAGCATACGTTACTGCTGTATACGTCCGCTGGTGCTCTAAGCACCATTGGTCACACTTAACATATAGGCTTTGGATGGGACTTGTCCGAAAGGCACCGGACGCAAGCCGGAGCCCTAGGTGGAGGACTGGATCCAACATTTTTAAGGCTGTTTTAGTGGCGGATCCATATACGACACTGCCATAGTCCAGGCGCGACCTCACCAAGCTGTTGAAGAGACGCAGAAGGCACGCTTTATCTGCTCCATAGGACTGGTGGGACAAGATTGTCAGTATGTTCATTGCCCTGATGCATTTATTCTTTAGTTGTTTAATGTGCAGAATAAACGTAAGCTTGTCGTCTATCACAACACCAAGGGATGTATGTTTCTTCTTTACCAGAATGGCCGCACCATTTAGAGTAATATCAGGGTCAGGCCTTATACCACGCTGCCTCGAGAACAAAACACGGGTACTCTTTTCGGGGTTCACTTTAAAGCCATTCTCATCATCCCACTTGGCAAGCCTGTTCACACCTGGTTGAACCACCCGCTCACATATGGATAGGTTACAAGATTTAAAACTGATATGTATATCATCCACAAAAACGAAGTAAAAAATAGTTGGCGGCAGTGCCTTTCAAAGAGTGTTCATCTTAAATGATAAGTAGTGTACAGCTGAGTACCCCGCCTTGTGGAACTCAGTTGTCCTGTGTGTGCATTTCTGAAAGTGCTGCACCAACTCTTACTCAGAAGATATGCTCAGACAGGTAGCTTTCTAGTGTGTTCAGCATGTTTCCTGATAGAACATACGACTTCAGGTCGCACAGGATACTGTAGCGCCAAGCAGTGTCATACGCTTTTTCTAAATCGAAGAAAATAGACATGCAGTGCTGCCTGTGAACGAATGCATCTTTGACGTACGACTCCCAGGCCGTGTATCTGCCCGACCGAAATCCTGCCTGGCAGCTATCAAGGATTCCGTGATATTCTAAGAAGTACATAAGTCGTCTATTAATCATCTTTTCAAGCAACTTGCTTAGGCAGCTGGTAAGGGCAATGGGACGATAACTAGATGGAGAGGAAGGATCCTTGCCTTTTTTCAGAATTGGTACGACCATTGACTCTCTCCACGCCCATGGAAAGCGTCCAAGAGACCAAATTTTATTGAAGAGGGAAAGAAGAGCGTCAGTTGTGTCCACGTGGAGGTTTTGTATCATTTCGTATGAGATTTGGTCTGGGCCAGGTGCTGAATTTTTACATGCGGCCAGGGCAGCCTGAAGCTTCTGGAGCGAGAATAGGGAGTTGTAAGAGCCCTTCGATGGCTTGTTGTCGCGTATGGGTTTGTGCTCAGCGGACTTTTTATACTGTATAAATGTGCTCATGTGGTGTGACGAACTTGATACGTGTTCAAAGTGTTTTGCAAGCGTGTTTGCCTGGTGCTCAAGCGCGTTACCTGTGGTGCTGACAAGGGGTAAATTGTTTGTCTCGTATTCTTTGAGTTTCCTTATTCGATTCCATGCCTTGACTGTGTCAGTGTAAGAATTAATAGATGATATAAAAGAGCTCCAACTGTTGGTTTTGGCTTCTTTGCGGATGCGCTTTCCCATGGCTTTGGCGCGCTTAAAAGCTATGAGGTTCTGGGCAGTGGGGTATCTACGAAGAACACCCCAGGCCTTATTTTGTGTTTGTTGTGCACGCCTGCATTCTTCATTCCACCAAGGCCTCCTCAAATTAGAAGTACCACAAGATGCGTGGGGAATGGCACTTTGGGCATACTCAAGGATATGACATGTAAGAAAAGTACAAGATTCATCGATGCCTAAGTGACTGATGGTTCAGTAACAGAGTTTTGATTTTTTCTTAAACTTTGCCCAGTTGGCACCGGATTTTCTGAACTTTTTATGCGAAATGGGACTGCAGGGGCCTGTTTCTAGACATCTGAGGGTACCTGGGAAGTGGTCACTTCCGTAGGGGGTTAGTGTCGACCTCCCATTCAACAGATGGAAAAAGAATGGAAGACCCAATAGCCAAATCGATGTGCGAATATATGTGGTGTGTTTGACTGTACAGTCGAATCCCGCTACAACGAAATTGACGGGACGCGCGAAAAATTTCTTTGAAGCGAAAATTCGTTGAGGCGAAATTCGCCCCAACACACCACGGAAAGGCCCGAAAAATAGCCCCGTATGTTTCCGCATCATTGGCAGCAAAAAAACAATGTTTAGAAAAATGAGTGACGTGCAATAACGTCATGTTTATTAACAAACATACCAATGGTTATCTGTGTTCATTGCAAGCAAAGAACGCGTTACGGAGGGGGGGGGGGGGGTGAAGAAATGCAGGCGCAAAACGTATTGCTGCACAACAAGGCGCGCCCACCGAGCTGATTACTTGCAGATAGCTGCTAGGCCGTCGGAAGCCCCCCTCTCGCTTATGGCAGGAGCAGTGCCGTTATCTTATCTCTGACAGGGCACGGCAGCTACTGACCTTGGCAGGCAAGACGCGCGCGCTTGCATTAAACATGACCGCGCGCTCGCGACTAAGATAGGATGACTTGGCTTCAAGACCAAACACGCAAGCATGATTTTTGCTCTTGGCTATGAAGAATGGTAGAAGGAAAACGGCAAGGACAGCTGCTCACGAGCCACAACGCATTCATGACATGACGGCGCCGCGCCAGCAGCGGAGCACATTCGTGCAATTTCAATTGGATACAGATTGGCTGTAGCTCCGGCTCCGGCTTGGCGAACCGGGCCTGTGCCTCATGTAAAGACGGCCAGCCACATCGTTATCACCATCAAACAATGCCGTCCGCCTATGAGTTTTTTTTTTTTTCGTGGCGGTGTGGGCACACCCCGCATGTTTTCGGTGAAACTAAGCGTCCTGAATGTTTTAAAAGTTGCAGATAGCTGGCGCTATGCTTATTTTATTGTAAAATAATTGTTCAAACCCAGCCCAATTCACCGAAAATTTCGTTGAAGCGAAAGCAAACCAGAAAAATGGTTCGTTGTGGCGAGGACTTTGTTACATTGACTTCTATGGCTAGCTGACGGGGAATTGGAAATATTTCGTTGAAGCGGAAATTTCGTTGAAGCGGACTTCGTTGTAGCGGGATTAGACTGTAGTATGTTGGCTGTTTTTTGTTGAATAGGCAAGCACCGGATGATAAAAAAAACTTTTCCAGCAAGTGGCCCCGGGTATCTGTACGTTTAGACACCCAGAGTTCACAACGAACATTAAGATCCCCTAGTAACGAAAAAGGTGGTGGAAGTTCGTCTACTAGAGACTCAAAATCTGAACTTGATAGGTAGTAGTCAGGAGGAATGTATAAGCAGCAGACTGTTAATAGCCTATTAAAAAATATTGCCCGGACAGCCACTGCTTCAAGAAGAGTAGGTAACTGAAGGAATTGACAGGGGACATTTTTGCAGGACAATCGCTACACCAGCACAGGAGTGAGTGCAGCTGTCTCTGTCTTCCATCCTAAACAGTGCTTAACAACACAACGACGAGGAAGAGGGGACACAAGACGGCGCTTCCTCTTCCTCGTCGTTGTGTTGTTAGGTGCTGTTTAGGATAGACGGATACCAACTAGCCCAGCTGTCGATTCTGTTGTCTCTGTCTTTCCCGAATTCTGTGTATTGAGTGAGGAAGTTGGTTTGTGTGGGTTTCAGGTGTGTTTCTTGTAGGCACATGATATTCGGCTGATGTTTGTGGAGGATTTCATAGATGTCATCGAGGTTTTTCATTAGGCCCCTACTTCCATTGCATTATACTTTGGGCTACCAGAAAAGCCTAGGAGGTTACGGGGCTGTGTACGGGGTTCTCTGGGCGATGCTACCTACGTCACTGTTCCTGTATCAGGGCCCGTGACTCAAGGAGCTTGGGGTTTTTTTCCCGCGGCCAAAACTGCCGCAATGCTCTTTTGACGACTGGGATGCAGGCCGAGATGGCGTAGTATCCATGTCGTCATCGAAGTTTTCAAACGTTGACGAGATGGAGGTCTTGCGACACCCACCCTGCAACGTGTTTGATGGATTGGCAGGGGATCCTACCACCACCTAGTGTGATATGTTGGACATGGCTGCGGAAGAAGGGCCTCCCGCCTCCACACCCATCAGCACCTTTTTCGGCGGCTGGAGTGTGTGGAGTGGCACCCGAAACGCCAGTTCCAATGGTTTTTTTTTGTTGTGGTGCAACACCTGCAACCACAGCCGGAGTTGCAACAGTGTTTTGGGCTATCACAGGCAGCACCTCGGCGGACTTGAGTACCCGCAGAAACCACATGCCGCCCTATTCCCCGGGCGGGCTGCATCGGCATAGCTCCCTGAAGGGAGCAGTGCATGCCATTTATGCGCTTGTGGGAATGACAGATTTTGGGTCACTTTGAGGTTGATGATCTCTTTTTCTTTGAATTTCTGGCAAGAGTGAGAATATGCTGCGTGGGGTCCACAACAGTTGCTGCACTTGAACTGTGTTGTTTTGCACTCGTCAGTCAGATGGTCGTGTCCGGTGCACTTAGCACACATTTGTTTCCCTCGGCACCCATTGGTTCCATGCCCATACCGTTGGCACTTAAAGCAACGGTGCGGGTTGGGTATGTACACTCTGGTCTTGCAGTGGATAAAGCCAGTGTTGACAGACTCTAGCAAAGTGCAACGATCAAAGGTTAATATGATGTGCCTTGTCTTTATTTCCTTTCCGTCACGTCTCATTGTGATGCGTCGAACAGCGGTTACCCGCTGCTCGCGCAAACCTTCAAGGAGGTCCGAGTCAGTTTCATTTATCAGTTCTGCGTCGGAAATGACACCTTGGCAGCTGTTGAGGGTGCGATGGGGAGTTATATCAAAGTCGGCTAACTTTGTTAGCTTCAGAATGGTGTTCAATAGGTCCTTGTTGTTCGCTTCGATAAGCAGGTATCCAGAGGTTAGTTTTTTCGCTTGGTAGTTTTTGCCTACGAGACTTTCTATAAACTTTGCTACTAAGAACACAGACCTGCTGGTAATGGGCGTTGCCTTATCAGCTGCCTGCATTATTAGAAAGCGTGGAAAGTTGTCGGGATTGGTGAAAAGCAGGTTTGAAGTAGGCTTGAAAATTGCTTCGGTGAGGGCCCTTTTTGAGGCCAGATCCTTTGAAGAGAGGGGTTTTGAGAATACCATGCACCATAGTATAAAGCAGGGGACCGGGGTTCTTTCTTCATTTACCTTACTCTGGTAGTCAGTGAGGTCCCGGAGCTCCCTGCCTGGTAGACAGACAGGCAGCCCATCGGCCGGAGCTTGACCAAGGCTCTGACGGCCACCGTTTACGGCTTCTCCCCTTCACCTTTCAACACTTCGCCACGGTTGGACACAGCTTATGTATGGGAGCTCGGGGTCCGCAGTGTTGCTGCTCACCGTCACCATGAACACTCAAGGTGCCCCGTGCGGGGTGCAACACTGTTTTCTTCTTAACAGTGCACCAAGCTAACAGACCTGTCCTGTTTGACCCCACTGTGAGAGTGGCATTTATTTTGCTTTCACATTTTGCCAACTTGTTAGTGCCACAGGCACTGACGGCAACTTCCCCCTTCTTGAAATGACCCATTCGTTTCGTAACCTACCCAGCTGAAAGCACCGAGGATAATCCTGTTCGTAAGAGGAGAAAGTACGGGGACTTTAGGTAACCAATATACCCATCCCTTCTCCACCACAAATCCGGGTGCAACAAAACCACACACGTGACCACCGCAGCCAACCAAGGCACTCATTGGAACCACCATGGCACCGCATGCACCCTCCCATGACTGGGCCACCACAACCCTCTGTCTCCCTCCCTAAAGCCTGCCCAACAGACGTGCCCACACGCACCCTTCTTCCAATACATACCACTCTCGGAACTCCGCTTCGGAACGTGACGCACGCCCGCAACCCCCCTCTTGGCAACGCTTTGCTCACTGTCTACTGCCACGACACCTAACCAGTGGGGTGGGGAAGAAAAATGAAAACGCAACAGCTGGATAAAAATTAGAGGAAACTTCTCCTTTTTAGCCTCACAAGGTTTTTTTTTTGTTTTTTTTTGCAATGAATAGCACAAAATTTGCATTATTTCAAGTTTGAAGATACTCACTGAAGCAAAAACACCACAGCACCCAACTCTGCATCTCAAAGAACAGGGTGGCTTTTTTTCTATTACATGTGCCATATTTAAAGCGCTCTGTAGATGTGCCCCAAGAAGTAAATTGAGCACGGGTTGGAGAGATGTGCCTAGCCAGCAACCTCTAGTGATTTTTTTAAGAGTCATTCTATAATAAAATCGGGCCACACATATTCTATTTATGGTGGCAGCCGTATAAAATAGAAATTATTCTAATTTCACAAAGCCGTGCTCAGTTTACTTTTTGTGGCACCTGTACATGCACAAGTTCCTGCGGTAGTTACCAAGTTTAGGACCCCCTCTAGAGTTGGGCAACCTACCTCCAGTGTTGCCAGTTTTACATCTCGCCAAAAGGAGCTGTACGTCCTGGCTGCACAAGACGCCATGCTTTTGAATACAGGCTTCCCACCAGAGTCATGGTCAAAATATTCCACTTGCTATGCCACCCAGTGATGCTACAGATGGAGAGGACTCGGCAAACAGTGAAACCCAAGACGTGTGGATGCAAAAATGTGGCTTGTATTATGGAAAGCAAGCGAGACATTTTGCCCTGTGCACGCCATGGTTTCGGGTAACCAAGCTGTGCCGAGAAGAGAACCCACAGGACTTGGCAACCAATATGGTATCCCTTATAACCCACAGTGGATGCTGTTGACCACGACTGGTTCTGTGCGTTACGACCTGCTTAGTGGCCCACATTTGCTTGTTCAATAAGGGCTACGCAGCGCCAGAACTAAAAGAGGCAAACAAAACCGAGTGGCTTTCTCATCCACTATTCATCAGCTATATGCAATTGTTATTTTATTATAGGCAATAGCCGGCTCCAAATTGACCAGTACGTTCTAGGTACCAATCAGTAACGGTCAGTACCGATTCGTGTGACCAGTGCATTTCATCCCACAAGACGCCAGTAGCACAGCATGTAAAGAGAACCTGAGCATTATATTCAGCCCATAGAGTTAATACTACTGACTCTAGAGGAAAAGCTGCCCGGCCAGCCCGCACATTGAAACAGTGCAACACCCGGTCGTAGACATGATGCCACCCTCAGGGCGTTGCCTGCTGTCTTTTTGCCTACTAGAGTTGGCGGCAGTAGTGGGTATTCACCTAGTAACCAACGCATTCTATCATGGCAGCCACCGTTGCTGTGAGTGCGCCGTGAAAACTTTGCTGTGCAGAAACGTTGTATGAAGTTTTTCCTGTGGTAGGTAGCAAACTTTTGTGCCATGCTGCCGCGTTAGATGCAGTTTTGCATTCTCCGCAACTGAGAAGGGTAGCGCGTAGATTAGCGGGTACTTCGTACGCTTGGAGAGGTAGCTTGTGCGGGTGCGTCAGGGGAGTTCGGTCGTCGCTTCAGAGTTGAGTGGACGTGTTTTTTCGTGCTCCCGTGCTTCGGAGGGGCTTCATTTCAGCGGCCCGTTGCAAGCGCGGGCCGTTGGATGTTGCCCGGCTTTCGCTCTGCTGGTGTGGGCGGTCGAGTGCCAGCTCCCGCTCCCCCCCCCCCCCTCCCCCTTCCCCCCCCAGTACCTGTCTCCAAAACGGTTGGGACAGCCGCAGACTTCACTCTTCGTCGCACCAAGCTCGCCTCCGCGCTTCACCGTTCCCTTCGAGGTTTCTCGTCTCCCGGACGCAGCATTACGCCAGCCAACAGTGTTCGTGGCGCGTTGTGTGCGACGGAATCGACCACAGTGGAACTACTCTTCTCTACTCTTTCCTCACTTTTCTAATCTTTACTTTTCTCTCTCTCCTATCCCATTTCCCCTACTATTCCCGCTTCCGGACTGTGTTATTTGCAGGCGAGCTCCCATGAGAGCTTAATAATATCCCCAGTCCATTTATTTTCCTTCTTCCTTTAAAAATAAATCACTTCCCCCTGATTGCTTTTTTCCCCTGATTTTTTTCCTGGTGGCTTCCCCTGTATTCGTGCATGCGCTGTTTCTGTATATATCATTTTGTGTGTGGTAAAAGAGTTCAGTTGATATCCAGCGCTAGTCCTGTGAAGTCTTTTCTTGGTTGTCCCGTCTTTACAGCGCTATTTTAACATGTTTCACACTCCTCCCCCCTCCCCCCTTTATGCGTCAGCTGATTGTTTTCACAATCTATTGAGGTGCTCTTTGCTAAACAAACACGCTTTCTGTGCCTGTGCCTGTATACGAGGCCTCTGCAGCACGTGTGTCAACTTTTTTCTCCAGTTGAAATGCTTTTAGGTAGTGGCCCTTGCATTAGCTTAGATTCAATAACCGTGAAATACCCAAGCCTAATATTACTATGTTATGTGCATCATGAAACTCACTCAAGAGATTTTCCCTTTTTCTAGGTACGCTTAGAAGATTTGTCATTGATTGTATGCTTGGGGACGTCACACAAGATACATGATTAATGTTGTCAGGTTACATTAGGTCGCAATTAATCTATTTAATAGCAGCTTAAACAAAATCTCAACAAAAGCAAATCAGAGACTAGAAGATATCATGTAGAACGCGAATTTCCATTCTGGGTTTGTGGAACTATAGCTTTCAGTACTTCCAACTACAAAGAAAGTAGTGCAAGTGTCCATTAGTCGCTGCAGGGCTCTTTACCTTTTAGAATTTCATGCCCCCTCTCCCAGAATAGAGAAATAGGAAAATTGTGTGAGGAACTAACTATTTCCAGCAAAGCTATTGCAGGTTTAAAGCCAATAAACAGACAGGGTAAAAAGCCAAAAAACCTTTTTGAAGAAAAAACAATTTCATGATAAAAAAAAACCTAAGCACAGGAGAACGAAATAAACAAATACAAGCAGAGGCAGCATAAAAGAGCAAAAAAATGAACACACAAAATGAAATTCTACGAGGCAGTTAGTCACAAAAGCTTGCCACGAAGGAGCAGACATCTCAGGAGAAATTTTTAAAAATTAGAAATTATGTACCCTATTTACATTATGTACACAGAAAATCAGACATATTTCAGTGGTTTTAGACAAGATGGAGCTGAAGTAGCCAAATCAGTTCTTGCCTTGAAGAAGCAGATTGAAGTGAATAAGAGAGAAAAACAGTCACAGGTGCTGTAGGGGTGTTACCAGCATGCAGAATCCTTCGTTTGCCCATTTTGTCATTTTGCCTGCTTGTTTTATGCCTATCTTTTTTTCGCCCATGGTGCTGTCTTTGTACTGGCCATTTCCAAGCCATGTTTTTTTTTTCTCCCGAATTTTTTATCCTTTATTTTAGGCCTGTCCTTTCCTTTCCTTTCAAGTTTCCTGTTCCCATTTCCACATGCAGCACAGCCAGCTGGACAGTTCTTCTTTCCTTGGTTAACCTCCCTAGCTTTCTTCTACAGTTTCTTCCTTTCTTTGAAGTCGCACATTAGGTCATCTTAGCCTTGCTCTTACCATCACAAACTTCCCTAGAGGTCTGGTGGTATTACTGGTGGTGAAATAAAATTTGTTGGATGAGAATTGCTTGTACATATGTCCCTCTTGCTTTTTCTGTGTTTATTTTTGCTTGTTCTGGCAGCCAAAGAGTAATGTACGTATGAAAAGTAACTTGTGCGCAAGATTTTATTGGGCTCAGCTTGCACAAACAACGTCTCACACCTCAAACAAAACCAGTGGAAGGATGAGAAGGCAAGGCTGGCAATGTCAACTTTCTTTTTTTCGTTGCCGGAATTGCAACACAGAATATGTTCTATGGTGTGAAGCACATAATACACGGGCTGATGGCATTGTGATGGCCCATTATTTTTTATGAAAATAAGAATGCTGATGACCACAATCTGAATGAGCATTAGCCAGAACTTTTATAATCAACTACAGCAGGGGTTCTCAAGCATGTCGGTCCCAGGGAACCCTGCTAAGTTCCGTTAAGTGCAAAGGAACCCCCCCCCCCCCCCCCTCCCGCCATTTTTCATTCCGTTCATGCTACATTAACGTGCAATAAATTCAAAAGCAAGCAAGGGTATCGTTTTTTTTTTTTTTTTGCCGTCGACTTTACGCGAAAGCGTACGCTAGCGGCACCTATCTCCAAACAGGAGAAATGCGCATGGGGGTAATATAAGGCCGAGATTCAGGTGCAATAATTTAACCACGTGGCCCATTTTCGAAGTCTGGCTGGCTACAAGCTGCTGGCGATATTTATTGCGCAGCTCGCGCGTTTCTGTTATGCGCCGAGATGTGCTTACTGACACTCGGGCGGAAGTAATGGGGGTTCCTTAGATCGATCGCACCTCAAGTTCACCATATTATACTTTGCGACTGCGGAACCAGGAAAAATTTATCAGTGGCTCGCGGAACCCTGAGGAGGGGCCTGCGGAACCCGGAGGTTCCGCGGAACCCACTTTGAGAAACCATGAGCTACAGCATTACTGGAACCCAGCTTCGGTAATGCGACTTCGTCATCATCCTTGTTGCTGTAAGCACGCTGGAATGGAAGCGTGGAAATTTCACAAGGTCTGGTGTGACACCTTTGTGGCCACCGGTTTGATGTTGGCATAAATGAGAAGGCTGTGCTACACATATCGAATTCCTTCCTTCTACCGCGTATCGCATTCGCATATCGCATTCCTTCCTTTTAGCTGGTGTATACAGCTGAAGATTGACTGATTGATTGATTGATTGTGGGGTTTAACGCGCCGACGCAACGCAGGCGATGAGGCGCACCGTAGTGGAGGGCTCCGGATTAATTTTGACCACCTGGGGATCTTTATCGTGCGCCGAAATCTCGTACACACGGGCGTTTTTGCTTTTCGCCTCCATCAGAAAAACGGTATATATACAGCTGAAGAACGCCTCCAGGTGGCCCTGGCTGAACCGATACAGGCAGATGAACTGCCGCAAATAATAAAATTGAGAGTTCAATTTATTGTTGGCTTTCTTAATGACTGCCATATGCAATGCACATTAAGTGTCTGAATACTCTATATTAGCAATCGATAGTCTCATGCTAGGCAGTCTGATTCACCTGCAATAGTTATGTTTGGCAGCTATCTCAAAATTAGCCACTATGATTGAACTAATGAGTGGCAATAGCAATTTATAGGTACACTCAAATTAATTTACTTTTCAAGGGAGACGTATATCCTTCGTCGACTTCGCCTTGCACAAAATACATGACGGTCCCATCGCGACCCAAGAAAGCGCATATGTGTTACCTCAACATGCTCCCTAGGCAGTTTCTGTCGACAGACAGATTTCCGGCCGAAACTGCAGGCATTGCAGGCAAAGCCGCCTGCAGGCGGGGTGGTCCTGATAATGGACCTCTCCCGGGGTACGTCACGCGGAGGCCGTGACGTCACGGAAAGCGCACGTGCAGGGTGTGGCCAGAAGGGTGGTTGGCAAAACATTCGGACCGGCGCGCGGGGCGTATGCAGTGAGGCTGCATTAGAAGCGCGCAAAAGTGGAGTTTTTGTTTATGTGTTGGCTTTTCTGATGCCGGTGGGCTGCTGCGCTCTCGGCTACGCAAATCTTGCGAGCAGAATCAGCGGCATCAGACTTTTCGGAGTCACCAAAGAGGTAAATTCGGCGTGTATTGTGGACGCGCAATGTGCCGAAGAGGCCGGCAGCCAAAGCAGTGACATGGTCTGCTCTTACTCAGAGCAACACTTCCCATTCTTGAACTTCTGCTGTTCTTCACAGCGCAGTCATACCGTCTACACTGGCAGTCCGCGCTGATTTGTGCCATGAAATGATGCTGTTTACCAACCATCTGCTATCATGCAGCACGAGCAGAAATTTGGTCAAGTGAAATAGTGCCGGGAGTGGGGGGCAGAGGGAAATTTTCTTGCTGCGAAATATTGTCATGTTTTGAGGAGGTAGAGAAGTGTATCAAAAACACAATGAATGCCGAACCTTCTTAGGCGACGCGAAATATATGTTTCGACGAGGGATCCGTGATAGCCGCCTTCCGCCAGATCGACAACGATAAGTTTGGTCGTATGGGGGGATCTGTTCAAGACGAATGAAATTCATTGCTTGCAAGTGCAATAAATTTTTACCCTGATCAATTAAATTCTGCCTTGAGGATGCGGCAAGACAGAGATGCTTGCCAGGCTCACATGTAGCATCGTGCCTTCGGCGCGAGATGGGCCGCTCACGCGACTCGAAAAAACTCGAAAAATGTGTTCACCCTAAGCGAACAAACTCAGTGAATGTATTCTTTTGTTGCGGCCTCCCAACGCCGGCGTATGCAGCGGGCGTACAAGGACACTAACTAATGAGTACTGAAAATTATTTCACTGCGCGGTCGCAAGCTATACGGACTAACCATATGTGGCTGCTATGTTACTCTCACAATGACGGTGAACCATTTTGCAATTTCACTGGGGGAAAAGGTAACAAATCAATCGGTCAATCACGTAGAGAATGACATCATCGCGATATTTTTATTGGAATAATTTTTGGCTTTTGCTCTTCGTATTTTTGCTTTGTTGCTGCTTATTTTACTTTTTAATTCTTTCATGCTTTACCTTTCATTTTTCCCCTCGACATGAAATCGTGTGTACGCCACTGTCTCCGGGCGACGCAAAGGGACCAAGAACAGGGAGCGTATACGCTGCCTGAGGCACAGCGCTTAGCTTAAGCGGACCTCGAAAGCAACAATGAATGAGCTTTCCTAGGTATGTGTCCGAACACAAAGAATCTTAAAAAAACATCCTTGGAATGCGTCACAACAGCACCAACCTTCAGAATGACTCGTTTAGGCTGTTCTGTCGCGCACTGATTATCCGAAAGTGTCGCCCTTCAGTTGACATTTCGGTAAACGAAAGTGTTGCGGAGGTTGTAGATGCGGAAAGCTACATGGAGGTGCGACGGCCACAGCTAGGATAGCTAGACCCCACCTGCAATGTAGGCGGCCAGTGACGGCCCGAACCAACGGCACATTGTTCCTTTCGGGCGCCGCGCGGCCAGGCCGGCCCGTCGGCGCAGGTGCGTTCTGCCAACCGCCACCGCACTTCGTGGCCGCCAGCAGGCGCCACCCGTCGCGCACGTGCGCTTCGTGACGTCACGGTGTTTACATACAGGGAGAGGTCCATTGGGCGTGAACAGAAGTGGCCGTTTCCGTTCATTGGCGAAGGCACCCAGGGAAAGACAATTTTTCTTATCGATCCACCACACGGGTGCCCATCTCACATGAATGAAGTTTACTCCTGCTCTACCTCCTCTGTGCAGGTATATACATGGGCCATATGAGAGTAGAGGTGCAAGTAGACATAATACAACAACGTCGCTGATCCACCGAGTTTAAGAAATGTGTCATGCAAAGCATCAAATATATTCTCGAAAATTTCAGATTGCATGTTTCAGCGATCGAAGGAGCATGCACAATCGCACACACGCATACAGGAGATTTCTGCACCTACATTCGGGATTACCTTTCGGCTTCGCCTTGTCGTTTTCTAGGAAACCACCTTATTGTGCAAATAAAGTTACCAGTATTATTATTAGTTGGCGGTTGTTTCATCTCTCACTCAAGTAAAACACCGTTCAGTGAAAGTATAACAGCACTCGTAAACAAGAGCCTAGTTATACGCTAGGCATAATAAAATGTTTCGTACATTTGGTTGTTTTTAATTTACGAATCACATACGGTCAAAAGGAGCCGATCTGCCCAGCAATGTCTCGCGTAACATGATATGACCGGCTGACGGCGAGTTCAAATTGGCAGCAGCCACTACGGACATGTAGAGAAGGTGTCCTTGAAGATAGGCGGCGGCGGCGGCGGCTTTATTCCGTATCGTCGGCAGTCTTCGCAAGCAACGAAGTGACACAGCAGACACTAAGGTGTGTTAGAGTGAACCTTTTTAAATTACCCCCCCATGACTGACGCTCCTCACAATATACCGAAACTGAATTTGGTGCCTCAGCCCGACGTCCTCTTTTTGCTTAATATTTCATTTATTTTTGTTCGTCAAGCATGAATGCTTCAAGAAAACTAATAAAAAGCATACAAACCCGTTAAAAAAAACTCAGTTATTGCCATAAAAGTTGCCTAAATTTAGCTTAGGGCCCTAAATTTGTGCCTCATTTTCAAGAAAAATTGTTAGCCATTTCTTCAACTACTGATCTGGCAACTACAGCGTGGCATCATGGCGGCATCCGTGTTTAGACACATTTTTGAGCCAGCTTTACCCGCCTGATTCAGCCCCACGTGACGCAGCATGCCACCCCTAGCCCGCCCCACGCGGGCTCCTGTAGGCACCGGCTGTGCGAGCAAGCCGTTGTCTACAAAGCCACTCAAGCTCTCAACGAAGGGGGACTAATCTTAAACCTACCACTAAAACCCTCAGGGTCCCAGCATAGAATGAAAAATCCAGGAACCGCTTTTGTTTCCCCCCTTATGTGCGACGAAGCTCCTCCCCTTCCCCCCATGCTGGCCAGCCTGAAGATCCTACACAGGGAGCCGCTGGCCATCCATCGTTTCAGTAAGGTTAAGAACGTGACACACAGGGTTGCGACCATCAGTGGAAAGAAGGGTGCCTGCCCACTGTGCCCCAATGTCCAATGTTGCGTACGGTGCAAGCCAGACTTTGCACCCACTCCATCGGATTGAACACAACGCTCGGGCCTGGGCACAGCTAGCTAACGGGCTCATTTCTTTGGAACGGTGACCCCTCATCATCTGCCAGCCAAAGTGGACCTGTGATGAGCCTGTGGCATCCCACACTCAGACCAGGGAGCATGTGATGCCCAAGCAGACTGTTTGCCAGGGAAGAACCTTGCGCAGCACGTTCCCAGCACAGTTCTCACTCTTGCATCAGAGAGCAAGGTCGATTGGGAATGCACATCAAAGGTCCATGCGGTGGAGATCGGAATGAGCGAATGCACGGCAACTCATTCCCATTTCTGAGACACTCCTTGCACGGAAAACAGCCACTCCACTGACAAAAACCAAGCTTCAGCTTCTCGGGATGTTCTGTTCTGCCTTACCTTCACAAAATATTTCAAGTGGTGACTACAATGTAAGGACAGCCAGCTGTTTTTTCCCTTCCTGTTAATGCTTGCTTGAGAGAGAAAAAAAAAAAAAGCTTTCACCTCATGTTTGCAGTCTACGAGGTATCAAAAAAAAAAAGTTACACTTAAAGGGACCCTGCAACACTCTTTGAGCAGTGCAAGTAAGCCTGCGCGACATTTAGCTTACACTGCCAGGAATAGCTAAACCAAATATTACATGTGCCCGTGAAGCAGTGAGCGTGCAAATCACCGTGAAAGACGCAGAAAAACCAACCGCGCTCTCTGCAGTTCTCATTATGCACCTCTGGCATGGCCTAAATGACGTCATTGAGGCCATGGCTGTCCATTGGTTGCCACTGGTCAACTTGGCGGCTTATTTCTCACATTTCCTAAGACGATCCGCCATCGTCGGCGCTGTGTGCGCACCTCTCCTATGCCCAAACCTGTAGGCACAGTTTTGCCGTTTCTTTTGTGTTTTGAGTGCGCGCGGAACTTATTTATTGCTTCAAAAACGCCCTACCAGCCCGAGCGCGTGCTTGCGAGCACGCAGCCATGCCAGCATTTTTAGTGGCACCAGACCGGTAATACACCCCTCCACGTTGCGAAAAAAATGGAGAAAACTCCGTGGCCTGTGACATATCGAAGGCTACGGAAGAGAACGCTGCAAGCCACGCCCCTCTTCGGGAGAGAGCACGCAGCTTTCGTCGCGTTGTCCGCAGTCGAGTTGAGAGGGAACGATTAAGCGTGATTTCTCATCGTGCGTAGTTTCGGTTATAGCGAACAGATTTTAATCATTCTTGCAGTAGGAGATTGCTGGAACAACAGACTTTACCGCAAAATACATTCCTTGTAGTCGATGGTAAGTGCTGCAGGGCCCCTTTAAGTACAAAAATTCGCTACTGTCCAATTGGCAATTTGGTGCCCAAACTGTCTTTGGAACCTACGACAAACAATATGACCCAGTAAGTGACTTCGGCAAATGAAAGCAAAGTGCTTCAAGAACCTCTCCCAGGAATGTTCTGCGGCCCTTTTCCAAGTTTTGCCCCCTTCTGAGCACAAGCTCTGAGCCACACAACCTAACCGGTGAATTCCTCATTCATCAATTTGGCCCTTTTTTCACAACGCAAACACCTTTAAGGGGTGCAACAACAAAATTACACAGACCCCAAGCTGGGCGAAGAAATCTATCAATACCCTTTTTCTCTAAATAACAACTGTAAGTAAGAAAACTACAGCTGAATCTTGGGGGAAGTGGAAAGAGACCATCTCTACTGCTGTAACTGCATGGGGCCAGGTGCCAAACTAAGTTTAACTAAGTTTCTACCAGAAATGCCAGAGTCACTTATATAAACATGCGGTGACGGTACACTAGAGTTGGTTCTACCATGCAAATGCATACACTTGATTTCCGCACAGTCTTACAAATTCCAACATGAAAATTTCGTTACAGCATTGTCAGTTCCTGCATTCATCAGCACACCATTAATTAGTTCCATCCCTGTTACACTCGTCCAATGTATTCCCACAGACCTGTTAAAGGGGCATGCTTAAATGGGCTATGAAGACAAAACCCAAGTTTGTCTTATTCGAAAGATTTGGTATTTTATAGTGCCCTCAGCACTTCTCCAGCAGTAAACAATGCTTTATTCGATCAGACACTAATCAATTTAAGCCAAAATTTCCGTTCTCCCGAGGATAGTGTGTTTCATGACGTCGACAATAACCTATCCAGGGCAGGTTTATAAAAGACAAGTTAGTATAGTAACGCTGCCGCCCACGGCAAAAACATTTGTTGTTAGCCTTTACCATCTCCCTTCATAGATGGCAAAACGACACCACCGAAGAACCACTGTCTGCACAAGGTCTGTTTTCTTACCGGACTTTGTACCTCACTTATTGTAGCACTCGATGGTAATCGTGTCGTGAAATATTGTGTACGACTGGACAGGAAGGGTCACATAAGTGGCAGCGTCAAGTCAGACAAACCCAACGCACTTGAAGGCTGTGCAGCGTCGGCCCGCATAGCACGTGCCTTACACACTAGTGCATTTCTATGTCTAAGTGTTCATTCATTAATTCAATTGCTTAGCCCAACATTCTTACTACTAAAACAGAATGTGCACTAAATTTAAGTGCCAATAGCTCATTGCACAAGCTTATAATCCCTGTTAAACCCGTGTAATTTGCGTTGGATTTTATCGGCCTCAGCCAATCGCAACAAACTGCCCATGGTAAGTCATAGGTTCAGTGCAGAAAAGTAGCTGGTGTGTCACATTCCCATTCTCTGATTTCCTCATAATGCAGCTTACTTGATAGAAATTTGCGTTAAAAGTGGCGTTAGTGTTATTCTAACGAGGGAATCTTTCAAATGCAGTTTGCCTTAACGGCCCCTTAAGGCATTAGGAACATTGGTGCAATGTCATATGCATAAATAAACCGCCCTTACTGACTGAGTGAGCTCCCTTGAACTCGAACAGGAAATGCATCGACGAGGCCTTTTGAATACAACATTTATGCACAACAATCTCCAAGCCACGTTTTTTAATCGACCTTTATTTTGTGTACGCTAGAATGACTCAATTCTGCACCAGCATCCAGCGAAACCCGCAAGTTTACAAAGCTCCCCCCAGCCCCCCTCCCCGCCCACCAAAGAAAAAAAACAGCACAACTTCCGCACTTGGTGCGAGGTGCCCAGGGTCAATTAATTTGACCCCTATGCTTCGTAAATTGTCTCTAACGCCATTGCTAGCGACGAGTTAAAACACTAATCATTTGCAACGGACGTTGATTGTTTTTTAAGAGAGATTACTAACCCCTGTAGCCAGCGAACATAAACCGCGGTGTTATTACGCGCCATCGCGGAATAACGGAATTGCGTAGGATGAGGGGTATTGCTTAAGCCTCCGGGACGGTGCAAAATATTTGCGCATAAAAAAAATACAGAGGACGCCCATCGCGCAATAAAAAACAAAACAACGTGCACGTGGGATAACTTGCATTGGCCTCATGCACACATGGGCAGCACTGATTCATCACGTCGCTACACAATGCCCTCCACTGCAAAACATTTCGAAGCAAACACGCTTGTTCGTCGAAAGTACGCTACAAAAAAAAAAAACTACACTATTCCAACCAGAAAAGGAAAACACGCCCCCATAGAATGCGCGTGCCTTAGCGTGGAAAAAGGGCACGACGTAGAATTATGCACACAGCATGGAAAGCGGCAGTTCGAAGCAAAAAGTGTGTGTGTGTGTGTGTGTGTGTGTGTGTGCGTGTGTGCGTGCGTGCGTGCGTGCATACATACATACATAGAAAAAAAAAGAGGAGTGCTTTTCAAGCTATTCAAACAGCGAACACCACGCACCTTTTTTGAGAGCCATGTCGTTGTGTCTCGAGTTCATCGTAGCGTCAGCAGTCGGAAGCGACGACGACTTGTCCCTGCCGGCTGGTATCAACTATCTGCGCATTTTAAGGCGAACAGCCGCCAAACAAATATGTCACACAACAGCCGCGACGAAAGTGCACTACTCGCTAAACGGACGAGACGAGAATTTGAAATCACAGTGGGAAAACCGCGGAACAAGAGACGCCGCCGCAGCGTTCGTGCATTTCATTCGCTTTTCGCACGTGCACGCGTGGGGCCTGCATGCCGAATTAAGTGGTACTTATTCTCCGCCGAGCCCGCCAAGAGCATTCCGATCTGTTAACCTATTTAAAACAGGATTTGTTGCAACCATGGCGAAAAAGCCGCTTGAACTTGCGATACGCACCGAGCCTCACTCTGGGCCGTACGGGCCACGCCGTCGCCTCAGCTCCGCAACAACGACTAATTTGACGCATGCAAATGCTGCACGCGATCGCAGCCCGAAAGAACAGCGCGAGGTACTGTATTGCAGAAGCGCGAATGCGCTGGCATACTGGACGGCGTAAGCCTAACGCTTGGCTATATTCTGCGGCGTTTCGCTGCCGTTACATTCACTGCAGAGGCTTTAAAAGCGAACAGATCGAGTCAGGAAACTCACCGCTGTACTTCCAAACTAAATGGTACCCGATTAACAACGTCATAGGGAGACGACAAAATAACCCGTCGGAGGGGGTCAATCCGTGGTCCGCGGCGCTTTCCGCAATGTCAGCCATTTATTCTCTGACAGTCGTGCCCGAGATAGCTATTAAGTGGCGCCATCTGGAGCTGAAGATCGGAAACTGTGTTTACATATACTGACGACAGATGACGCTGCGTGTTCAAAAAAAAAAAGCAGGCATGTTGCCGTTCAAAAAAATTGGCCGCGTATCTGCTCCTTTCGTTGCAAATGTCGTCAAAAGACGATAGTCTTTATCGACTTTTGCCAAGTAAATGCCTCCCTTCGCTTTACCGCTCACCTCTCATGTTGTTCCTCTTGCGTCGCGCTCCTCCCAAGGTAAAGACACCAAAGGTTTGCTTAAATCATTTTAAATTTCCCGCGTTCCACTGCTCCAAACCGGGTGTCTCGATGCGAACGCTGCCGTACGGCGAAGACACGCGTTAATCGAGGCACCCTACTACAACGTTTATAAACCGCGTTTCCCTACTCCACGTGCGTTGCAAGCAGAACGTGGAAACTATCTAGTGGAGCCTTGCGTAACTGTTGCCGGTTGATTTCTTGAAATGGCGCCAGAAGCTATAGTGGCGCTGGCGACAGCAGGCGACGGCGGAGTAAATTCTTTTTCTGCAGTTGATGAAGTATTTAATTTCGCAAAAGTCAAACATGTTTGAATTTTAATAAAGGAACACTGCAAATATCACTTCTGTATTGATTTGTTGTCTCATATTTGCGTAATGTCTTGTTCTTCTTCAACAATGTTGACAAGTATGAACATTACACCGGGTTAAGACGGGTAGATTTAGCTGTGACTATACAAGACTATTGCGCAGGCATTGTTTTGCTTTGGCCGGGTGGCTGAATCGAGTCACAGACAGACAGACGGACGTACATACAGACACACAGACATACAGACAGACCAAAATTTCTGGGTTTAAGTAGCCCAAGAAAGACTATCGTCTTTAAAAAGTTGCGCCAATCGGCCAATCCACTCTACGAATGTGGTTGGAAAGCAAAGCTGTGAACGGCATCCACAACGATTACCCATGCGACGTCCTGTAAATTCAGCCACGTCACTCTAGAAATAGCGAAACCAGGGAGAAGTGAGATCACCCAGCCAAACCCTTTATGACTTCAAAGAGATATTCTTGGTAAGGTCAGTAAGGTTAATTCAATGATGATGCATGAACGGTGGTTGGTGGAGTTGTATTGGTGTAGCACATGAGTGGACACTTTTTTGTATAAAATTAAAAGGAAGCTCAAAGCCGGTGTCAGACGATCTCCCTTCTCCATCTCTGCCGCCGTGGACGGAGGCGACGAGATCGGCCGCAGAGACGAAGGAGGAGGACGAAAAAAAGAAGGAGGATTAGGAAAAGGAGAAGGAGGAGCACGAGGAGAAGGAGGAAGTACATCTATTGTAAGGGCCTTGGGTACTCGGTGAGGTAAGGCCATCCCTGTTCTGTGGTAAGGCGTTTATTTTACGACTAAGCCGTCTCGGAACACCGGTCCAGCAACCAACGAAGATGATGATCCGTCTCGTAGAAGACGAAGCCCAAGCAGCATTGGCCGATAGCCAATCATTGGACGCCCCTTGGCTTCCCTTTGGCTTCCGATAGCTTGGCCAGACGCCGGCCTGTACGCAAAAGCCATTCGTGGACAACGAGCGCTATACGACCGGCCTTGAGGACACGCATTGGCCGGTGTGCAAAAAATCACACTGGACAGCCGATAGCTTGGCCAGACGCCGGCCTGTACGCAAAAGCCATTCGTGGACAACGAGCGCTATACGACCGGCCTTGAGGACACGCATTGGCCGGTGCGCAAAAAATCACACTGGACAGCGCGCTCATTCAGACGTAATTTTTGATCATAAAATTTTATGAAGAGTAGTAGCCTATATGTGACGCAGGTATTTATGAGTGCCTTTACGCACGTCTTGGCATTTTCTTGTTAGTTGAATGACCACTCAAGTTCACTCAAAATATTACTGAAGTTTGCGTGTTTTTGAATTTGTTTTCACGCGCAGCGCACAACAAAAAAAGTAGTTCCAAATCATTTTCACGCGTGTGTCAAGTAGCACATTTAAATAAAAAGTATTGGCAGGTGTAAATGCCGACAGCCTTGCCTGTTGTTGCATATTGTTGCATGAAGTCTCACTGTAGAGCACTCGTGTGCGTTATTTTGCGTGTATACATGCGCACCCGGCGCGCAAGCAGCACCACTCGAGGGCAGCACTGCGGTCGTTGCCCGCGGCGGTTCCCCAACATGACAGATTACGACGGTTAGAGCGCGGTGAACAGGCCACAACGCAGCAAAAAGTAGTTACCTAAAGAGCCACAGCACCGTGCCACGAAACAAAGGATACTTAAACTAAAGTGCAGCTTATTCAAAACAGCGTGAGAGAGAGTGTTAAACGTTCAGTAGGAATTGGTCATTTGTGTGTCCTAACGCAACGGTGAACGTCGAACTACTTCAGCGTTGTGCCTTTGCGCGTTCTTTGAACCCGCGGCGGGTCAGGTGGACGGGCGCGTTGCACCGACGGCTCCGTCTCTTTTGTGGCATTGAAACTGCGGTAGTACTCGTGTCTGTGAGGTGCGTTTTGGTGTCGGTGGCTGTGTGGAGTATACCTGACTGGTGTAATAACATCGTTTGCCTGCTACGGCCGCCGCTGAAAACGTAAGTCACCATTTCATTTTTTCGCGGTGCGGGAGTGCTCGCGCTCGTTCCCGCCAAAACTTCAGCTGTCGTTTATAACTGGCGCTCGCGAGTGCTGCTTAGTGTTGTTGGTTCTTGCGAAGAAAAAAGTGGTCACATACATGTGCTTCCAATTGTGTGACGCCAGTTCTAGCTATCCTTTTTCCGGCTTTGTGTTTTCCGAACAAGCAGCCGTGCTCCCACTGCAGGTTCACGACGTTCAGCATGCGTTGAAGCAAGACTCGTGTGCAGTATAAGAGTTGCGGATGTATTAAGCTGGCTTAATTAAACTCTACCTATTAATGAAGCTTTCGTTTCATTATTTTCTTGAGCAACGTAAAGGTATTGTCGAGCGACCAAGTGGCTTCTCCGTCGCTCCGTCGGTTCCGTTCGCGTCTTGCGCGTCTGACGGGGCAGAAGTGAGCGAAGGCACAACAAAATTTCACGGAACCGCTGGCGTGTTGCTTTGTCTATTGTACTTTTTATATTACCTTGCGCGACTGCAATACGAGTGAAGCCCATTTTCGGTGAAATTCCGGAATGTTTTCTCAAGAACGAGCCAAGTAACTGCTACCGTAAAACGCAGTATTGAAAAATGAATAGTGCAGTACGTTTTATGTTTCATAGCGAGTGTTAACAAGCTAGAACTTTAGGCTGAATATTTTCACACGGACATGTGGTAAGGCTTGTATAGGTGCTGTATTTAGTAAGCAGCGTGAATTTAGCATTATAGTGAACTATTTTTTTTTTACTTATTACAGGCGCTACGACGCACAGGTGTTTCCCGTGGACAAGTGGCGGGTGCAGCAGTGACAAGCTTTCCAAGCTGGGCTATAGTGCTGTTCAACAACATATTGTGATCTTGGCACATCGGCGAATTACCGGGAATGAGGGTCCTGTTTTCATTTACCTGAATGCTTCTGTTTTGTAGGCATCTCAAGCAGTTAAACGAATGATAATTGGTTCGCGCTTCATGAGCAGCGCTTTCTAAATTTTTTTCTCGACTGTTGTGTTTGTGTTTGCTTTCTGTTTGTGTTCGTATTCTTGCTACTGTTCTTGCCACTTTGTGTTCGTATTCTTGCCACTGCCAGGTTTCTCGTATATTTGATGTGCATAATAAAAAAGCTACACAGAGAGACCCGGTGTGTTGCTCAATTGTTTTTGGCAAGTCACTTATCTATAATTGCTTCGCAAAGTTGATGCAGTTTGCTTATTGTGCCTCGCGGTCCCATTTCTGTTTATACATGTCATTGTACAGGAAATTATTTAACGAGTGCGCATTAAATAAATAATGCGCACTCGTTTAATAATTTCCTGTATACTGGCATGTATAAAGCAGAAATCGTGCCGCGAGGCAACTCATAAAATAAGCATTGGTCATAAGGACTGGCCACAAAGCCAAAAATGTGCATGGAAATAGCGTGGGGTCCACCCATTGGCATTATAATGGCAAGATACTTTGCCAAGCGTTGTCCAATATTGGCCTTCCAGGGCTTGGCCAATTGTTGGCTTGTCACCTTTCCCAAACACCAGCCAATATTGGCGGCCGAGGTATTGCCAAGCTCGGACACATTGGCCACTGATGAATTGCCATGCTTGGGCTTGGCAATTTCTGCTGCTTGGGAGCGTTCCTCGATGTGTTTGGTGATGGGGATAATGGAGCAGTGAACTAAATAATTTTCTACGCTTCGGAGCTTCGCGCTCACACTTATTCCCCCCGCCCGTCGAGGCGGCCTCCCGGCCGCAATCACGCGGAAGGACGACGATGGAACGGCTTGAGCCGAGACACGTGCACAATCTCGGTGCCACGGCATCGGCGGTCGGCAGGTGGAGTTACGGGGGTTATGCGGAAGTTGACCGGTGG